>NC_048599.1:19495172-19816422 GCF_003668045.3 Cricetulus griseus | reverse complement strand
CATCTTGAGATTAGCTGAGTCTCCCACCTTCCTTTTCCAGGCTTCCCTGGTAAAGGCCCTGTCTGATGCCTGCCTGCTGGCCTGACTATACTTTGATCTATGAGGCAGTGCCATACGTCTGTAAATGTACATGTTGGAGAGAGGCCACTTTAAATCAGTTCCGTGGCTTTGGTGGTGATTTGCCATGTGATAGGGCTATCATGTGATAGATGTCCAGCTCCATTCCAGCCAGTGAGACACATGAAAAAACCCTGTCTTTCTCTGATGCTACAGCTAGTAGCAGAGCCTGAGTTTGAGCCCCAGCAACATGGATTTCAGAACCCTGATGCTTTCCCGCTAATCTTTGCTAATATAAACTTATTTATTCACTCACTCATTAGCCTTGCAAAACTATTTCTAGATGGTCTATGAACGTGAAGCAAAATGGTAAAAATAGAGTTAGGGTAAAGCTAGTAAGAATCACAGATTTAAAAAATTTATTACAATTTTTTTCAAACATTGCATTTTGATTATATTTTCCCCTCCCCCAGTTCATCCCATATCCTTCCCACCACTTTTCCCATCCAACTTCATGTTCTTTTTCTCTTTGTGGCAAAACAAAGCAAAACAAAAACCCCAAATGAAAATCAAAACAACAAAACATAGTTTAAAAAGTACCACAACAAAAAATGTACATAAAAAAAAAAAACATAGAGTTGTTGGCCAGCTACTTCTGGGCTTAGACACTACTCCGGAAAGTGGTTGATAGACCCAATTAGTAAAGCAATGGATAAAACTGCTTTTTCCCTATGTCAGTGGGTATGTATTGCAAATAGCTTCTTGGTTGTGGGTGAAACCCTGTGTCCATTCTTCCTCTGAGTGCAAGGATCCAGTGTGGTTTGAACCTGGCTAGCCCTTGGGCATACTGCCACAGTCTCTGTGAGTTCATAGTTCATATGTGTATCAGTCCTGTTGTGTCTGGAAGATAATGTTTCTTGGCATCATCCACTGCCTCTGGCTCTTATAATCTTACCTCCTTCTCTCTGCATAGCATGCACATAAAGGAATATCTATTACTATTCAATTACTCTGATAAAAGAACACAGCAATGAAATGACTTGTAACGACCTGTTGCTATACCCATGGACCAGCATATCAACCAATCCTCATCAACAAAGCTTGTTCTTGTAGTAGATGAGGATTAACATAGAAGCCCATAAATGGACAATGTACAGAGATTGAAAGACTTGAAACACCCAGTCCTAAAGGGCTACTTATATCAAGAGTCAGGGTCACAGATTTATTTTTTAATGCAATGAATTGTTTGGGGAAATAATGGCAAGCTGGAGTCAAGCCTCAGACTAATCATTCCTAGGGGTGGCATGTCTTACATTACTTATACTCTATGGGTTGTGGTTTCCACTTTGATTAATAGGGTGTTGAGGATATATCTATAAACCTACCTCACAGCAGTGTAACAACTCAAACACATGGCAAAGCACCCGAACCAGAGCCCAACACTAACATAGGAGAAGTTGGGTCTCAGCAAATGTTTCTGGAGATACCTGAAAGAAGAGGAAGATCTCCATGCACAGACATGTTTTCAGAACATATTAAAGGGAACAGATATGGGACTGAGAACAGGAGGCAAAGAGAAAACAGGTAATCCAAGGAAGAGGCTTTCAGAAAGCACTTGGATATAGGAGACAGTTGAGACAATGACAAGCAATCAAGGTAAGAACATCTGGGTTTGAGGAATGTCACAATTATTCTTGACCCCGAAAAAAATTGTGATTAGGAGACCATGGCCAAGAAGTTGCTCAAATTCCTTATCTGCCTCGAATAAGTGAGAATATTTCTTTCCAAGGCGGTAGGAACGGCCATCTAAATCATGTATTTGAATACCACATTGTTGCTGCTGCCCATGTATGATGCAATCTCAGTAAATTGTGGTTAATATGTTAATCGATAGAAAATGGTGGAGAAAATTGGTCATACATTATGAAGTTCTGGAATTTCCATCAGAGCCCATTGTTCAGGCCTTTCAGTTGCCTCCACCAAGGTTATTGACCCCACATCACTGTAGGCCTTGAGTCTGTCTCTAATTTGAAGGAATCTATTCACTGCTGGAGTGTTCTTCAAACAGCCTTTTTTTTTCTCATCCGTGGAATACTGTTCCAGTAAAATATGAGGTCTCATCTCACAAAACTCATGCATAGATTGAGTATATACAGCCATCAAGGCTATGGTAGTCCAATGCCTTGAAAACTTCAAAATAGTTTGTCTCTCTTCGAAAGTCCTGCCTACAGAGCTTGAGAGTTAGATTATGACATAAATTAGCACAAGAATCTTGGGCAATTGATGCCAAATTCTTCTTTCCTTCCTTCCTTCATTCCTTTATTTCTTCCTTCCTTCCTTCCTTCCTTCCTTCTTTCCTTCCTTCCTTTCTTTGATTTTTTTGAGACAGGGTTTCTCTATATTGCTTTGGAGACTGTCCTGGAACTGGATCCATAGACCAGGCTGGCTTCAAACTCACAGAGATCTTCCTGTCTCTGCCTCCCAAGTACTGGAATTAAAAGCATCTGCCACCAATGCCCAGCTTGATGCCAAATTCTGAATGGAGGCTTTGTCATGTACCAAGTGGAGTTGGTTTCATCTCTAACAAGAGATCTCAGGTCCATAGGTAAATGTGAAGCCTTCATATTTCTTTCTCCTTAAAGAATAAAAGCACAAAGACAAGAAAGACAAGAAAAGAACGGGGGAAAGGAGGAAAACAGAGAGAGGGAGAGAGAGAGGGAGAAGAGAGAGAGAGAGAGAGAGAGAGAGAGAGAGAGAGAGAGAGAGAGAGACTATTTCTACAAATAAAGAAAAAGCAAAGAAAACCCCCAAGAAATCAGGCAGCTAAATCGCTTTCTTTCCCTTTTAATCTTGCTTTTGATGTTCTGGTAAAATCATTACAAAGGCCGTTTATTTTTAAAATTGAAAGATTGGTAAGAGTCATAATGAGATATTATGTGTAAAAGTTGCACATAAATTTCCTCTTGTCATATTTTGGGCTTCACTAACGCATCCCCTTGGCAGGACAGAGCGAAGTTGATCACTTTAGTATAGATTGTGCGCGCCTCAGAAATATTGCCCTAGGAGAGAGCTCCTGGGTGGCTGACTTGGCTCCATGCTGATTGAGAAATTAGCTGGGCTTTTATTGGCCACACTAAATTGTTCTCAGGAAAAAAAATACATTTTTATTACAGAACAAGGGGCAGATGATTGAAACAAGCCTGCCTTCTCCTCTGTCTGGAGCTACGTTTTAGACCTGTTAAGTATACCCTTTTCTTGGGGTTTCTTGCTGCTGTTTAATGGGGGCGTGCACTATCCACCAGTAAATAAATTACCTCATTTTTCTTGGCATCCCCGGGGATTCCCTGATCCTTTAATAATGTTCTTTTTGACTTCTCCTGCATGTGTGAGTGGACAGTGTGAGGAGACTTGGCTTAATATTTCTATTCCAAGGGTCTGGAGACCGGGGATGGGGACTGAAACTGTCCTTTAAGAAGGGGTCGGTGAAACTGTGATTCTAGTGATTGCCCTTTGGGTCCAGATAAGAAGCTCATGTTCATGCCATACAGACATGTTACCATAATGCCCAACCAGAGATGACCCATGACAAGGAACATGCAATGGCTATGCATGTGAAGCTGACAAGGTCACATGTGACTATAAGATCAAAGGAATCGTTGTTTCTAGTCAATGAACAAAGTCACCTCTGTTTGGCTTCCTTGACTTCATGACAGCTTGATTTCTTTCTCTGAATTCTACCCGTGTTTTGTTATGGAGACTTAAGATGCTTCTTCAGTCTGAAAAGCTCCTTGTCCTTGTCTACCAATGATTCCTTGAGCCATTCCTCATGAACCAGGCAGGGTTTTTCTCAGAACTTTCTCCATACTCATGCTCATACTCTCCATACTCACACTCCATGAGAAATACTATGTCCATATGGATGGTGTGGTAGTTTGAATGTAACTGGCCCCCACAGTTTCATGGGGAGTGGCACTATAGCTTTGTTGGAGTGGGTATGACCTTGTTGGAAGAAGTGACTCACTATGGGAGCAGGCTTTGAGGTTTCCTATGCTCAGGATACCACCCAGTGTCTCAGTCAACTTCCTGTTGCCTTCTGATCAAGATGTAGCAAGCACCATGTCTGTCTGCATGCCACCATGTCATACCATGATGATAATGGACTAAACCTCTGAAACTGTAAGCCAACCACCCCAATTAAATGTTTTCCTATATAAGTGTTTCTGTGATCATGCAGAATGCACACATGATCACGGCCATAGAAACCCCAACTATGACAGATAGGGACAACTGGCTGATTTTTCAGACTAATCTAAAGATTACATGCATCTATTAAATGCTAAAAGCCAGGCATGCAATCATATCCAAGGCAAATTATTTGGGCTATACAGAACAATTGGGGAGTTAAAGAAATGTATGTACAGCCAATTGAACCATTTCATTAACCTCTTCAATATGATTCAAATTTTTCTAAAGACTTCTAAAATATATAATTTTATCTCCTTACATGCACATGAAATGTGATAGAGCAGTTAGTATATCAAAGTTGAGATTATCTAAAACCAGCTCATGATGTATATCTGCCACATTCCAGATCTGAGCCCTTAAGAAAGCCATAAGAGTTTTCTGATCCTATTTCCTCTGCTATAAAACTGAAGACAACCCCACACTAATGATGAGGATTTTACATATGGTGTATTTAATTATTATATATGAATCAAGTAAAATATATTTAAATTAAACATTAAGTTTAAACCTCTATTAACATGGTAAAATGTGCACAGTATATATTAAAGTATTCTTAATATAAATAAATCATTATAAAACCTGGTGTACAATATAAACTCATTAAATGTTAGAGATTGTTATTTCGGACTATCAGTACTCCTTGGCTGAAAGGTAATCTTAGTCCCCCAGTCACCCCCGAAGCTAAATCCTAAGACGGAGCCAAGTCTCACAAGAAGTTAGTGGTTAAGCTAAGACAGAAAACACAACCTTTGATTACTTATCCTTCTCCACTAAACTTCAGACCACACTGCCTCCTATTAAAATTAATTTCTGTTCTCTTCGAGTGGAGATTTAAATTTGTCATGCCTCCCTAAGCCACTGGACCCCAAGCCCCATCACTGATTGTTCCTTGGGGAAGCCAACAGTACTTGAGGTAATTAATCCACTGTAGGCTCTCCTACCAAGACTGGGAAGGAAACACCAAATTCTACTTGGTTTCTTTCTAATTAGGAACAGAGAGTGGGAGAAGAGAGAGAGAGAGAGATGAACTGGGGACGGGAAGGGGTTGAGCTAAGTGGGGTGTGGTTCACATGTGTTCCCAATCATGACCACACAATGAAAATGTTTTCTTTCTGCAGCAATCAGGAGAAATCTTGGAAAGATGAACTTTTTCCCCCTTGTATGTACAATAATAACAGTATCCCAAATTTGAGGCTTTTTTTTTCAATCTTGACACACTTTGGCTTTGAATAGACTGGAAAAGATCCATATACTGATGGCCTGTTCGTGACCCTTTTCTCCAAGGTCTCAGACATTCATTCCACAACAATAACCAAACACGTATCTGATGCAAATTGTTTGCCAACGTCTGTCCTAAAGGTTTGGCACATATTGTCTCAAGTTCAGCACCTTTCAGCAATGCTGTTATTTGGCACTGCTATCTCTTTCAGATATATAAGGAAACTGAGGCACAGAGAGCCCAAGTAACTCATACACAATCAATGGATACAAGAAAGTGATAGGATCCACACACTCAGGCTAGCTGTATCCTGGTTCTGGCCTTATCAACATGCATACTTCTAACCACACATCTCCATGGTAGAAACAGAAGCAGAGAGGTGGACCTGATTAAAGGCACAAAGAATGAGAAATATACATCTAAGAGGTAGACTTTCAGGAAAGGGGTAGTGTCAGCAGAGTAGACACTAGTCTGTCTTTTGTACCCACGTCTCTGCCTTTCTACTCTGGTACTTTCCCAGCTCATGAGCCAAACAACTATCATCCCTGCCCCAGTTCACTCTGCTGTAACCCCTCACACCTATGCTCTTTGCTTTGATTGACATCCAGACTTTCAGTCTCTTACACTCTTGACCCTGAATTACATTTCTAGCCTGCACTTCCCTCAGGCCCTGACCTCCACATTTCTAGTTCTGGCCAACTACCCTCATCCAGGCTACTAATTGCTCCCATTGCTTAACTAGCTATTCTGACAGTTCAGATCCTGAACTGGCCCTTGGCTCTGATTAACTGCAGCTTGGGGCTCAGAAACAGAGATCTGAGTCCCTTACCTGTCACTAGAGTAGCCAGGATAGACCTCTGTGGACTAAAAAGAAAAATGGAAGGTATCATACTTACCTGTTGCATACCAAGTTTGGTGTAAAACTCACTTCATGAGCTGGTTCATATGTCACAGACATGGCACTGCCAGGAGAAGATCCTCAAGGGCCGTGCCATCTGCTCATAAAGCAAGAAGGGATGGATGGATAGATAGATGCATGGATGCTCTCTGACCTCTGATTTTTCCAGGGTTAAGTTTTTGGACAGTGGTGTTCAGAGGCTTAGGGAAACCATCATTCCAGGAACAGCTGGCAGAGCTGGCACGCCTGGAGCAATTGATGGCCTTCAGGGGCAGAGATTAAGTTTAGACCAGTAAGACAGGCAGAGGTCTGGACACAGAGCAGTGTTTCAAAGATAATGTGTCTGAGCTGACTAAGAAGGAAAGAGCTACATATTCTGTAAAGGGCAGTGATGGTGAAGACACTCCAGCACACACTTCCCAATCAGTGCACAGAGTTCATCTCAGAGGCAGCCTTTCCTGGAAGAGTAGAGGACACTGGGAGACACATTAATATCACAGAGGATCAGAAGGCGGGGTCCTTGTTCTCTGAACTCTGTGGGCACACACTTAGATATACATATTAGATTTGATAAGAAGAGAGCTCAGAGGAAGAGTGGGTATGCTTCTTATACCTGCTAGCTGCCTACTGTTTGTGATTAGATACTTTTGATGGATTGGTTGGCCTCTTTTATGGAGTTTCTAGAAATCATATGCACATATTACCTTTGTCTATATTCTAATTCATCTATAAAATCAAATCACTTGCTTTTTACAGCTCCCCTGTAGAAGCAGGGTTCTGCCGTTTTCATGGTTCAGTTGTACAAGGGAAGAAACTGAAGCACAAATAGCTACGTGACATGGCTGAAGCCACACTCCTAGTCTGGGGGGTTGAACAGTGTGCTACACTATTGTCAGGGTACCTATGACATTTACCACCCACATAGTTTGTTGCCTATCACCCAGTAGCTCAGTGGAAGAAACCTATAATGTAGGCAGAGTGCCCAAAGGGAATAAGATGGGCACCTGGTCTAATATGTTCAAGCACATGCACTTTCCTGGAAATTCCGAATTGATTTACAGAGAGAGTGAACAATGGAGGATATGAGGTAGAGATACGGTGAGAATGGCAAAAATTGATAATCAGGTCAGACCCAGCCCTGTGTGGTCACAGCTTTGGGAACAAAGGAAACAGTGAGGCTTCCCAGAAGGGAGAAGAGTCAGGCACACATCTGGGATAGAGCTGAGGCCAAGGGAATGACAGCTTCACTTTAGAGTCTCAAAGCTCGGTGTTCATATTAAACTTCTTTCTATCCTTTGTTTTCATGCGTCTTGTTGATCATGTCAGTAATCGATATTAATTAAATTTCTTTTTCCTTTAGTCAAAATAATCCATGACTAATTAAGAGATAAGCTACTTCAGAACCAGATATGATACTTAACATAAGCTTAAAATAAAAATAGTATATTAATAATAATAATGGTAACCCTTTGAATATTTAGTATATAGTAACTGCTGAGCTAAATATATTATTTATTATCACAGTTAATTCTCATGATAAGTCTCTTAACTAAGTGTGAGTATTGCTATTTTAAAGAAAAGGAAATTTAGGCATGGAAGGATAGGGAATTTATTTATTTCTTAGTATCTGCTTTGTATCAACAAATTTCCTAGAACTTAAAATATATTTTTTAAAAAGAAAAGATTATTAGTCTAGAAGGAAGCAAATAATAGCCATATAAAATATTACCTATATGGGGTATTAGATGGTGAAAAATGCCAAGGAAAGGAATTGAGAGAAATGGAATGAAAGCTACAGGGAGGTTTGCCTTAGTTTGGGTTTCTATGATAAAACTCCATGACTAAAAGCAACTTTCGGGGGTCCCTGCAAATGTTATGGCCAGGAAAGGAACAATCTGTGTATGAAGCAGAAATTAAATACACTTCAGCACAAGTTCGTTAGCCTGTGTTGGTTCAAAATTCTTTTATTTTCCTTTCTTTTCTTTTCTCGAGGCAGGGTTTCTCTGTGGCTTTGGGGGATGTCTGGGAACTAGCTCTTGTAGACCAGGCTGGTCTTGAACTCACAGAGTTCTGCCTGCCTCTGCCTCTCGGGTGCTGGATTTAAAGGCAATGCACCATCACTGCCCAGCTTGGTTTAAACTTCTAGAGTCTGGCCCTGAGCAGTTTATTTTGACATATGTATGCATAGCACAACTTTGAAAAAAGTTTCTTTATGACCATAATTATAACAATAAACCTTAAGGGTGGACTACATAGGAAGTATCCTGAAAAGTACCTGTGACCTCTTCCATAAGAATAGATTCTATCCATTGAGAAACAATACTCAGGTTAAGGGTCTAGGGAGGAAGGTTCTGGGATAAGCATTAACAGTAGACTTATTTTTTGCAAAGTATGTGGACCTCTTTCAGAAGAAATGATTCTACTGACTAAAAAGTGATTCTCAGGAGTCTGGGATAAATAAAATAGTCCGGGGGGATTCAGGTAGGCCTGGCCCTAGAGATAGCAAAGATCGACAGGTTATTAACAGCATCCACTCCCAGCCTTCTGGAGTAGAAATGTCCCTTCTGTTGAGAAAACCCTACATGTTTAGCAATTCTAGTTTCCCTAGTGTTGAGAGAAGGATGACTATAAATCCTGAAATTTGACAGAGAAAAACCAGTTACACCATTTTAGCTGAAATTAAGCAAGAATTTTTGTCAAAATGCTAAATACTTACCAACATAGAATTTGGTCAGGACCACTCCTAGAAACTTTCCAGCTGAGTGTCCCAGAGATACTTGTTGTAGGGGCTTATATGGACAAAACCTGTAGGCCATCATACTTTCCCATGAGGATTTGTTGTTATTTTAAGAACTATATCTCCCAGCATTCCAAGAAGTTACTTGGTTTTGGGCAGGTGGAACTTACAGGTTAACTTAGGGTCTACCAGGACCTTGTGACCTATGCACCAAATCAGGAAGGAAGGGGTTTATTTCATCTTTCTTCTAGGTAACAGTCCATCACTGAGGTAGTCAGGGCAGAACTAAAGCTTGAAAGGAGTCTGGAGGCAGGGGCTGAAGCAGAAGGCATGGAGGAGTACTGCTTACTGCTTACTCCTTATGGTTGACTCTGTCTACTTTCTTTTATACCCTAGGGACACCTGCCCAGAGATGGCAGCATCCACAGTGGGCTAGGTCCTCCCACAAGAATCATTAACCAAGGAAGTATACCACAGATTTGTCCATAGACCAATCTGGTGAGGGGGGCATATTCTCAGATGAGGTTCCCTCTTTCCAAATTTTCTAGCTGTGTCAAATTACCAAAAAATAAAATAAAATAAAATTGTTGCCTGCACAAGGCTCAAGTAGACATAGGTAATGGGTTGCAAGTTTTTCTCAAAAAATATTTTGCATGTGCCTGTGTTTGGGGTGTGTGCATGTGTATGCCTGTTCTTAGGTGGGTTCATGAGGATAGTGCATGTAAGTATGTGTGTGCATGCACAGGAGACTTGAGGCTGATGTTAGGGTCTTTTTTGATTGATTGCCACATTATTCATTGAAGTAAGTTTTGTCAATAGAACCTAGAGCCTGTCATTATGGGATAATTGGCCTAGCCAGCTTACTCCAGGAGTCCCCTCTCTGCCTTCAGAGCACTGACATTATAGGAAGGTTGTCACTTCTACCTGATATTTGTGTGTGTGCTAAGGAGCCAAACCCCAATCCCCATGCTTGTGAGGAAAGCTGCTCACCTAATGGGCCATCTCCCAGCCCAGGTAAATTGCAAGTCTAAACTGAAAGGTTAATGTGTACAGCCTTGAGAAACTAAGAAAGGAACCATGAGGATGTCTTAGAAAGATATCCATGCAGAGGGAGCAGCATGTGCAAAGGTCCCAAGACAGAATCTACAGCTCAGTGGCTAATGTGACTGGACAGAAGAGCTGGGGAGAAGGCAATAGCTAAGGAGGTCTGAGGAGTAGTTACATCACATAGCAGGGACTGGAGCAGCAGTGTTCTGACTTGTTACTCTCAGAGAGATACAAGTGAGACTATCAGAGCATCCTCACCACAGACACACATCTTCCTCACGTCCCAGAGGATTTCTTTGGCTCCTGGTACAAGGTGACACGCCAAGGCTCTACTCTGTAAGGTCATCCTAGTAAGTGGCAGAGCCAGCATTTGACCCAATTTTCCTCCTTAATTACCCTCTGTTTCCTGTGAAATTGCATGGGCCCCAAAGCCATGAGGAGCTGTGATAGGTTGTTTCACCCTCAGTATGGTCTGATATTCTTGTCTTTGCTCTGATATGAGAAACCTCCACAGAGTTCTTATCCTATTGAACTGTTTCCAGCACAAGGAAGACAACAGTGAATGTTAGTTAATATCTGTGAACTGCAAAACTTGCTGCTTGCTCATCACTACACTAAGACCATGAGTACACTGTCTCCTTTGACCCATGGACAATGAGGCAGTGGTATGATTTTGGTCCTTTAGGAAGATAAGGATATGAGACTTGGAGTTTTCTCATTCACGTTGACTGTCAGAAATCTGGGTCCCTTCACAATTGTTCTGGGATAGTAATGACTTCTCAAGAAAGTTCTCAGCATGAAATCTTCCAGCTTCTCCAAAGGTGAAAATCCAAGTCATGATTCTCTATATTAAGCTTCTGGGATACATGGGAAAATGCTAAAATTGCTTATTGTGGATAATTGTTCTATATCAAAAACTTTTAGCCAAGTTAAGTAGATCTGAGAAGCAACAAGTGTTTCCTTAGCTATAACTCCAGCACAAAATAGCATTCAGTGTGGAATTCTTGAATAGCAGGAGTTAATGAGATTTGAGTGTATGAGGAATACACTTTGCTGACCATTGGCATATACTTGGTGGCTTTAAATCACCATACTCAAACTCAACCTGGGCCTCATTTTGATCACTTGCAAGTAGAAACACCATGGAGTTTGCTGTAATCAAGAATGATCTTATGAAGGGCCAGTGTTTATACAGTGACTTGTCCATCATTGGTGTGATGTAAGCTTGGAATTCTTTCCTACAGAGCAGCCTTGGCATATTTGAGCCCAGCAGAGGCAAAATTCCCCAGGAGGCAGATAACCCTCCGTTTCCTAGGTCTTTTGGCATACACAACATGGTTACAGTGACATGGTGGTGAAAACTCAGAAACCATGACTTGTGTAACAACAATTAATTTCTAAAAGGGCTGTGAATTTGAAAGAGAGCAAGATGGGGATAAATGTGAGGACTTGACGAGAGAAAGAGAAGGGGCAAATGGTTCAACCATAGTATAATCTCACAAAAAACAACAAAACAAATAATTTAAGAAATATGACAGCATCTGCCTTCTGTCAGTTCTCATTGTGTAAAAACTTCCACTGTGACCAGTCCAAGTGAGTAAAGCAATGTTTCTGAACATGGGATTTTCTGGACATACACACACTGCCTCTCCAACCCCATTCCAGCTGCTCTACTAGTCAACTGTAGGCATGCCTTGGTGGCTTTTCCTTGCCCAGTTCAGAGTGTCCTATCAATTTAAGAATCCTGGGTTCGGCTTCTTTGCTACACCGTGGCACATATCCTTCCTGTGTGGGTGAGATAGCTTTGTCTTTTGCTAACTAGCAGCTATGCAGATCTGTCACCATATACGTATTTACTCATTAAATCAATAGTCACCTTTTGAGAAAGGCATGGCTTTTACTCTCATTTCATGGAAGAGGAAACTGAGAGCCTAATAGGTCAAGTAATTTCTAGGGTCACACAGCAAGTAAACTGCAGAGATAAAATTAAAATGATGTGCCTGGCTCTGAGTCCATTTTCTCCTCTTATTTTTTGGCCAGACACAGCAGAGCAGAGCCAAGTCGTTACCCTGAAAGGAAGGCCTGAGAGTAGTATCAGCCACTCTCAATCCCCTCCACTGGGTTAGGGCCAGCCTAGGAGCTTTTGAGCTAAAGGTTTCCTGCTTCTGTAATCACATTACTCTCTGAGTTTATTGTATATACCATCAACATTTAAAGGAGTCTAGAAAACTCCTTGTTTCTCCTTTTTGTATCTCTGAACCAGTACAAAACCTGTGTGCTGTGACCAAATGTCCAGGTTGACTGGGACTAAAGCACTTTTGCCAGTACTGCCTTTGCATCTCTCATGGAAGGTGCAATTACCAAATCTTCCTTAACTTGCCTCTTGCAGGCTCAACAGAAAGCTCTGATCTAGGGATGGGGTTGGGGGTGGGTTTTCCAAGGTTGTTCTGGCAGCTAGAGCATAACAGCTGCTCAGCAATGTGATGCTCCAGCAGCCCCAGAGGGGTAGGGGTGCAGAGAAGCTTGATGCCCTGTGCCAATCCCAGCACCCACCAGCTGCTCCTCCCCCTCCCAGTGGAGCAGGGACACTGTTAACCCCATCAGTACCAGGGGATGAAGATGAACAGGGAGAACCTTCCCCAGTGGCTTCATTAGCCATGGTCTTTGAATTGGTAAGCCAGATTCAATTCATCCCTCTCATCCAGTTTGTCAGTCTTTATTTCCAAAGCCATCCTGCTACAATTTCCTTTCTCAACTTATTTCTACATTGCTCCTAGTTGCCTTTTAGCCAGCACCCTGTGAGTGATAGACACTTACATTATAGTCTAAGAAGAGAATTATAGAGTATGTGCATTGACGCAAAAGACAGTCTTCAGTTCTTAGAAATCCCCTTATGACATCACTCCTCTATCTTTGCATAGTCATTACTCTCCTCAGCCACCTCAAGCATGAACAAGATGCCCTTTCTTTCCACTCTTTGACAGGCAGAAAGGGGAATGCCTCCTCTGAGATTCTGATCCACACTCAAAGGAAGGAGTGGAGAGCTCCACAGTCCTCCTCCAGGACCCACTGCAGCCTAAGCCGTGTCTGTACGGTAGAGCCTGGAGCCTCAAGAATAAAAATCATTAGGCCAAGTAGAAAACAAACAAAACAAAAACACAGCACAGACAAAGATGCAGACATGAATAAATAAGGCAGGCAAACCCACATATGGGAAGGCTCTCCTTCCTGTTCCCCTGGGAGGCAGGCTCCCCAAGGCATTACAGATGTCACTGCAGGATAGGCTTGTGTGTGCCAAGCTGTGCAAACTTGTGCCCCTGGTTACCCTGAGAAATGGAGTAGAGGGAAGGAAATAACTTTGGTTTGAAAGAGAGGGGATTCTTCTTCTGCATGCAGAGCAACATGGCTGTACTTTCCTTATAGTTCCATTGAGATTAGCTACATTATATGGGCCTCTTTAAATTTTTCCTCCAACTAGTGTCTGGGTTGGGCATTTGAACAATTTCAGTGGAGGTGGCACAGGGCTGGCCTGGTCTCTGATCCCAAAAGAGATAGAATATAGGACTAAATTCCCTGGTGGGAATATGGGAGTAGAAGAAAGACAGGCAGAGTCAAACAGAATCAGGGGAGTCAGAATGCCCACACAGACCTGGGATACTGCTTATCATGAAAGCTGTGCTCACACAGACTTGGTGAGCATGCCTATATCCACACTAATCAGTCATTAGCTCAAAAATGGCCAGTGTTATGTTCCTAAAAATGCATTGTAAAGTATAAAGTCCAAAATAAGGGTTATTCAGTATTAAGCACGATTTTTTTTATTTTCCATTTTTTTTATTTGAGTTAGAAACAAGATTGTTTTACATGTCAATCCCAGTTCCCTCTCCCTCCCCTCCTCCCCTACTCCTCCCCACAACTAAAACCCTACCTATCGCATACCCTTTCTGCTCCCCAGGGAAGGGAAGGCCTTTCATAGGGGGTCTTCAGATCCTGTCATGTCCTTTGGGGTAGGGCCAAGGCCCACCCCGGTGTGTCTTGGCTCAGGGAGTATCCCTCTATGTGGAATGGGCTCCCAAAGTCCACACCTATGCTAGGGATAAGTACTTATCTACTACAGAAGGCCCCATGATTTCCAAGGCCTCTTCACTGACACCCAGGTTCCTTGGGTCTGGATCAGTCCCATGATGGTTTCCCAGCTATCAGTCTGGTGATGAAGAGCTCCGCCTTGTTCAGGTTAGTTGTTTCTGTGAGTTTCACCAGCCTGGTCTGGATCCCTTTGCTCATCAATCCTCCTTCTCTGTAACTGGATTCCAGTTCAGTTCAGTGATTAGTTGTGGGTGTCTGCTTCTACTTCCACCAGCTGCTGGGTGAATGATATACCATAGCATATAAGTTAGTCATCAATATCATTATCAGGGGAGGGCATTTATGGTAGCCTCTCCTCTGTTGCTTAGATTTTTAGTTGGTGTCATCTTTGTAGATCTCCAGACATTTCCCTAGGGCCTTATTTCTCTTTAAACCTATAATGTCTCCCTCTATTATGGTATCTCTTATCTTGCTTTCCTCTATTCTTCCCCTGACTCAACCTTCCTGCTCCCTCATGACTTCCTTGAAATAAGAAGGACTCTAAGAGAGATATACATGGTCCCCTGGAGAAGGGGAAAGGGACAAGATCTCCTGAGCAAATTGGGAGCATGGTGGGAGAGGAGAGGGAATTAGAAGATTAAGCATGATTTTTTAAAAGAGAAAAATAGCATCATCCATGCTGGCACAATAATGACTAGGGATTTCCACTTTCTAGTCAGGTTGCTTGTATGTGAACAGGTATTATTTTTAATAATTGCAAATACAATTGATGTTCCATTTTCCATTGGCACTTTCATCTAACTTCAGATTTTGTATGTTTTCCATGAAACACTCAGACAATTCAACAATAAAATAATCCATTTTAAAAGCGACAAAACAAATGGATGAATAATTCTCAAAAGGAGACATAAATTATGTAGTAATTATAACAAAAGACTAGAATGGGCAATCATAGTGGATTAATTATCATGACCCCAATACCTCAGCTCAGTGTAACTGCTGTCAAAATTATAACCAGTACTATGGAATAGGAGGAAAGGTAGCCCTTGCAAACTGTTGGGGATGGATGTCATATACAGCTATTAGAGAAAGAGTATGGCAGTTCCTTAAAATACTTAAAACAAGCTACTAAATGAATCATAATTCCCTCAGGTACATATGTTTAAAAAATGAAACTAATTTCCCAAGGGATTGTCTGCATGCCCACATTTGTTGTAGTATGGCTCACAGTGCCCAAGCTTCCATCAGCAGAAAAGTAGAAAAGAACAAGTGGTTTATCTGTACTACAGGGTAGACACTCTCACCCAAGTGTGCAAGGAACTATTTCCAATGCAGACTACCCTCTGCCTGTGCAACCACATAAGCAGATATTGTTGTCATAGATTAGTGTTAGAGCACACATTTAACTAATGTTTTTGAGCCACTAGGCCAAAGCGTATGAGAAAACATAGTATGGTCCAGGAAATTTTAAAAACATCCACTGGGTTAATGGAGGCACTAACGGAAGAGAGCCCAACTTGTATTAGTCAAAGGTAAGAAAACTGTGTAAGGTATGAAAACTGTCAACTGTAAAATTCAACACATCTTCAGGTTTGTTCATCTTTCAAGTGGAAGAAAATTCAGAGAATTGTGACATCAGAGCACAAATTCAAAGGACCTGTGGGAGACACTGGCATCTGCTTTTTCATCGCTCCTTTCAGTCTAATGTACAGGGAAATTACATTATGCCTTGAGAAAGAGGGGGAGAGAATTGATGAGGGAGAGGGAGAAAGATAGGAAGGGAGGGGGATGGAGAGAATGGAAGGGATGGGTAGGGGAGAGGAAAGTAGGTAATTTATTTTCTGGGACATTTCTTGTTACTGGATTTTCAACTTGGGTTAGAGCATCATCCACGGTTGAGTAGCTGGTAAACTGCCAATTCCCAGACCTTCTCCAGGCCTATTGAAAAAGAGTTTTCTGGAATGGGGGTTGGAACCACAGACTCTAAGTTACCCTTAGCTATTGTTACCACAGCCTCTGCCCTCACATTGCTGGTGTCAGATGAGTCGCATGGGGTGAAGTGAGGAAAGTGATTGAAGATACTGACTGTGAATGAGAGACTCAGACATGTATGTGTCTGAAGCTTCCACTAAATAAACATTTCTGTGAATGATCTTAAATACCCCCTCTTGTGTTCTCCTTCGGGATGAAAATTTCATTAGCCACTGAGGTCCTGGGAGTTTGGAGAAAGTGCTAGATAAATTTGGAACTGTAAGTCACTGCAAATCCCTGGAGTAATGCCCCACAAAGAGAAGTGGAGTTAGGCTTTAAATAAATGAAAGATTTTTGTGTCACCTTTGATCCACAATATCCTACACAGTGCCACCCTACCCCCCCTATAATACACATGTCTATTGGTTCACTGGTACCAATTACTTATTTGGAAAGTATCACCCGGTAACTCCTCTAAGAGATTCTTAACCTAATTAAATTGTTTATCTTTTGACTAGGTGGCACACAATACAGGAAAAATTCTGAACAAGGGAAATGCTGCCTAGCTTCTAAACAGTGGGTCCCCAATCCAGTCAGATAGATTCTTAACAACCAAGTTCATCAGCACCTATCATTTGTTAATCACTCATATTTGTATTCTTTTGCCAAAACATGATCGAGTCCCTAGCATTGGAAGAATGATGCTTTCCCAATTGTTGAGAGAAAAAACGTCGAGCTAACAAATATATCCTTGGTCTCCATAAAGCTTTTGGTTTAGTGACTGTGCTTACATGTAAACAAGCAATTTCAATGTCAATGAGTGCTATGATAGGACAAGATGGTGCCTGGAGTATGAGAATGAAGAGACAGAAGGGCCTCTGAGGGCTTTTGGCAAATGCCCAGGTGAGTGTGGCACCAGAGAGTGTGAAGAATCATTGATCTTCTTTGATAGTTTCTGCTCATTTTTCTTTCTAAGTATTGGAGGTTAGGGGTATAGCCTAATCCCTCACTGCCGTTAATGGGTTCTAACACATTAGTCAACGGACACAAGGCCAAATGTGAACTGAAATACATTATGGTCTAGTAAAGCTGAGTTACCTTTTCACAGCAGTTTGAACTGACCCACCAAGCTGTGAGGAAGGCTGTAGAAAATAGAAAGGTTCTTCTGAAGTGGAGTCCCATGCAAACTCACAAGGTGAGGCAGTATTACAGCCCCATGATTTCATAAAGTCTGTGTTGATGATCTTTGGTTGTGTTCCCTCTGAAGACTCTAGGCTTTGTCTTCCGTTCCTCATCGCCTCATAGGATGTGGGTGTCTTAGTCAGGGTTTCCATTGTTGTGATAAAATACTAGGACTAGAACAATTTGGGAAGGAAAAGGTTTGTGTCATCTTACACATCTAGGTATCAGGCCATCCCTGAGGAAAGTTGGGTGAAAACCTTGAGGCAGGAGCTGACACACAGCCATGGAGGAGTGCCATTTAACTGCCTTGCTCCTCAAGGCTTGTTCAGCCTGCTTTGTTATAGAAGCCAGGACAGCCAGACCAGGGGTGGCACCACCCACAATGGACTGGGTCCTCCCAAATCAGTCACTAATTTAGAAAATACCCGACAGAGTTGCCTTCAGACATTCTTGTGGAGGCTTTTTTTTTTTTTTCTCAATTAAGGGTCCCTCTTCCCAGGTATGTCTAGGCTTGTGTCAAATTGACAAAAACCAATGAGCACAATGTAGAATGTGTTGTGCCAGAGAAGAATCCACATGTTCAGCCATAGTCATCCTGAATAAACTTTAACATGTGAAACAGACCAGCCAGGAAACCTAGGCCACAGATCATCACTGATCCAGCAGTAAGACCAGAACTACTTGTTTGACCTATAGACTAATGAAAAACACCATGCAATTATGTTGGGCCACACACAAAGATTATTAGAGAGAAATACTGGACTGTGGATTCTGTAGGGTCTAAGAGATCAAGGAAAGTGACACCAGGAAAGAAAACTGCAGACACTGTCAACTTCATGGTCACAATTTTGTGGCTCAATTCAATGACTTGGTTCATATCAGCTTGTCTCCAGTGTAATCAAATGTCAAATGTAAAAAAAAAAAAAAAAAACATTTGGATCAATGAGGCCACACATTTCCTTTGATACTTCTTGAATCCAGATCAGAGACAAACCTTACTTGGTGGAAGAAATTCTTTCTTCTGGGTACCACTTCTCACCAAACCTGCATTCTTCACCACAACAGATTTACTTTTCTGACAAATCACTCAGATCCTATAAGTACACTGGGTAAAACTTTAAAAAGTGGCAACGAATACAACAATTAAAAAGCCTACAGAGAAAATGTAGCTAATGGATTTCTCATGCTATTTCTTTATGTTTCCCTAAAATAGTATTCATGCTTGAATGTAACAAAATATATAGAAAAACAAGCTGTCAGGTTTCGGCCACAGTTGATGTCTAGAGGCAAATATTTCTGCTAACTCCGTGATGGAGCCCTGGGGAGAGCAGGAGAGGTCCAAAGCTGAGAGGGATTGGCAGCTGGGCTAAGAAAGCAACCTGATGCTCTCTTCCCTTTTCACAAAGAAGGTTTTGTTTGGATTGTGGGGCATGGTGAGTGACTCTTCAGAACCACGGGGGTATGCTGTGTTCTGGGTGAACATCTGGACTGCCAGTTCAGCCAGGCTGAAACACTATCCTGGCCAGAGCTGCTGCAGTGAACCAGGTGTAGGTGTATTTTTCCAGGATGTTCACAACCACAACTTACACTAAGAAGCAGCTTTGCCTGCAGAAGTTGCACTCTGAAGGGCAAGAGCCCTCCTAGGTTCCCACGAAGGTGTGTTTACTGAGGCCGCATGCCCAAAGAATCCAATCCAAAGGCTGAAAGCATGACCTCCACACATCCTTCTTCAAAGTGTGTTGAGAGCCCTCACCAGCCAACTCTCCACTCTCATCAGCACTCACTCTATGCCACTCCCACCTTGAATTTACAGTATGTTGATAAAAAGAGATTTATCCAGTATGTTGAGCTAATGGATTGAATTAAAAAAAAAAACAAAAACCTTCTTTCTTGTCCCAAGAATATTTCCCATAATGCTCTCTTGTTTTTCACATCTTAACATAGCTTGATATTGTGTGATTACTAACAATGATACTTGCATTTATCTTATTTGCCATCTGATCCAGGGACATGTGGGTTACTATATGACAAATGTCAATGTTTGCACATTAAAAAACGCCACAATATTTAAAGTCATTTTACATAGATTACTTTAACTTGATGCTATTGACACAAAAGAATGGAGTCGAAAGAATTTTTTGTATCATATACCATCCTAATGAGCTTGGCAAAGTGTTATTATTTCCAGAACATATGAGGTAAGGGTTGGGGATAGGGTCTTGATGTCCATTGGATCACTGGTGTATTGTAATAGGTGGTCAAGAGGACAGGGACAACAGTGACTCTAGTAGTACCTCAAACAACAAGCAAGGTGGGAAAGAACATGCAGAACACATTCCTGAAGCCACCAACAAGTAGCTGCACTCATATCTTGGAGTACCATAACATATGCTGACCAATCACAAGGTCAAGCCTTATGGTTTCTTGAAGATAGTAATAACTGGTGTAAAATTTGGTTAGGAGCAAATGGGATACTCTGTAAAACACAAGAAAATGGAAGTCAGATTTGAAAGTGATTCTAAATATCAAAATGGAGTTGGAAGCTCCTACATGTATAGATGGCTGAGTTTCTCAATTAATATCCTACTTCTCTTGTAATCTATTTGTAAGTCATCTGAAATTTGCTTTCCAAATAGTTAGATCTCTTCAGTTACACATAATGTCCTAATACTATAGGGGGAATTAACATCTTTGCTATTTCCCATGCCTGTCATTAAATAATAGGAAACGATAGCCTCTGCTGTCGATGTGGTCATAGTAGCTTAAGTTGGTCATACTAGCTTTTGTACCTCTTTGTTTTCATACTACATGATCACACCTGAGCTCACTCAGATTAGCATGAATTCAGTTGACATGCAGAGTGCCCCTGTACCTAGTGAGGCCTCCGCTCCTGTTGCAAGCATTTCTCATTTTTACTCAGGTTTTGAAGCCAGCAGAATCTAAAGTGGCATCCCAACTAGGTTAATTACTAACTTAAGAGAGTTCTTTGAAATTCTTAATCTCCTATTTCCATATCTCTTGTGGTGATATGATTAAAAAATGCCCCCCATAGTTTTTGTCATTTGAGTGCTTGGTCCCTGGTTGATGGTACTGTTTGAGGCAGTTTTGGTGATGCAGCCTTGCTGGAGGAAGTATGGTCATGAGGTTGGGCTTTAAAAGCCTGCTCCACTTACAGTTTGCTCTCCCTGTTCTGAACCTACAGGTGAAGATGTGAACTCTCAGTTTCCTGTTCTCCCAGGCCCAGCACCTGCTGGCATGCTTTGCCACCATGGCACACATGAATTTTTTTCTCTCTCTGGAATGATAAGCCCAAATAAATATGTCCTTCTAGAAGTTGCTTCATTTGACTTATCACAATGGCAGAAAAGTAACTAATACATTTCCATAATAGAGAAATAAGGACTAAATTTGAGCTGTTAGAAAAAGATATTTCCTTAAACTTTATAAACTCTAACTTGGTAAATAGTGGGACCTCGGTGGGAACTGAATGACTGAATGTATGAATCAATGAATTAATGATAGAAAGGAGACAAGACAGAAAGATGATGGACTGAGTTGACTTATTTGTTGAAATGTTAAAGCAATTTGCTCAGGGGAAAGGCATTCATTACGTTATATAAGGGAGCATGGCTAGGTGTCTCTAAATTCATGTTACACAATTATGGGTGATTCAGACTGTCTTAGAAACACTGTACTTGAAAGTTATCACAAAATATGATTTAAATTGTGTGTCATGCAATGTGTTTTTCATAATAACTAATTTTTTAGAGTCTAATGTGTTCACATGTAATTTACATGTTTAGATATACTTCCTAAATAATCAGAATCTGAGTTAGTGCACCAGTTTTTAGCTAGATGGTTTAGAGCCAAATTATTTCTTCCAAGTTTGATATTTTTTAAACTATGAATGGATCAACTTGTTTACATTTTCTTCATGTTTTAGGTCAACATGGATATACCCATACAGTATATGTATGTACATATGTATTTAATATATTACATATAAAGTTTATGATAAATTATAACAACATTTTTTGTTATTTTGTTTTTAAAGACAGGGTCTCTATATGTAGTCCTTCTGTCATGGACCTTGCTATGTGGACCAGGCTGGCCTTGATCTCACGGAGATCCATTTACCTCTGCCTCCTGAGTGCTGGGATTAAAGGCCTTGCACTGACTACAACAACATTTTTGATAGTTTCTAACAAGTATATCCTTATTTATTTTATAGTATGTCATATATTCCTATTCTGGCTCCTAAAACTGAGAGCCATACTTTATTAAATACTATATACATATATATGTAGAAATTTTTAGCAAGTGACCTTGATATTCCCAATTAACATTTTAATGACTATGACTCTTTTAAACATGCCTTTATGAATGTGCACTATACCAATTACTCTGTAGAATATTACTTGATACTATTATGCCACTCTTTAAATCCACAAGCCAGTTTTTGTGATTCTTTAGGACCTATGTGAAGTACCTTGCTTCTTGACCTAAGGAATCTTTGATTTTAAAAATCTTTTCTGTTGCTGCTCTTTGGTTTCTTTTTGAAACAGCCTTTTACTCATAGCTCAGGGTAGCCAGAAACTCAGTAGATAGGCCATGCTCTCCTCAAAATGATGATCCTCCTGCCTCTGGCTCCTGTGTGCCCGCATTACAGGGGTGCAGCACCAAGTCTGATGCTATAGTTTGCTCACACTTTCATCAGCCTGTCTCTCCTTCAGGAGATAATAAAGTTCTCTGGGCCTGAAAGGAACTAGGTGTCAGTTCTCAGTCTCTCTTTGTCTAGAAACAGGATAAGAAACCCAGCAAAGTGACCTTTCTTTGCAATTGTTCTTTTCAAAGGAAGTTGAGTCATTTTTTTCTAATGTGATGGAAAATAATGGTTTTTTTTTATATAATAAGAGTTAGAACCTTGCGTTCTTCCATGGAGGAAGTTGTCCTTGTGAAATTACCCTCAAGAGCCAGCATGGTGTGGATGATGGTAGAGCAAATTAAATGCAAAAATAGCACTTAACTCCCCCACCCTCCTCATCCGCTTCCTTGTAATGTGACATTGCAGCTCCTCTTGTCAGGATGCAGAGTACTTCTGTGTACTCTTAAGTTAAAGGGTTTGGGGGTTTGCTTCAGTAATAGAATGTGACACACGTAATACTTTACCCTCCCAAAGCTTTGCACATCTGTCTTCTCTCTCTTGAAATTCTAGTTTTCCATGTCACTCAATCTAAGCACACACCTATCCAGAGTCACCATTTAGCCATCCATCCTGGAGGCCACTCTAGATCAGTTAACCATCAAATGACCCAGCAAGTGACTACAAATGTATTGAAAAGGCCACAGAAATCAGCAGAACCCACCCTCAATCTGTCACACCATCCATCTGACATTCTGACCATATGCAACAGTAAATGTTTAAGTTCTTGAATTCTGGGGTGAGCTATCACTCAGCAATAGCTAACAGATGCACATTCAAGCAGAAGTTTATCAACTCACACAAGACTATTAAAGGTATAGGAAGCTGCTCTAGTAGGTGTAAGAACTGAAAATTGTGCTGCTCACAGCTCCAAGAGTCAGTAGTGTTAAAAAAAAAAAAGAGGAGGATTCTGTAAAATCTAAGAAGTGAGCAGTATCAAGTCTATCTTCCTATCTAACAAGAGCACAATAATGTGAATATGTGTGCACATTTAAATATATGTGCAAGTCATTAATGCAGTGTATGGGTAGACAGAGTCCTTGTTTGCAGAAAATAAAGGTAGAGCTGATATTTCCTTTTGGGGGAAGTGAAGTGAAGGCACCATGATTGGAAGTCAGAGCCTCTCACAATGAGCCAGTGGTAGGAATTTGACTCTTTATTTCTATCCCCTCCCTCATGATGGGGGAAGTCCTTCTGTGTATATGTTTGTCTTATTGGTTGATCAATAAAGCATCCTTGGCCAATAGGGAAGCAAGATAGGTGGGACTAGGAGATAAGGAGGATTCTGGGAAATGTAGTAGAGAAGGAGTCACCATGTGATCCCATGAAGAGAGAACACATGCCACTCGCATCCTCGATAAGTCTTCATAAAATATATAGATTAATGTTTATGGTTGATACTTAAGACAGAGCCAGCAAATGAGAAATCCTAGTCATTGGCCAGCAGCATTGTAACTAATGTAAAACTCTGTGTGTTGTTTGGGGGTCCTAGCATGGCTCGGGGCTCGGGAAGCTGGCAGAAAGAGTTATTGTTATACCCTCATGTCAGTTCTCACAAAAAGCACAATAGGATGTTAGGACTTCTATGTACTATTGACTTAGTTGGCTTGGCAGGGAGGAGGGTGAGGCAAGTTAGATTTATTTCTGATGGATCAGAATTCTGAAGCTGCTGACTGGAGAGCAATCTTCTCATGTACATGTCAGTGAAGGAGGGATCAGCCCCCTCGTGACACCTAAGCCTTCTCTCTTACACGTCTCACAACCACACAAAGCAGCCACCAATTATCTGTGTTCTATTTACAAGTGGACCAAGTTTCGGGGACACTAAGGAACATAGAATTTTAGTTGTTGAGTGATAAATGGCATTTTAAGTTCAGAATTGCTTGACCACAGCCCAATGGTTGCTCAATCCCATCACAACCATCAAAAACACTTGTTCCACACATCAGGTGTACTCACAAGCTGTTTTGTTTGTGGCTGTTAAAAGTTAAGTATAACACCTCCCTTAGCAACTTCACAGGCCCTTGGTTACCTGTGATGTTTGACTGCATGAACAGCTACGGAATGCTTCATCCTGCACCATCCCAGGTTCATGATCACTTTTATCTGAGATGATACAACAGGAAAATGCCTGGGCACTGACTTGGTGGGTCATTGACATGGACCAGTCATACCCAGGCACTTAGGAAATATAAGGAATGTCTTTCACTGCATTGTTTCACCAGGAATATTTCATGGTTAGTTTATGGCTATATAAACTTAGGCACCATATGTACTTTTCTTCAGGCAGATAATATTTTTCATTGCGTGCATTCTTACACACACACACACACACACACACACACACACACACACCTATGTCTTTGTGGAACTAATATACTAGACTCTCAGAATGCAATGCAAAGAGGTTTAACTTCTCTCAGCATTCACCTGTCACCTTCCCAAGACATTCCACAGACGCTAGGTTAACTCTTAGAAAAACAGCATTTGCCAGTGTTCTTTCAGATAACCAAAAGAGCTCTAAATGCTCTAGCTGCCTGTATGCCCTAGGCGGGCAATGATCATAACCTTGAAGCTCTCTCATCACCTGACCCTAAAACAGGTTGGAAAACTGCTGAAAGGGGAGAAAAACTTTGTCTTCTTGACCAACTCTGTCCATCCTCTCCTGTGTCCTGTGGTGACTTCTCAATCTCTTGGTTGTGCAGGAGAGAAATGACAGCTGAAAAGCTTGGAAATGCCTTATCTGGCTGGCACTTAAGTATATTTGGTTTCCTTTGCCTTAGACAGAGTTTTACATCATTCTTCCTCTGCTGGGTAATTCTCATGGGGATTCCAGCTAAGCCTCTTGATGTATAGGGTCTATATCCCAATGGGTCTTATGAAGGAAAAACCTTACCTTTGGCTTCTTTCAATTATTTATTTATTTTCACCATCCTCTAACTTAAACTTGGCATGTCTATCACTTTTAAATATGCCAATTTTAATGGAAAGTATACAACTTTATTAGTGGTTGGGTCTCTGATACCAGTGTAATCATATTTGCTGTTATAGGATATTATAACTGTGACAGGATTTTCTTATGCTTATTAGTGCTTCAAAATTATAAAAATTGCACTCATTAGCATTGTCCCTAGATCTGTTTATTTAATATGCTAGGAATTTTTGAAATATTTTGATAGCTTGCTTAATAGGAATTGTTTGTTTTGGGTCCTATGAATTGAATTTGTGTGCTAAAGTTAGCCATCTGAGAAGTGGTGGTCATCCCATTTTGTTGAGTTTGCATCCTGCCTTAAACCATCTTTGCTATTGTCCTATGTTCCTCCTTCATACCTTCTTGGGCAAAGTTCCCTTAAGGAATGAAGGTCAGTTCTTTTTTCTCCTGCTTATAAGGCTGATGTCTCCATGGGAAGCATTTACCATTACCAGGGCTTGGAAAACAGGCAAGAATTCCCTGGCCACAATCCCTAGCCAGGTTGTTGTTCAGGTTTGCTAGCTTGCTGGTGTGCGATCGCAGGGCCTACTCTCTGGGCATGTGCTAAGGTACTCTCAAAATAATTGGTAAATAACATGCTCAGAGCTTTCCCTAGGCTCTCTGCCATGTCTTTGCCTTCCCAGCCTCCTGCCAGGCCTCTGGACCTCCCACTATTCAGGAACCAAAGAGTAAATAGTTGGCAAAGCAGAAGACTGCAGGAGTTGACTGCAGTTGCATAGTTGATTTCAGTTCTCATTTGTCAGTGCTTGGACTCACTGGTTGTTGGAAGCCTTTGGAATCTCCACCCTGTTCACAGAATCCAAAGGAAGCGGTGTAGATCCTCAATGGATCTTTCCAAGCTGTCACCAGCCATGGAGCAAAGGGATGAAGAAGGGCCTACTCCTCCTTTTTGAAGAGCATACATATTCTGGTATATTTCCCAAAGTAAATCACACTTTAATCAACTGCTTCAATCTTCTTGTACTTTTCAGGTAGCCTTTGGTACACACACACACACACACACACACACACACACACACATATGTTGTTCATACTAAATGTTTATTCACTGAATTATTTCAGGAAACCAATAGTAATGTGAATTTACACACACACACACACACACACACACACACACACACACACACACACACCTGTGCTGGGCTCCAGGGAAGAAGATTGAACTATAGAGATTTTAGCTTCAATGTTGGCCTTTGTAAAACAATGAAACTGGAAATCGGGGAAAACTAACATCTATAGACCTCCAGTCTAAAGATAGACTCTAATCCCAGACTGAGGCACTTCTCTGCTTGGGAGGTGAGTCCTCTCACTTCTCAGAGTAGGGGTATTTTGCTACCTACATGCCTACCCACCCAGCCCCAGAATGATCCTCAGGCCTCATCTGATCCGTGTCACCAAAGAGACAAAAATAATAAGACTTGAGTGTTGCATGCTAATTTCCTGGGTGGCCAGTCTGTATCTTCCATGTCTCAGTGTCATTTTGAGTAGGGAAAAAAGCCAAAACCAAACCAAAACATGAACTAAACCGGAGGAAAGTCCTGCTTCATTTGTGGTGAATGTGCCATCATTCTGCCTTGTGGATTGGCCTCTTTGAGGGCAGGCCTTTGTCTCCCAGTCATAATTATCCTTACTCTGGCATTTAACAAGGTCTGCCTGCAGTGACTCAGCCAGGGTTTCTTTAGACAGTAAACAGCCACTTACTGCCTTTTACACCACCAAGAAAACTAGATTACTCCAAGAGGAGCCAGCAGCTCTGGGCTGCTGTCGAAAGGGCACTTTGACTGTTTGTTTGGCTGAACGGCACCACACAGCCCCGGCTTGTTTAAAATTAGCTTCCCCCATAAATCACTTGCACAATGAAGTGAAGTGCCTGCCTCTGCCCTCTGACATATTGTGTCTCTGTTTATTTTTAATGATGACATGGCTCTTTCTGTCTCCAGTTGGCTCTTTATCTTCCACGTTCCCAAACACTAAATTTGGTGCCAAATGAGCAAAATCTATGAAATGGCAGGGAAAGAGGATTTCCTTTGCTTCCAGCACAGAAGAGGATGGGGAACCTGAGTAAGTCCTTTTTGCCTTCACTAGATTATAATGTCCTAAAAATGTTCCTTTGTGAAAAGCAAAGGTATTCTGGCAATAGCCACATCCTGAGTTCAACAGGTGGATGCATTTGTAAACTTGCCTACAATTCATATGTTTCACTGCATGTAATTTTTTACATAAAAACAAAAGTGATGGGGCTAGAGAGATGGATCTGTGGTCAAGATCATTCACTGACTGGTCCTGGGCTCAATTCCCAGCACCCATGTGGTAGCTCATTACTATCTACATCTCCATCCCTAGGAGATATGACACCCTCTCAGGCTCCTGTCGCCAGCAGGCATGGGTATTGTTCACAGTCATACATGTAGGCAAAACAGTACACATAGAATAAAGTAATAGTTTATAGAAAGAAAAATAAAAGCAAACAAATATAAAGTTTAAAAATATATATCTAGAGAAGCATTGGGTAGGAGGCACACTAGTGTCTGGAATTTACTTTGCAATGCCTTCATCTGATTGGTGGATAGGGGGAGAGATGTGTGATCCTCTGAGTAGCATAAGATGCTGATAGGGAAACACAGTTAATAAATATGATGCAATTCCCTGGCAATTTTTTTTCCATTTTGATACACATATGGATTTTTTTTTCTTTTACAATTAGTGTACTTGGAGTTTCTGCCTAAAATCTTGGGAGGACTAGAGCTTGCTATTTCTAAATGAGTACAAATTCTTGTGGCTGTATCCAATCCAAATATGATTTTTAAAATCTATTTATATAGAGTTAACTTCAATAATTTATAATAATGGGAAAAACACAATATTTGACCCCATGAGAAGTACAAAATATAGAATATCCTTAGAGACAGGGCAACTTTATTAGACATGTTGGCACCTTCTTCAACTTAAAACTCTATCAGCTAGGAAAAACTCCCAGCATGCCTTTGCCACCCATCAGACAGAACACAAATAAAGAGCAATGACGTGGATGTCATGAGTAAAACTCTTGCAGGAGGAACCCAGAGCTGAGAGTCAAGTGTGTCAAGATGAATTTGAAATCTTGTGGACCCATACTTTATTATTAGAAATAAGTAATTTATTCAAAAAAATAATGGAGTTGAAAAGTGTGTGTTAGGGTTGGGTTCTCCCAGTCAGTCTCCCTCTGTGAGAGGCAAAAATGATTTTTATTTTCTTATCACAATTTTTGGTATTAGCATCTTCTAGAAAACAAATATGGAAGGAGGAGAGGTATTAGTCTATTCTGTTACAGTCCACTGCAAGTCTGCAGTGTGTGGCAAGGATGGAGACAGAAACACACAGTAGCAGCGCACTGGAGGGACGGTACTGTGTGTGTTTGTCTCAGAGGAGCATTGACTGAATCCACCATGCTTCACATCAGCGGTCTGTTTCAGGAAAGTTGATGAGAGCTTGGACCCAGCTGTAAAAGCTGTACAGTTAATTGTCTTCTGGGGGAAAAAAAGAAAACTCCTCCCATAAAGAAGGGGGGCAATAATAAGCAAATCAACCCTACTAGCCAGTTTTAAGTGTTTTCCACAAGTAAAGATTATTCATTGTACTTATTTGTTGACAAACAGTAGCCTTCAGTAAACATCATTTATCATGGATAGACAATACTAAAAACTATTTTTAAGAATTGAGCATAAAAATATGTATATGAAATAGTTTATAAGGAAAATGGCTAAAATAATATAAGAAAAGGTAAAAGGATGGGATATGAAAAGATTTCAAGGTAGTGGGAGACTGTCTAAAGGCGGCAAGGCAGAGAGCAATGGGGGACAGTACCCAGTATCCTCCTCTGCCCCTGAACATGTGTGTTCCTATTTCTCCTGGCATTTTGTTTGGGCACTCCCATACTCAAATGCAGGCAACACACACACACAGACACAGACACAGACACAGACACACAGACACAGACACACACACACACACACACACACACACACACACACACACACACACACGCATGCACGCACACTTGAATAAATAACTAAAATACCAAGAATATGAACACAAAGTCTATGAGGCAAGAAACCAAGCCCATATTGTTTGAACTTAAGGTGCAGATAAAGGGCACAGTCTGAGAAAGTCCCTAAGAATACGAATGTAACAGCAGAGGAAGGGAAACAGGACACAAATGAAGGTGAATTTGGCAATACCAGAACTGTTGGGAAAGACAAAACAAAAATAATAAATAAATAAATCAGAAAAAAAGAGCATATAGTACATTGCCAAGGACTTCATATCATTTCAGGGAAGTCAGTGGGAGGGAGCCAAGTGTGGCTGTGTGGAGAACCGTGTACAACAGGCTCAAAGGTTAAGAAAACGAAAATTGGAAAGTTTTGATAATTTGGCCAAAGCCAAGAATTAGAAAGGATGGGCAGAAACTTCATTATATGAATTATAAATTTACTCAGCAAGCTGGTGGTGTTGCCTGGGAATGCTAAATTATGCTGTGTAAGTACAATGGGTCTCAGCAAATTCAAAGTCTTTCCATCCTTCACAGGCGAAGACTAAATATCTTCTTCACTCCACTTTTCTTTCTAACAAATTTTAATAGTGTGACACTCTACCAGATCCTTTAATCTAGCGCCTCAACCCAGACTATACAAAGTCCAATAGCATGCATGAAGAATTTTCATAGCACATGTGACATATGCAGCTAAGTCATGCCGGGAGAGACCGTTAGAAACTGTTGTTTGTGTTTCCTTCTGTTTTCACTGGGTATTTATCATTTTTTTGTTCCTATTTCTCCTGGCATTTTGTACTAACCATCTGGGATCATTTTGTAATTTCTATTGGTAGCATCTGCTTGTGCTAAGCTGTCTCCATTGTTCTTGGCGCTAACATGTCTTTATTTTACCTTCATTCTTAAAAAGAATTTTTTTTTCTTGATGTACAGTTATAAAATAGGAGTTTGGTTGTGTTCTTATTTTTTTCAGGAAATAGTCAACTTGCTCTCTTTTTCTGAGGTCCATTGTAGCTATTGAAAAGTAAGCAATGTTACTTATATGAAGGAATTTTTTTTATTTCTCTACCTCCTTAAGTTTTTTTGTCTCCTTACTGTCATTATAGTGTGCCCAGATGATTCTTTAAAACTATGTATTTAATTTTATTTCATGTGGATTGGTGTTTTGCCTAAGGGCATGTCTGTGCACTACATGCATGTAGTGCCCACTGGCATCAGAAGAAAGAAATTAATCCTCTGAAACCATAGTCACATATGGTTGGGAGGCTCCATTTGGGTGTTGGGAACTGAACCCAGGTCCTGGGCAAGAGAAGCCAGTACTCTTAACCAATCAGCCGCCCCTTAAATCTCATTCCTAGATGACTTTTAATTCTCACTTGAAATTTGTTTTCCTTTGGAATGTGACAATCATTGTCTTCCATTATTTCTAAAGATATTTGAGCCTTTAGTTCTTCTGACTTTGTGTGTATTTTCTTCTGTGTCTCCTTTGCTTCTAGTATTACTATTACCTACATGTTAAATTCTCTATATGTAACTTCTAAATCTACACTGCTTAAAACATTAGCCCTAGACATATATATATATATATATATATATATATATATATATATATCCTTACCTAGTTGAAATAAAATCAAATTTTGCAATCTCAATAGTCACACTGTTTCTATTGTATAAGAGCATTTGTGATTTGTTCCCCTATTTCTGTATCTTTTTTGTTCAATTACACTCTTAGTATATTGTTTTGTTGCATGCATTTGGTTGTTTTTACATCTCAACCTCAGCAGTTTCTCCTCATCCTCTCCTTCCGACCCCTCCTCCCACTTCCCTTCCACCCCATTCACTCCTCCCCTTCTTCTTGCTCCTCCTTCTCAATTTCTCTTGAGAAAAGTTCAGGCCTCCCATGGATATTAACCAGCCAAGGTATATCAAGTTACAGTGAGACTAAGATCCTCCTGTTCTATAAAGGTTGGATGAGGCAACCCAGTAGGAGGAAAGCATCCCAAAAGCAGGCAACAGAGTTAGAGACAGCCCCTACTCCCACTGTTAGGAGTCCCATAAGACTGAGCTGTACAACTGTAATATATATGCAGAGGGTCTAGGTCAGCCCTATGCAGGCTTCCTTGTTGTCACTTTGGTCTCTGAGTCTCTATGATCCCAGGTTAATTGATTCTGTGAGTTTTTCTCTATTTTCTACCTTTTTGTTTCACTTTATCTTCCATTTTCCAAAGACTTCTGATCTCTCTAATGAACGAACCTCTATCAATTCTTTCTTTTTCTTTTAGATTGTTTTTTCTTGTGTTTATCCTCTTGTTTCTGGCTAAGTATTGCTTTTGAAAACTGACCTTTACTAATAATTTGAGACTTGATCAAAGCTATCTTCCTCTCATTGAATATGTTCACCTGCTTTGCCCAGGTGGCATTTCTGAACATTGTGAATTAGTATAATGCTTTAGAGGTTTTTTGACAGTAAAATCATAATCCTTGTTACCAAGTGACCATCCTTAGCCTTTCAGCGCAAGTGATTAGAATCTTATCAGGTTGGAAATAGTAAAGCAATCTTCTGTCCATTTAGCAAATAAATTGAATGATTAGAGTCCACTCTACATCTCTACAGGACATGGGGAAAAGTAACTTTGGGTTCTAGTTGGGAAGCTTGGATACCTAAACTCTTACAGCTCACTACCAAGTAATCATGGGAAAGGACTGGAGTGAGGAAAAGGAAGGGGTAAATAATGTAATATTGTTTTAAGTTAAATAATGATACTTTAAAAAATAAAAATGAATCTTTAATTAAAAATATAAACCTTCATTTAGATACTTTACTTCTATTTTCCTAAAACCCTTTCCCTACTGGTTAATATGCTTACTGGAATTTCTCTATACACTTTAATGTGTCTACTGGTTACTTAGGGACATTTTATAAATATATATGGTATGCCCTTTTATTACAAGGCACTGAGTTTCCTAAAACATTCATCCTTTTTAGCAACATGGGAAATTCCTGCAAATTCCAAGTTATATTCTCAATGCATGTATCAGTCAATATCAGACAGAAAAATGATTGTGAAAATATCTAGCAAAATAGAAAATATACCTTTGTTACAAATCTATGAATTACTAGACCTTACTTTGTAAGGTTACTAATGAGGATTGGGTTAATGCATGGAAAACATATAGTATGTATGTTTTCTTACAAGTTTCCACCAAGATTCAGAGTTTCTAGACTGCAAAGACTGCATAGTACTTTTCAGCATATCCTTAATGCTGACCACTGGGGTCTGGCACAGTAATTGGACTGACTGGGCCTGTGTATCTTAAATTGCTCTCTTCATCCACCCTAGCCCAGTATCTTTAAATACTTTCGTGGGTATATGTGAGTGGATCGGACTGTTAGCCTGGCACAAGCCACCAGTAGAAACTTCAAGTCTTAGGACTTGACTCTGACAATCAGTTCCATGTGTGACCTGGTTTCTGGTTTCAGAGAAGGTGATTTTTTTTTTCTGTAAGCAGCCAGCACGTTTGTATGTGTTCAGAGGTTCTTGGAAGAGGACCGATTACACAGATGCCAATTACATTAGTATTGACTTCTCCAAGAATACGGAAAAGAGAAACCAAGAAAAATTGACTATTTATTGTTCCTTCTGTTCTTTGCTATTGTAAGAATTTCTGAGGAGGGAAAAATTTCAAAGCTGCTTCAGAGTCATAGTGTAGAAAGCACTCTTCGGCCTTAAGGAGGAGAAATGGGTTTTGGCTGGCTCACTCAAAGGCTGAACTCCATAAATATTATATAGTTAACATACTATCCAGATTCTTTAACTTCACAGAGTTCAGGAAAGAACAACTTTTGTTTATGGTGAGTTTTCTTATGTGTTGAATATAAAGTACCAATTAAAGCATAATCGGAATAGTTGCATGGATTTTTGGCAGCATATCAGAAGGAATTACAGAAAGTAGGGCCTTTCCAGAGATAGATAGGATTTTTGCAGTGGTCATGTTATGGCCCGAACAGGGATGGACACCTGGCTTGGTTTCAAACCAGAAATGTAAACATAAATCCTGTTCCAAGACCCCAACCGAATTGCCTTAGACATAGTTTTTCTAAGGTAAGTCTCAGTTTTAGAATACTTTGCCTGGAACCCAGTCTCTACAGATGAAGAATGTTCACTAATGGATATTTTATTTTATTGTTACCTCTGTCCAACTCTATGTAGATTTAAAAAAAATTCGTGTGTGTGTGTGTGTGTGTGTGTGTGTGTGTGCATGTGTGCATGTCATGGCACATATGTAGAGACAAGATGACTGTTTTGGGTATCCTTCTTTTAGTCCATGCCTTCTACTTTGGGACAAAGTCTCTTGTTCATTCATTACTGCACCTGCCAGAATAGCTGGCCTTTGAGCTCTTGAGATCCTGTTGTTTCCACCTCTCATCTCACCTTTGGAGTGCTAGGAATATAAACTAGAGGGCAAGTGCTTTACTCACTGAGCCCTCTATGAAGATTTATTTGTATTTGCAAATGAACTAAATCTATGGAAACCACTTTCTCTTGGTTTTCATTCAATTATTTTCTTTGAGATTTTCTTACTATATTCATGTATTTATTTTGGGAGGATGTCTGTCAAGGTCAAAGAACAACTGGTAAGGAGCTGGTTTTCCACCATGTGGGTGGGGGCTGTGGATTGCACTCAGGTCATCAGACTTTGTGGTGGGCATCTTTACCCAGTGAGTCATCTCACTGACCCCCAATTTCTTTGCAAAATGTTTTCGCAGAATTCAGTCCCTGGTCTTCAGACTGTTTCTGCTCATTTGTAATTATGTACCAAAGGAATGCCTAATGGGCTCAGAGCTGATCATAGGGAAGGACTCAGAGCAGCATGTAATTGAAAGATTCCAAATGGTGAATACATAGAAAGGGACGGAAAAGTCCAACAAGGCAAACAGACTTGAGTGACAGACCCAGAGCAGGCATTATGTCAGGAACTTCTTGGGTGGAGTTGTTGAATTCAGCTAATAGTCACTTTGAGGCCTCAATTTCAAACAAAAGAGTGAAACCTGACTCAGGCTAAGAGTATATTTAGCCTGACGACTAGCTCAAGTTATAACAGCTTTCAAAGACCAAAAACATGTGCTTGACCTTGCAACTAGTATTGCATATGGCACCCAGCCAAAGCCCACCAGCCCTCTCTAGGGCAAGAGTGACAGCTTTGCTGCCCTGCAGCTGAGACTGGTTGGAGCACATATTAACGTGTGCCAAGGAGGGTCTGCCACTAATCTGAACACCTGTAATTCACCCATCTGTATTCCTCAAGTCCTCACCCCAAGGTAAATTGACTCTGAGCTCTAACAGCTGTCTGGGAGACTCTGATGGGCTGTTCACCACAGGAAAGTCTCTGGGACACAACAGAAGCCGTGGGTGTGTTTCCAAGGTCAGAACTCAAGGAGGGAAGTTTAATTGATTCTTTCACGTATGAAGATGACAAAAGCAGCACAGGGAAGAATCTATAAGCTTGTGTCAGTTGTGTAACTACCAGAACCTAGTTGCCTCATCGTCTGATTTAAAAATAAAGATGACAATGGGAGATAAATGGAGAATATAGACAACAAAGTCCTTTTTACCTAGAAGTAAAAAAGAGGAGGAGGGGACAGGAAGGCAAACTTGTGAAATAAAAGACACTTGCAGTATCTCTATAAAGGTAGAGAGTATTAAAAATATTCACTACAGGCTGCCATATTCATAATGACATTAGGAAAATAGATATGGCCCTGTGTGGAGTGATAAATTCCAGAACATTTTGAAGACAGGAAAGGAAAACTCACAGACTTCTCACCTGTTATGTGTGTGTGTGCTGTCGTAAATGCACAGTACTTACAACAGAGCACTCTTGCTAACATCAGCATCCTCAACATAAATAGATTATTAGAGTGAGACATTTGTATTCTATGAAGGTGATATCTTAAAGAAAACAGAATCTTAAAGGCAGACAGGCTGAAATTCCCTCGTGGCTTCAGTCACAATTAGATTCTTTTGTTTTTTGCAAGATTACAGATTTTTATTCATTTCTTGCTTTTTTGTTTTTCTTCAATACTTTGAGTAAAAGACTATTTTTTTCAAGTTTTGTTTTATTTGCTGTTACCATGCTAAGGGAGGGTCATTCACTCATTCCCCATTCCCCAGTTATATATTTAACCTGGTTAAGATAGTTGTTGCCCAGATATTAAGACTATTATAGTAATAAATAAGAGAAAGTCTTCTTACTTCAGGCTGGTACTCAATGAGTGGAGAGTCACTGTGTCCTTTCTGCCTTTAGGTTCACATAAACACTGAACTAAGCATGGCATTGTCAAAAGCCAGAGGAAGCTGGCTTTTAACTGACTGTACATCTGTGAGGAGACATTTCACTGAGTTCAGCTCATTATCATCATCATGGTTAGTTATTAATTTAACTAGCAATGCCTGGCCTTTGATGAGCAGTAAGGAAACTGGGAATCATTTATAGGGCCTCATTCCAAATGATATTAGCCTGGGGAGAGCTCTGCAGTCTTGTCTTCTTGAGCCATAAATTCTGGGTTCAATTGTTGACAACTGAGTCAAAGAGCTTGTATTTTGGAGTTCCAAGTATATATTAGAGACTTAGCTACCACTGAGGATCATGGGTGCTCATAGTAGCTCTCCACTCATTCTTCCAAGTCAGGATGTTTAACAAATGCTTGTTTTATGTTAGAAGATTGTTCTAGGTGTGGAGAGAAAGTTAAACAATATAGACAAAATAGGAATTGAGTTTTCCTTATAGAAGCAGATGAAGATAAAACATAAGACAAGGAACTAGATACATATGAACAGACAAATTCTGACATGTGTGGAGATTTATGTTTCTAAAACTATGAAAACAATGAATTCTAAGAGGTCCTCTTGATGTCATTGAGAATCCTTTTACAGTACACATCATGCAGATGGTGTGAATGACACAAATTAGGAAAGACTCGAGAAGGCAGGTGTGATGGTTCGGTGAGGAAAGGCTCTTTCTTCCAAACCTGATGACCTGAGATTGAGTCCAAGGATCCACATTGTAGAAGGAGAGAAGTGACACCTGTAAGCTGTCTTCTGTCTTCTGCATGAGTGCCATGGCCTGGCCACACAAACACATAAAGATACATAAAGGCATGCGCGTGTGCGCGCGCGCGCGCGCGCACACACACACACACACACACAAAATAAATGAATAAATGCAGTAAAAATACTTCCAAGTCCTCCTCCTGCTTAAGCCCTCTGCCTTCAAGTACATGAAATTAATTAGAAGCAAAACAATAAGCAAATGAGAGCTAGACTTCAAACAATGTGGAAAAGGAGCAGAAAGAGCTTGAGGGTGGAATATTAATATGGGGGTTACTCAAATCACAGTGCTGGGAGTTCTGGTCTACCAGCCTTGTTCATGTAGAGACTAGGCAACAGTGAGCCTGTAGCAAGAACAGTAAGAGCAACTATGAGCCCAAGTGACCTCAGATTGACTCAGTTTCTTGCAGCAATCTTTCCTGGAAACATGTTAAGGAGAGGAGAAACTGAAGGGGTGAGGGAAGGCAATACAGTTATACTGGCAAATATGCTCAAAGGACATTACATTATATACATATATACAATAAAATTATCTTCCATGCACAATAAAAAATCAAAACAATAAAAACAAAAAATACATCTTCAGGGATAAAATCATAACATCTATGATTTAAAGCATGTGTATATCCAATTTCTATAGAACTCATAAGTGTTATAATCAGATTAAGAACCATACCTATTCATTTATGGTCTATATGAGAAATACTTAAGCAGATTTACAATTTTATGTAAAATCTAGACAAGGTAGTCAATATCCACAGGGTGGATTGTATTGTAGGGAAATATAAGCATATTTCAAAGTGAAGGATTATGAAGATACACTATTCAATTCCAGCAGGTACCCACAAATATAGCCTATTTATAATAGTCCATAACAAGTAAGAACCAAGTAAGTGAGTTTTAGAAATTGGAAATTTCACTCTGCATGTGTATTTGTGTGTGGTAGGCAGCAATTGTGTGGGCTATCTCTCTCTCTCTCTCTCTCTCTCTCTCTCTCTCTCTCTCTCTGTCTGTGTGTGTGTGTGTGTGTGTGTGTGTAAACTAGGATTAGAGGTACACAAGGTCATTAGGGAGGAAAGGTATGCTTGTTTCTCTGCTAACTACTTTTCTTTCTCATTGCTGTGGAGAATTACCTAACAAAAATGGCTTATTTTAGATCAGTTTCATGGTGGAGAAGACATGGTCCAGGTGGAAGAGTCTGTATTCATGGCAACAGCACTTTGATCACAAGGTTTTCTTTCATCTTAGCAGACAGGATTCAGAGAGATTGGGTCAGAAGTAAGGTGAGACAATGACCCTCTAAGACCTTTCTCTAGGGACCAGCCTCTGCCAGACATGCCTACTGAATAAAGTTTACAACTCCCAAGATAGCATCACCTGGTTGGGTCTACTGTTGGAACTCATGAGCCTGCAGGGGACGTTTCAAACTTAGATCATAACATCTGATGGAATGGGATTTCCCATATACATTTTACACATCTGCACCATGTTCTGTTCTAGTAACCTACTGGTACTTAGGGAAATAGTGTAATTTCCCCGAGTGAAACCTTTCATGTGTTCAACCTTCCCTTCAAGTTTTTGACCGATGTGTCACTCTTTGCCCTACTCAGAGTAGAAGAAAAAGTTGGCCCTTCAGTGTGTGTAAATAAGCTAGGAAGCTGAGCTAGTGAGATATCTCAGTGATTAAGAGCACTTACAGGGGGCCTGGCTTAATTTCCCAGAACCTACATAGACCACTTTATAACCACTGGTAAGGGCAGTTTCAGGGGATACAGTGACCTCATTTGGTCTCCATGAGAAGCAAGCATGCATGTAATACACATACAGTCACAAAAGCAAAACATTAATAGACATAAAATAATAGAAAATAAATGTTTAATTAATAGATATAAAATAATAGAAAATAAATGTTTAAAGAAGACTACGGAGGGTTGGAATGGTTCTGTACTAGAGAATGAAGAATACCTTTTTCCATCCTATGTCCCTGAAGTCACATGTCATTCCTTCTGATATCTTTTAGTACTGGCCTTAAACTGTTAAATTAGGGTACCAGCCAAGGTGAGTCTATCCAAGCCATAAAGTCAAACTAACAACAGCCAAAACTCTAGTAATGGTGTTAGTTGCTACATTTAAATTCTCCCATTATTTCCTGCTTTAACCAATCAGATCTGAGGGGTGATCAAGTAATAATGGGATTCCAATCTTATCCTTTATTCTTTCTTTCCTTCATCATTTTTATGATTCTCTCATACAATGCATCCCCACTGCAGCCTGCCCTCCCTCCATTCCACACAGTCCCCTTCTCCCTTCTCCCCCAGATCCACTGATCCTCTGTGTCCCTTCAGCAAAAAAGCAGCAATAAGACTAGACACAAATCTTATGTATCAAACCTGGATAAGCCAACCCAGTAGGAAGAAAAGGGTAATAAGAGCATGTAAAAGAGACACCCTTCTGCCCACACTTAGGAGTCCCACAACCCTTCTAAACTAAACAACCACAATGTCTATGAAGAGTTCCTAGTGGAGACCCATGCAGGCTCCTTGATTGCTGCTTCAGTCTCTGTGAACTTTAGTCTCTCTATGCTTTGCTTAGCTGATTCTGAGGGCTATGTTCTCCTGGTATCCTTGACTCAGGGTTCCCAGAGCCCTGCCTATTGTTTAGCTATGGGTCTCTGCATCTGCTCCCATCAGCTTCTGGAGGAAGTCTCCTCACTGATGACAACTAGGCTAGACACCGATCTATGAGTATAGCAGAATATGACTTTCTTTTCTTTGCCAGTCATGTTTAGATCTACTTTTAGTCTCTGGGTCATCAAGTTTCTGGTTCAGGCCATTCAGACAATGTTAGGCATAGGCTCCTTTTCTTGACTTGGGCTTCAATCTTGCTACTAAAAATGTGAAGATTGGACCAATGAAGCTGAACTCACCAGGAAGTTGTTAAAAATGAGAACACCAGGCAGGGCACATTTGAAAACTACTATTACACCACGATCCTTGTTTTAATAATATTTCAAGTCATTAATATACACCATTACAGTTAGAGAACTCTGAAATTTGGGTTTCTGCTGTTGCTAAATATGATGACATGAAAGCATGCCGTAGGCATCTGGACAGTGCTGTCCCATGATGCTGGACTGGAGAAATGTAGATGAGGCTTATGTCATCCCTCAATCTCAGTTTCCATTCTATCAGTGGAGAGTGTCTATGTCCTCCTGATGGGCTTACAATAAGATAATGTCCATAAAACACCCAAGAAAATCAGGGCTGTGCTGTCAGTTCTCATAGTATGCAGCCTTTTCAAGTGGTCAATAAATAATGACTTTATTTTGCATTAAATAAATAAGAAAAAGTCAGTGCCTCAAAGCCAATCCACACCTCTGACATTTCTTCACATTAGGGAGCAGGGTCGTTTGCATTGCATTTCTTTCTGAGTGGGTTTATTTTATTTTTTGGCTGGGGGTGGGTCTTGGCCTAGTGGCTTCAGTCAGTTGGGAGGAGGGAGGGAAACAGGCCAGACCAGAAAAAGCCATTGGCTTTAGATGGTGCCCCCCCTCCCCATCCATGTCCCCAACAGCCTACTTAATAACATGAGCAATAACGGGCCTCATTAGGCATGCAGCTCCATGATCATTGCTGAGGAGAAAATTAGTTCAATGCCCTGAGCGACAGTTGAACTCTAGCAAGCACCTAAATAAAATAAAAGGCAAGGAAAATATATACATCTACCCACATATAATAAAGAGTGGAATGAGAAAAATCAGAAAGAGACAGGCTACAAAAGTCTCTAACAGCTTCCTGACACTTTAGGATGGTACCCAGGTACTAAGATGTGACTTCTTTACCAAGAGTGGCATTGGAAATAGAATTCCTTTGAATGATGGGAGAAGTCTGAGAGGCTCAAGTGTGTACAGGCATCTATGTACTTTTCCACAATGTCACATTTACAGAATAATTACAAACACAATACCATACTCTACTATAACATTTCCTTAGCTCTGACTATGTTAACATCTTTCGTCACATGGTGCCTGTATCAAAGCTAAGAAATTAGCACCCATATGTACTATTAACTGAGCTACAGTCTCTCTTTTGATTCTTCCCCTTTCTCTCACTGCTCCTGGCTCCATTCCAGCATACCATATTGCACTGAGTCAAGATGTCTCCATAGTCTCTACCAACCTATGAGTGTTTGTTTGCCTTTCCTGACCTTGATACTTTTAATTGCTGTTTCTGACCTTGATAGTTTTGAAGAGTGATAATTTTGTATAATTTCCCATAATTTGGGTTCATTTGAGGTGTGTTAGGAGTTTTGGTGAGGTTAGGTTTTGGGGGAAAATACTGTGTCTTTTTTACCAGGTATCACACCAGGAATACACACAGCTCTTGCTGTGGGTGATACTGACATTGCTTTCTTTATTAATAGGTTTTTCCACATCTTTCTAAGATATTTCCCTTTCTATACAAGATCCTCTGGCAAAAGTCACTAAGGCCATTGCACATTCAAAGTGTGATGAGAATAGTCAACCTTTGTACATGTTCAGTCCAAAACATATGCACAGATGACATTCTCAAATAATGAAAACATAAACATGGAATAAAAATATATTTTCAATCTAGTTGGTAAATGTGTGGGAAAAAAGCATATTCACAAGGACTCACTTTTTCCAACATGCATCCTACTTTAATACCACTTTATAATATCTTAGATTTTACAAAATGATCATTTAACCTTTCTTATCCCATTTGTTACTTTAGGAAAAATGTTATCTACAGGAGCCCTCCTGACAAAATATTCATTTCCTTTATTTTTCTTTTCACACATTGACTTTTAGAGCTTTAAGATTAAACTTTAAAAACTGATTTGTGCTCTCCTACCATTAATTTTAATGTTAGATTTTCTTCTCCACATTTTGGAAGCAATATTTAGTATTTTAGTCAAGTGGTACAGATTTTAAAAATCTCTTTATGGTGCTCTGTTGTGAGTTTTTCACTTTTCACCTGAAATTTTGCACACATTTTCTGGATTTGTTTATTTGCACTTCTGCTCACATTTGGCTTCTTGCTCAAGAGATAACAATGAGTCATGAAATTTTTTGTATTTTGCATTTTACAAAGAATGCATTTTTTCGTTTGAGTGGAAAATAACCTAGTAGCATACTAAAACTACCACAAAATTCTCCTTAATAAAACACAAAAGGGCTGTTTTCATCAATACTATTAGGACATGATCATGTATTTTCTTCTAGAATTTTGTGTTTGAAATTAAAAATGTCAAAATAAGTATTGTTCTTTATAAAGTGCTGACATAGTTATGTTTGAAAGTTTTAATTTTCTTTGTAAATCTTAATTATTTTAATGAAAATGATTTTAGCCTTTAAAAATATTTTAAGATTTGAAAAGAACTAAGGGGTTAAGAATGCATCTTAGTGTGCATGTGCACACACACACACACACACACACACACACACACACACACACACACACAAATAAAAAAATAGGGAGGGAGAAAGGAAAGAAAAGCTAAAACCATGCCCAATATCTTCACATTCACTGTGTTGGTTAGTTTCATTCTATGACTTCTGTGACCTAGTTCTTAGTAAGACAGAGTTTCTGTGTATTTCATAGATCTTTCTTTTATTATCATTGCAATATTTACCTTTTTATTTTCTTTTTAAGATTAATTTTGATTGGTGTGTGTGGAGAGGGAGAGAGAGACAAATAGAGAGACGGGAGGATGAGGGAGAGAGAAAATGTATAGCACATATAAGCTGGTACTCAAAGAGGCCAGAAGAGAACATCAGATCCCCATGGAGTTGGAGTTGCAGGTGTCTGTGAGTCTCCTAGCAAGGGTGCTGAGAATTGAACCCAGGTCTTCTGCAAGAGCAATGAGGGTTCTTAACCACTGAGCCATCTATCTCTCCATCTCCTCTTTTTTTCTTTTTCCTAATCTTTTGTAGACACTTTCTTCTGCAGAACCTAATAGTTCTACCTTTATTCTCCATTCTATGCTCACTGCAATTATTTTCTTGACATATCCTTTATGTTTTACTCTCGGACTCCATCTCAGACTATCCCATACTGCTGATATACCAGCCCACGCCATTGGTCACATTCTCTCCAGCAATCTTTAGGAATTTTACTGGAACTAAAAGAAAAAATCAACTAATCCTTACTTATTAGTTTACTTTTAAAATACATCTAATATATATATGTTTCTACAGATTTTCTCATCTCCTTAATTATTTCCTGTCCATATACTTAGGAGTCATAACTCCATATATTTGGATAAGTTAGTTTCCTGAAATTTTTATCTATATATGTGTTTGGCAGTCTTTAGTAGTTACGTTTCCTTCCTGGCATATATTGAATATTGATCACATCCTCCTCCACAAGTCCTCCATCTTCCCCTTCCCTGTCCCTTCTTCCTCTCCTTACACTCCTTTGTTCTCCAAAGAATGTCACTTCTACTTTCATTAATGCAAATATGTATGTTTTTATATCTGTGTTTTACATTTACCTCCCTCCCTTGGGATCTTTCAAGAGATGAAATGTTTTTAAAATTTTCTACTGAAGAGAGATACTGGACACTTGTAGGTTTTTCTCTAAAATTTTGTTTTGTATCCTTGTAAATATTTTAAGTGAAAACTAATAATTCAGTTAAAATAGGAATCCTTGTCATCATTATAGGTATTATTGGAATTTCTTCTTCAACAATTTTCCTATGCTTCTATTGGGCATTCATAATTTTTGTAGTTGACTGACCAAGTCCCTTGTTTACCAAGAATGATTTTCATTTTTCCTCTGACTTTTGTTTATCATGAATTAGTACTTTGGAGTTTTTATAGGTTCAAATCCATTGATATCTTCAGCTTTCTTTAGAAAATTAGTTAAGCACTATTAGTAGGAATGATGCTGAAATCCTGGACTGAGACACCAGTGGTGGGATAGAGTGGAGGCCAACACCACAGTGAAGGACAGTTAAGGTTTAACTCAACTGCATGTGGATCTGATCAGACTTGGAACATTAACAGTAGAGAAGTTGAGCTTTTGCTCTGGTTTCTGCCTTGAGTGCCTAGACAGAATGCCTATGATATACAAAACAACCAACATAATTTTACAAACCTAAAAAAAATAAAGAAAGAAACATATTTCTTGCAATGGAGTCTGAAAACAAAGATGAGAGACATAGGGATTAGGGACATTCACATGCAGACAAAAGCAAAACAATGATAAAAGAAAAAAACTCCACAATGGCCAAACAACAACAGAAGACAGTGAAGGGAAGAATGCCAGGATGTGGTACTTGAATGGTCACCAGTGTTTGAGTGGGAAAAGTAAAACTGGGGTCCAGATATTGCAGGAATTAGAACAAGGATGTGGTCCAGAGACCAAATAGAAGTATAAGATGTTTGAACATTATTTAAGGGTTAGACTTCATGTCAACAAGTTATGTTTTTGATACTCTAACAAATAACAGCAGCAGTAAAGTTGTCATCTTCAGCCTTGCAACCTGGTTTGGAAAGCTGGTTCTGTTTTTCAAAGCCATACAGGCACTCCACATTGTAGAACTTACTTACACAGATCTCTTTGAAGCTAACATTGATGCTCTTGTCACTGCTAAAATATTCACATGACCATATCAGGTGAATTTGAACACAGGCTGCCTCAATGTGTATCACCCATTCTCTCTGCAGGAGAAGTTGGCGCCACAGTATTGACAAGAAGCCTGTTATCTTTAGGTTAAAGTGGATATGTTATCATTACCCTATGCAGAGGAATCTGATCATTTCCCTGAGGACAATTTTGTTATCTTGCTTTGCATATGTGATCATTACCCCAAGGCCAAAGATGCAATCGTTGTCCTATAGGAATACCTATCATTATGGCTTGGAAGTGGAAAAGCAATAATTAACTCGCACAAATAGATGGGATCATTGTATTATAGGTAGAACTGTTATTGCATTTGCCAGAGAAATGCAATCTTTAGTGTGCAAAAGACAATGTGTTAATTACATTTATGGTGGCGATATGCTCATTATATAGCCTATAATGATGATATCAATTGCAGTTCAGGTAGAAATTGGGATCATTGCACTGCTGATAAACCTCTTATAATTACATTGCTGGGAGAGGTACAATCATTCAGTTGCATATGGTGCATATGGAGATGGGATCATTATAGGACAGGAGGAGATGCAATCATTATACTCTCTGAACATGGATTTTTAATGGCAAGGCTAGCATCTGAAGATAAGACCCTTTCTTTACCAGAAGACCTATGATCAGTTCAGTTGCAAAAGATGTGATCATTTCCCTACACAAGAATTTAGGGTGTTCAATATGATGCAAGTGTGTTGAACATAAAGAATGAGAATGTTACTCTAAGAATGTAATCAAAATGGCACGCCTAATGGGCAAATCTGGTCCAGATTCCTTAAGTGTGAGAGGTCACATGGGCAGTCAAACATGCAGGAAGAAATACCAGCAAAGGTGAAAGAAACTCAGACAACCCTTTGCTATTCCAGTCATCCCAGCTGAGGTGCCACACTTGTGAATGAAGACACCTAGGACTCAGAAGCCTAGCAGTTTCCAGTAGGTTGCAAATGCATGGACCGATCATGCTTGCACAACATGGAGCAAAGGCAAGCAGTTCAGCTGAACTCACTCCAGATGATGGAATGAGGAGTCAAAAGAGCTGCTTTTCTTTTAAGTCACTAAGTTTTGGGATTATTTGTCACATTGTAATAAATAACAGAAATAATTATGCACACTTTAATGATATATAATCAACATATAGTGTTATGATAGCCTTTTCACCAGAATGGAAATGATAACTTCTCCATTTAAAACGCAAAGCAATTTAGTGATAATAGCTACAACTGTCTTGAAATGATCTAGGACCTCATGAAGTTGATTTAATATACAGCTATTCAAAGTGTCTAATCATATGTCCACTTGATGAATAGTGATTGCATACCCATGAACAATATAAAAGTAAACATTCTTATCCTCTTTCTCTCTCACTGCCCCTCTCTCTCTTGATTTCTGAAGTTGAATGTTCACATTGACATGGCGAGAAGCTGAATTTGCTTTGCTTGGGCTGAATCAAATTTTGTAGAAGTGTCTGCTTTATTGTATGCTACCCAAATGACCTCTGTTGGGTCACTTAAACGCTAAGCCTTTTGTGTCAATTGAAGAAAACAGTTCCAAGCTATGGCTTTAGCGGGGTGATGGAATAAAATAACAATATGCAGTGTATTTACCATCATTTTCTGCACATATAATAGCATGTAAATTGTCACTCTCACCAAGTTTCTGATATAATTGGCAATGGTGTTATTCCAGGAGTGAGCTCATGGATTTTGGTTAGACACAAAGATCAGGATTAAACCTTAAGAAAACTCTAATGATGAATCTGGAGAGATGGCTCAGTAGTCAAGAGCACTGGTTACTCTTTCAGAGGACCAGTGTCCAATCCCCAGCATCTGCATGGCAGCTCAAGACCATCTGTAACTCCACTTCCAGGGAAATGCAATACCCCCTTCTGACTTTACAGGTACTGTGCAGACATGGTACACAGATGTACATATAGGCAAACCATATAAAATAAATACAGTTGAGAGAAAAAAACTGATGATCCTGTGGTGTAACTCAGTTGCAAGTTGACAGAGTATACTCTTGGTTTGTTTTCAAAGCCTGAATCTATTCAGTTAGTCACGCTATTTCTTACAAACAACGTAATATCTCTTCTAATTGGCTATTCTGTGGTTGAAAAGATGAATGAGATATACTTGGATTAATAAAATATAATTGTTTCTTCAAAAGGCAAAGAGAACCAGAAAGAGAACCAGAGGAAAATGGAAGACATTTGTCAAAAAGAAAGCATGAGAGCTCTTCTAGTTTTGAAGAATGCCTATGTTAGGCTGAAATTTTAAAATCTGGGCCTTGGTATTGGTGAGGCATGAGCAAGTTCTAGTGCTTCTACAAGGATAAGTGGGTTTACAGTGGCTTAGACACTTTGAGACACAGTTTGATAATAGACAATTCTACTCCTAGATCATATGCCCCAGAAATTACAGACCTAGATATATTCAGAAAAAGGATATTAAATATCATATATATATATCACATAAATGTGTATTTATGTATGTGTACATATATTTATATATGATTACTCATAATTTCTTGAAATGCACCAAAAATCCACTATCTGTGGGATGTCCATAAACAATAAATTGCTATTGAACAGTAAGAATGAGGAAGCCACCAACTCGTGTCATGCTATAGATGAATCTCATAGAAATGATGCTCTATTAAATAAGAAATACGTACCACAGGGTACCACTCATTTTGATCAAGAGCCACACCAGGGCCTGTGGAGATAGCTCAGTGGGTAAATCATGGGGTACCCAAGCAAGAGGACCTGAGTTCAGATTCTCAGCAGTCATTAAAAATTTGGGCATGGTAGTTTGTGTCTGTTCCCCAAGTTCAGGGGGGGGAGGACATATAGATTCTATGAGCAATCTGACAAGCCACTCTATCAGAAAGAATGAACTGAACATGAGATATCCTGTCTCAAACATGAGAGGAAGACGGGGTTGAAGGAAGAGACCTCAGTGTCAAACTTTGACTTCTCACCGGCACTCATGATGATTCGCTCACCTGCTCATAAGAATCGGAATTGTCCTTCAAAGTCTCATGTTTTGATCACCATCTCCAGCTGGTGCTCCTGTTTTTGGAACCCTAGGAGGTAGACCTTAGTTTGTAAGTCACTAGGGAAGCCGCTGAGAATTCCTGTCATGGTCCCTAGATTTTCTTGCTCACTGTGATGTGACTACTAGCCACCTCATAATCCCGCCACTGTGAAGAGAGAAACTTCTCTGAACTTTCCCTGCCAATGAAGACTAAAGCCCCCTTTAACCACGAGCCAAAATAAACATCTTCTCTCTTGAGTTGTCAGTGTTGGGGATTTTGTCGTATCAGGTGTGAGAACAACCGATCCAGGGAGTGTACTGACTATGCACATGCACAAAGAAACCTTTTAGACCGCTGAGACCCCTTCAGGTCTCTATCAGGGTGGCTACTAAGAGACACCACTACCTACAAATTCACCAACCATACATTTAAACTTGGGTCTTTTATGAGTGTGTTTTGCCCAGCCCTATTTAAAAATAAGTTGGGAGATTAAAACGTTATCAGTTTGGAGATTTGACTTGGAGAGGGTAGGTTAAAGCAGTTTTAGATAGGCTGGAGATGTGGTGGAGGAAACATCCCTAAGATGGATTAGGGCTAGGAGACTGGAGGCACTTTTGTTTGTCTTTTTTTTGCTGGTCAAAGGGACAGAGCCCTTCTCTGATGGCTAGTGTCAGTTTTCAGGCTGACAGAATCTAGAATCACCTGGAGATGGGTCTTTGAGCATGCCTGTGGGGGAATTATCTTGATGCCAGCATTGAGGTGGGAAGACTGTCCACTGTGGGTGACATCATTCTGTGACCGGGATCCTGAACCATGTAGAAAGGAGCCGAGATGCAAGCTTATGTTCATTCCAATCTCTCTTCTCTGGATGTGATATGACCAGCTACAACTGACTCCCATTGTTTGACTTCTCTGCTGTGATGGGCTGTGTGGTGAACTGCACTAAATCAATGCCTTCTCTCTTACATTGCTTTCATCAAAGTATTTTATCACAACCACAGGAAAAGAAAATAAGTCACCTACCTTAATAACCCTCTGTGAAGCTAATACTCCAGTATCCTTTCCAAGAGCAGAGCTCACTGTGACCTCCCAGGTCTGGCCAGTCCGGTTTGTTTTGTACTCAGGCCTAGAAGGTTTTCAGAACAGAATATCCACTTAAGCCAAATGACAGGAAGCAAAGCCTGCTATTAACTGTGTGCTTTCTGGGGAGGGCTATGCTACTGAACTGCTGCTGTACTTTCCCACTGGGGTCCTCTGACACAGTCTAGGGCCAAGCTGTGGTGGTTTGGGTTTGCAATCTGCCTTTTACTGGAGCTCAGTGTTGTCTGGACAGGACACAAGCGCACCCTGAGCCAGAGGCCTCTGATCTCCAGGCCAGCAGAGTCACCACACAGATGGTTTTATGAGCTTTACACCAAAGCACTGACATGCTTGTGGCCATCTTTCTGACCCTTGCTGCCCATATGACTATATTTTTGGCAGGATCCTTCCTTCCTGACATGGCTGTTGCCTTCTGGTAAATTAGCAATTAAAACAAACAGGCACATTCATGAGCCCAGTGTTTACTCATCCTGAACCCCTCATGGCTGCAAGCCTACAGACTCCTCTCAACAAGAACTTAGCAGCCCTGAAGCACAAAGGGGCTTCTGTTCCGAGGGGATAAAAATCTCTTCCCCAGAGGACTTACTTCTAGTAACAACATGCTGAAAAGTGAGAACTTTTGTTTTCAGTGAGGGTAGTTGCGTTTGAAGGAAGCATGTAGTTTCTCATACTCAAATCGGTCCATTTCGGTTCCTTTATCCACCATTCACGTGTTTTCTAGATCTGCTGAAGCAACATTCTGAGTCTCACTGTCATAATAAAATGAGGCAATGTTGGTAAGGTCTACGTAACATGGAGTTCCAATAAAGAGAAGAAAGTGTTGCAAAAGGACTATCCTTGTCACTGAGAATTTTCACATTTTCAAAACTGTAGTCAGGATTTGGGAGATGGTTCACCTGATAACCTGTTTGTTGTCCAACTATGAGGACCTGAGTTCAGTTTTCCAGAACCCATGTCAAAAACCAGACAGGGTTGGGCAGGCAGAGACAAGAATAACCCTAGAGCTCATTGGTCAGCCAGTTATCCAATCAGCAATCTCCAGTCTCTAGGACCAATGAGAATATCTGTCTCAAACACTAAGTTGGAGAGCAATGAAATAAGAACCTGATGGAGACCTCTGGTCTCCACACATGTGTATATATGTGTGTACTTATATCCCCACACACAAACATTGTACACATGCATGCAAACATAGGTGAGTCATTTATATAACTGATGTTTCACACTCTGGATCACATCATTCTCTATTTCCATGTAATTGCCAAATCCATCTAATCAACTTCTCTAGAACCTTTGCATGCCTTGGGCTGTCTTTCAATTCTCATTTCAATTCTCTGTCACATCCTAAGTACACAGAGATGATCATCAAGTCCTATTTGCCCGTCTCTAGCCAGTCTCCCTCCTCTCTAGTCCCCCTAACCACATGCTCACCCTTGTCATCCCACAAGGGACTTCATCACCCTTTATCACCTTTATCATCCCACATCAGGACATCTTCTATGCTGAATGTCACACACCTCTTTCCCTTCCTAAACTCAGCTTTCAGAGCATAACATTTTTAATCCACAGACGACATTTTCAGTAGCATTTCACTTCTTTCCAGCCCTCCCTGACAATTTTTAAATATTTTTTTTCTTGGAATGGTCTCTGCTTTGCTTAGTTTTTAACAACTTGACATAGGTCAGGAGCATCTGGGAAGGGGAAGTTGAAAAAAAAAAAAAACTGCCTCCATCAGACTGTCCCTTGGGCAAGTCAAGTGGAGCCTTTTTAAAATTACTGATTGATGTAGGAGGGACCAGACCCCTGTTGTCAGGTAGTTCCAGATTGCATAAGAAAGCTGGAAATGAGGGGAAATTTACTCAAGGTCATGCTACCGTGGGCTTTGATTTGGTTCCTGCCTTCATGTTCCTGTCTAGACCTCCTGCTGTGGTTTTCTTCCATGGTGAATTACAACAGTAAGTGGAAATAAACACTTTCTTCCTAACATTACTGTAGGCTACAGTGTTTTATCACAGCAATAGAAACTGAACTAAGACACCCTATCATTTCTTTTCTAAGCCATCTTCTACCAAGATTGTCATGAGCATTTTCATCGCTTATTGGTTCATGAATGGGTACCTGATGGAGCGTAAGCCAATCAAAATCTTTCCTTGAGAATGAGCAAATATAATGAATGAAGAGCAGTATGTTCGAATTTAGAAAAGATAGGCCTGTGGGAAACAGTCATTATTCTGCATTGTTGACTTGGAGACATGGAAAGTTTGTATAGAATGAAAGAATGATATAACTAAAATCCAACAGCAAGAGCTACAGATAGTGAGCTAGCTCACAGGAAGAACAAGTGACCCATCTCATTATTCCATGTTTAAGCCCAAATATTTCATTTTTGTCAGCCCACCTACAATAGCCCACCCCCACCCCTTTGTCTTATTAATTCAATTATTTTAAAATAAATTTTTATCCAAGAAATCTTCTCTAGTCCATAGCTGAGGTTCTGTTATTATTATTGGCCAAAATGATATTTAACCTCACAACTTTTTGAACTAATTGTAAAATAGAGTGATACATTTAAAGGAGTGTGGCTAATGTTCTGATTCTTGGAGTACTCACCACAATGCAGTTGAAACTTTCTGGATATGTTGACTTTGAACTTTCTTATGTCTCTTTCCTTCCTCTGGCCATCCTTTCTGCACACAGTGACTTCTGAACGAGTTCCCTTGCCCTCATGTATATTTACCTAATGCCCATTCATGATTTATGCACTCCAAGACCATTTCATCTGCCTCTCTGATGACTGTTACATCCCAGGTACTTTAGCTGCTCCATTCTTACACCCATGACCTTGCCAAAAATCTTCAAATAGATTGCCAGTCTTAAAATGCCAGAAAGCAATGGTTTTCAGCCAGGATGATTTTATTGCAGAAGGTCATTTGACAATATCTGGAGACACTTTTGATTTTCACAGCTGTGGTGGGGTTGCTGCTGGCATTCATGAGTAGAGGCTAAAGGTTTTAACACACAGGACAACCCCTTGCAACCAAGAATTATCTGGTTAATACTGCTGAGTTTGAGAAATGTGGCCTTGGAATGAATTAGACCATGCCCTCCCTGATTGTTCCACATGCCCTAATTTTAATAATTGCCACATATCTGCTCACCTGTTAGCAATACCTCCAACCTCTAAATCACCTGGGCCATGAATCTCAATAGAACTAGGTCAACTGTATGCTGTGGATGATTCATAATTTATGCCTATAATTGGAAATAAATAAAATGTATTGTTTCTAGGGTATTTCATATATATACATATGAACTTGTTATTTATCTTTACTTTTTAATTTTCTGAAACTATAAATTTTTTGAGACTATAATATAATTACATTATTTTCCCTTTCCCTTTTCCCGCTCTACAAGGCAAGAAGTACAAGAATGTTTTATACTCTTGGTTGCTTAAAAGTAAATTTTGTAAAATTAGGCATTGATACATTCAAATACATGGATTCATACAAAATTTAATTTCATTTTTTTTAATTTATTAACTGTTTACTAAATATATCCTGGTTAGTTCCGTTCCTGAAACAAACATACACAATCAGAAGTTCTTGCTGTCTACTGATTGCTGGCATTGACTTGCACAAACAATTGAAATAACCATCAGCCAACTTCTGGTGAAGATGGTGAGTCTGCCCAGTATTGCCAAAATAGGAATCAAGTCAGTTTATAGAAATAAAATCAATATCCAATTTCTTTGTCAGATAAAGTAGTTCTCTAGAGCTAAATTTTTCTGTATAGCATTTATTGCCCTCTGATATCTGTTCATTTTTTCATTTGGACATTCACCCACTACAGCACAATGTCCATGATTTCAAGAGTCTTACCTGGTTTTGTCAACCATCGCATCCCGAGGCTTAACATCATGCTTTGCATTAGCTAGTCTGTCTATTCATTGACTCAATGGACATTGGGATGGATACGTAGATAGGTAAGTATGTGAGCTGTACAGAGTCCTGTGAAGGTTCATGCAACAAGGCAGTCTGCTCTTTTTTTTTTTTTTTTTTTTCGAGGCAGGGTTTCTCTGTGTAGCTTTGGAGCCTATCCTGGCACTCGCTCTGGAGACCAGGCTGGCCTCGAACTCACAGAGATCCGTCTGCCTCTGCCTCCCGAGTGCTGGGATTAAAGGCGTGCACCACCAACACCCAGCAAGGCGGTCTGCTCTTATTTCAAATCTGTCACTAGTGAGAAAGACACTGGGTTTACCACAATGATCCATCCAAAGTTGTTACACTTTTTAATTAGACATTTCAAAATTCCAACTTCAGGTTTTTCTTGTTAGCTTGTTACTTTGAGAGAATTATTTACTTTCATTTATTTATATAATAGTCATTGGTTGTGATCCTAATTTATGTGGAAGCTGAGGTGAGATTTTCAAAATTAGCAAATCTAGTCAACAAGTGTCTTCTCCTACATACTGTCTAACTAATTAAGAGACAGGCACTAGATGCCTTCAGGAAGGAGTGTGCTTCTTTGGGCGAGGAAATAGCAAAGCAACATGTGATTAAATACAGGGTGAACTACTTATAGCTGGCAAGTTTTCCCTATCTCTGCTTCCTAATCTACAACATAAAAGAGCTCACTATTGGTGCTCTGGTAAGGATAAGGGATAAATTAGCAAGCGATCTGGATCTAGTGTTGGCTGTGGGAAAGCTAGTTCAGCAGCTTTGACGCCAACTATCCCTGTGAATACAAGAAAAGCTTCCAGGACTATGACCAGTGCTGGAAAGTGAAAGGAAACTTTTTCAACTCCCCTACCTGCACCCTGCAACCAGAGCAGTCAGGATTGGGGAGGGGAGGAGCTTATCCCACTGATGGCTCCATCAGTCCCAAGAGCTGCAAGCTTGCTCTCCACTCTGCACCACTATTTAGCTTCTCTTTCTAAAACTGCTTAGATAATCTTATCTCCCCTGGTATGTTCGTATTTTAGTGTGACTGGTCCCTCTACTGCCTTCCTGGTGTCTCACTGTCACATCTTCTGTGCTTGGTGATGTCATCATCAGTGAGTGAGCCCTCCTTCAGAAGAGGAGCCTCTCTAGGCTCATTCACTGAGACTGAATGAGGCAAACTCTGTGGGGAAATGCTCTGGTACCATCAACCCTTTACCACTAAATATTATGATTTGCTCATCCACAGGGATCATATAACTACCATTGTCTCATAGGAGGGCAGAGATTAAGCAACCACCATTGCAAGCCACCTTCTATAGAATGCCCAAGAAAGCAAAGAAACATAGAAACAGCTAATAATTTTCTTTGAATGTATTGATGACCTATACTGGGTGAGTTGAACAAGGGAAATGTTTGAGAAACTAAATAGATGTGATCACCATCATGTGAAGCCAGAATGGTCCGACCTTGATGTCTTAGTCTGGAAGTATACAAGGAGATGTGGCAAAGTCATTTTTTTGTAGGAAGCAGATATAGGGGTTGTCATGATACTATGAATTCTTAAGATCACAGTTCATCTTCCCCTCTTGTGAAATAAAGATTTATGAAGATACAAATGGAGGAAGCAAATGCGATGTATCAACCCTATGCCAAGATCTTTACCAGTGTCATCTGAAGTCACACTCCTAATTGCCCTTTGAGATAGGCAAATTCAGCTTCTGCATTTTAGACATGAGGAAATTGGGTGTTCATAGTTAAATGACTCTTTCAATGTTACAGGTACATAAACACAGAGACTTCAGATGCCAGTCTGTCTAAGTTAGGGTTTCTTTTGCTGCAACAAAAACACCATCACCAAAAAAGCAAGTTGGGAAGGAAAGGGCATATTTGGTTTGTACTTCCATATCACTGTTTATTATCAAAGGAAGTAAGGACAGGAACTCAAATAGGACAGGATCTGAAGGCAGGAGCTGATGCAGAGGCCACTGAGGGGTGTAGCTTAGTGTCTTGCTTCCCCTGGCTTGCTCAGCCTGCCTTTTTATAGAACCTGGAACCACCAGCCCATGGGTGGCACCACCCACCATGGCCTGAGCCCTCCCTAATTGAGAAATTGCTTTACAGCTGGATCTCATGGAGGCATTTCCTCATCTGAGGCTCCTTCCTCTGATGACTCTAGCTTGTGTCAAGTTGACACACAAACCACATTCCTTCTAATCTTGTACCAATCCCAGTCTATATGTTAATGAATTATCCTGACCCCAGAGAGCTGATATGAAAATTAAATGGAATACTCAATGTTTGCTTCAAAGGGAAAAATTACAAGCTCTCCCTGTTCTTCATGGCTGCTGTCTCTGTCTCTACCATAATCATCATAAGGCAATTGTGGGGTTTTTTTAGATCAGGGTATGAGGGAATACAAAAATTAAAGACTGACATTTTTAAGCAAATGAATGGAGGTTCTACTTGTCAGCAAGTATAGGGAAAGTTTCAAACAGTGGCTGAACAAGTTCTCACTTCTTCAGTGGGCTTGGGCCTACAATTTTCTTATCCTGAGTTATTAGGTTAAACAAAAGGACCCCAGTATACACATGTGTATTGCATTGCTTCCTTTTTAGAAAATGCCTAGAAACAGTGAGTCTATATGTAGAGAAAGCAATTCAGTGGGAACAGGAGGTTGGGAGCTTGATCGACAGCAAGCAAACATGCAGGAGATTTTAGATGATGGGACTGTTGAAAGGCTAATTGGTGCTGGGTGCACAAATGCAAAATTGAAATAAACTCACAGGGTTGCTGCTTCTATGCTGTGTAAATTATACTTCAACAATTCAGTTGAAACAAAAGTAAAACCTAAACAAGGACCAGATTTTCAGTCAGGATTTGGTTAACATGGCTGGAGATGGAGTTCTTTTCCACCACAAGCAATTCGAAGGCAATGCTGCTCACTGCCATTAAACAATAGACGCTGGATTGCTATTCAGCCTTCTGGTTGCCTTGTTATTTTCTTTCCCTCTGCACACTCTGCTTGTACTTTTGACTTAATAACTTCATTGTATCCTCTTAATTAGGTTCTTTCTGTTTCCTTGAGAGTATGTGTTTAATTGTTAATGTCCAGTTTAGATTTCGTACTTTACTTCTAGTGTGTTTGTGTGTGTGTCTGTGTGTGTGTGTGTGTGTGTGTCGTACACACAAGTGCAGAGGTCAAAAGAGGACATGTGAGAATGGGCTCCAAAAAGCCAGTTCATGCACTAGGGATAAATACTGGTTCCACTGCCAGAGGCCCCATAGACTGCCCAAGACCCCCAACTGATAACTACCCTCAGAGAGCCCAGGTAGGTCTTATGCAAGTTCTGCAGCTGTCAGTCTGGATAAGAGGCGATGAGCTCCCACTGAGCCCATTCCTTATGGAGGATACTCTGTCAGCCTAGATACAGGGAGGAGGGCCTACGCCCTGCCCCATATGATATGACAGACCTTGATGAGCCCCCATGGGAGACCTCACCTTCCCTGAGGAGTGGGATGGCGGGTGGGGGATGGGGGTATGGTAGGGAGAGGGAGAGGGAGAAGGACCTGGGATTGGTATGTAAAATAAGATTGTTTTTAACTTAAATAAAAAGTTAATTTAAAAAAGAGGACATGTGATACCCTCTTCTGTCACTTTCCATCTTATTGTCTTGAGACCGTGTCTCTCACTGAGCCTGGATGTAGGCTGACAGTCAACAAGCCCCAGTGATCCTCCAATTTACTCTCCTCACAGCTCTGAGAATATAGGCAGGGACAGCCTTATCTTGCTTTTTATGTGGGTACTGGGACTCAAGCTCAGGTCCTTATGCTGTTCAGCAAGCCTCCTCAGTCACTAGACTAGCTCCTGACTCCCTAAGCTGAGAGTTTTATGAGCCTACCACACTTGCATTATCTTACAGTCTATGTCTACAAAGTAATGGACACATTCTTGACTTCCTTTTACAAATTCATTCCTGAACAGAGCAACTAGAGGGGACCACAACTGGTTCTAGCAGCCATCAGTTGCCCTAGTCCCCTCCCCCCCCCCTTATCATGAGCCTCTAAGCAAGGGAATCAGCCAGTGTTAAATTTTGTAAGTACAAACAGAAGCGTGCAGTACTGTTATCACTAAGCTAATACCATTAAAGGCCAGGCTTTATTGACACTTCAGGTGACTGGATGAGGCCTCTCCAAGCCGAGCTAATGAGGAGATCCTCTCCATTACCTCTTATCGAGATTAGCAGCACTCTCAGGCACCCAGTGAAGGTGGAAATTACTGGGCAAGCATTGACATGGGCCAGATGCTGCCTCTTAGTCATAATGCATGCACATGTGGACACAATCACAGACTTGAAAGTCCAGCTTCTAAATCTGCTGTTTTTCTGTTTCAAAAACCTATGCTCTCAGACATTGTGTTGTATTTCACAGATTGGTGCAGAACACTTGTTCTCATGGATCAATGTCTCTATCACTTGCTCTAGGCACACACACACACACACACACACACACACACACACACACACACACACACACACACTTTCTCTCTCTCTCCCTCTCTCTTTCTCTCTCTCTCCCTCTCTCTCTTTCTCTCTCTCTCTCTCTCTCTCTCTCTCTCACACACACACACACACACATGCTCTCTCAAACATATGTGTGGTGATATTTATTTATGATTTATTAAAGCTTGCCAAAGGATCAGAAAGCAAAGCAAGCCTCAAGCTGTAGAGATCAGGCAGTGGTGGTACACACCTTTAATCCCAGGACTGAAGAGAAAGGCAGGTGGATCTCCAAGTCCAAGACCACCCTGGGCTACTGAAGAGGGGATCAGAGCTCACATCTTTAATCCCAGGATCTGAGGGGTATAAAAGGTAGAGGCATTCAGTCTCAGAGTTAGTCTCTAGCCCTGTTGAGGAGAACTTAGCAGTCTGAGTGAATCCGAGGAGCAGTGAAGTTGGGAGCAATCTGAGGATTACCCCTTTGGTCTGAGCATACGTAGAGGTAAGAGCTAGTGGCTGGCTCCTTTGCTTTTCTGATCTTCACCTTGAAGCTTGAACCCAATATTGGTCTCTGGGTCTTTTATTTTGCATGCTACACATATGTACTCACATGTACATACACTCACATATATGCACATGCAGTCATTCATACAGGCACATGCACACACAGACTCTCATACCCATGTATATACACATGCACACACATGCACAGGCTCACTCACACATATACTTACACATACATATGTTACTCTTATATACACATGCTCTCACTCACATTCTCACACACTCACATATGCACAGGTACTCACATGAAGACATACTTAAATTGGTTTTCCATTTTTCTCAGAACCCCACTGCAGCTGTTTTTCAGGCCCAGTCATCTAATCATCTCTGTAAGTTTGCTCCTTCTGTATACAGTCAGTGCCCCTTACTAGTCTCTTTGGGAATCAATTCACATTTAAAATGTATTTGTTCATAGAGGATGTATACTCTTTCATTCATTAAAGATAAGATTTAAAAGAACATTAAAATAAATGCATAACACTTATTTGCCTACACTATATGCTTTTTACCATTCTTAATATTCCCTGAAGCATTTTGTTCCCCTCTATCAGAAACATGGCCAGCAGAAAAGTTTATGTCCATCATGACATGTTCCTGGTTAACAATAATCCAAATTTGAACCAAAGGGATTGGAGGAAAAATTATGGGAAGACATTTGTGCCTTTCTCCAGTCTCTTTGATGTTTTTTTTTTTTTATTTTGCCCTAAAAGTTAGCAGAATATTAGAGATGATGACACAGTGTGATTGGTCAAAGCAACATGAAGGAGGCTGAGAGTCACACTCAGCCTAGTATTGGATTGGCCAGCCAATTTCAGGAGCTCTTTTATATTCGATACAGGCTATTGTTAGTGAAAATGGAGGGCATTATTTCTTGAGACAAGGTCTCACTCTGTAGCCCAGGCTGGCCTGGAACTCACCATGTAGTCCAGGATGACCTTGAACTCCTGATTCTGCTGTCTCCTGAGTCCTGGTATGTTAGGAATATACCATCATATCCTACCAATTGAAGTTCATTTCCAATGATCTTTATGAGTTTATTTCTTAACATTTTTTTCACTTCAAAACATCACATATAAAGTAATATATGTGTTAATTATCTCCATTTAGGCATTCCACAATGTATCCACATTCCTAAACAATATGTTGTGTACATAAGTGTATATGGCTTTTATTTGACAATTAACATAATTAATCATTTAAAACATGTTAAGCAGAAATCTAAACAGAAGAATGTCTCTAGTTATTGCATAATACAACTTTGAACTAAGAATTTGCCTAACTTTTAAATGAGTGTTTCTGATTTTTGTTACTCAAAGTCAGTATAGTCCTAACAGAAACTCATTTTTGCTCTACTTACAATTGTCCTACATACCACCATGCAGAACATGGCTTGTGAGAACCCTGCTACTTGAATACAGTGTATATAAACTCTGCACAGAGGGCTGAAGCTACTTTTATTAGTAGTCTGCCCCTCAGTCAGAGCTAATGTCCCAAGTGGCATGATTTCCTCCAAATATGAATTATTGGTGGGTGACCTCTGCATTCTCTCATTAATAAAGGTGATTATAAATGGTTATGTGTTGTGGAATATTGTACACTGTATGAAAATGTATTGCTGTTATTGGTGTAATAAAAAGCTGAACAGACAATAGCTAGCCAGGGGGGTTAGGAGGGACTTCACTGGGAGAGCTTTGGGAAGATGAAAGCAGAGTCACCAGCCAGATGGAAGGCAAGCAGAATGGGCAGTACAGAATAAAGGTAACAAAGCCACTTAAGAGAACATAGGTTAAAAGGTATGGGCTAATTAAAGTTATAAGAACTAGTTAGGGACAAGCCTAAGCTAAGGCTGAGCTTTCATAATTAATAAGAAGTCTCCATGTCATTTTTTTTGTGAGCTGGCGACACAAAGACAAATCCACTTACAGTTATGTGTGAATTCACATTTATTCACATATCCATACAACATGCGGGGAGTGAGTCTTGGTGATCTTGTAGCCTGTCTTTTTGTGTGAAAGGGGGCACAGCAGCATCCCTGTAGCTTGTTCTTAACTTTTAGTAATAGATTCAGCCTTGCTCCAACCTTTAGCATAGACAAGACTGTTTACTCAAGCACTTCCACTTTTGTCTACATGGGACTACAACATCAATGAATGAGCCAAAGAGAGCAGCTGGGAACAAAACCACAGTTTTTGAGCTTATGATCTACATGTTATTTTAGTATTCCACACAATAGACGTGAATACATCTAATTTACCTCAGTGATTTGCAATGCAAATTCTTTGCAAGATGCTAAAAGTAATTATATTGGCACCGTAGTTACTATTAGTTATTAAATTTGCCTCCACGCTCTAAGCATACATATTTTCTTTTAGTTTTTAGTTATTTTGAGATAGGGTTTCTTCATGTAGCCCTAGCTACATGCAACTCTCTCTGTAGACCAGGCTGGCCTCAAACTCACAAGAGATCCAACTGCCTCTGCCTTCTGAGTGCTGGGATTAAAAATGTGCTCTACTACAGCCCGCCTGTGTAAGCATACACACTTATATTTGATCTCCAAGCAACCTCAGCAGGCAATTATGATTTCTTAGCTATTATAATGAAGACCTTATATTTGAGGGGACCATCTCTTTGATACATCAAATCCCTTGCCTGAGATAACACAATGGAGTAACAGGAATGAGAAACAAAACTTTTCTCTGTGAGCTGAAAGTGAAGACTTTAAATAATACTATCACTGGTAAACTCAAGTGTGAAGATATTCTGACTTCTTTGAATATTGGTTAATTTCTATTAATTACTTGTAATTAAGTTACTGTATTGTATTGATGCATATTCATATTTTATATTACGTCAATAACTTCTTAATAACATGAGACTGACCTGAGTAAGTTATTTATGTTATTTATACTGAGTTAACACACGTGACCTTAACTTTGCTTCTGTCTTGAATATCCCACTTAATTCTATTATAGATCAACAAACCAAATATTTTATCTATGAAAGAGGAAATTGAGGCATATGTCTCAATTTATGGAAGTTCCTTGCCAAAAAGGTGGGAAAGTCAGTGCCCAGGCTATCTTCTGTGAGGAAGATTGCATTGAGGAGCCACTGAGCTCTTGCCCTCAGTAGCATTCTATGAAATGTGAATTTTGACTTTCCTCTCTCTCTCTCTCTCTCTCTCTCTCTCTCTCTCTCTCTCTCTCTCTGTGTGTGTGTGTGTGTGTGTGTGTGTGTGTGTGTGTGTGTGTACATGTAAACTCTCTGTGTTTTTTAACAGGTGAGTTTATGATCCACATCGGTTTAAGACACACACCCTGAATAATCATAACTGATATAAAATATTTTAGGGCACCAGAGAGTACACTTTTGATTAAGTTTAGAATTTCTTTGTGATAGTCCTATAATTACTTCCAAAGTTATACAGAAGAGGCAAGGCACAGTAAAGGAACTCCTAGAGCCTGATGCTGTTTTGGTCACAACATAGTCTAGAACCTATCTGTTGATGAGCTGTGGGAAGTCAGCTGACCACAGTTCATGCACTTGCACCCATCCTTAGAAAGAATGGAACTGTCTGTGTATATGGAAAGTTACTGGCAGGTCATTGTCATGAAATAAGTTTCCCAGGCCTTCCCAATGTAAAGAGATCTCTTTTTCATGTAGACTACTCCACGTCTTAATTCCCATAGGATTTTTGTATTAGGCAAATGATTTTCTTTAGTTATTATTGATATCTACTCAGAACTTTGTAACTGTTTGTGACTTTCAGAAGGCCTAATAGTTTCATCTTACCTCACTTTATCTAGGTGATTTCGGTAACATATTTTTGTGGCATGTGATACTGGTTCTCTGTCTGCTTCCTCTTTGCTGGTATTTGCCATTACTGTTTATTTACTGGGGTTTTTAGATGCTAATGCCTTTTAATAGCCTCTTCTCCTGGGTTTTCTGTGGCTAATAGAGGCTGTTTTGTTTAGATGTATCTTATTCCCCTTCTGGAGGTGGCCCATTTCCAGACACCATTTGCAGACACTTACACAAGACTGTAGTAGTGTAGCCACTTGTGCACAGCTGTGAGATGTAGGGACCAGGGAGGAACCCTGGAGACACAAGAAGAGACTTCTGAGCCCTCTGTCCCTTATCCTGCTTCCCTCCTTGTTTTGTAGGATTCTTTTGAAAGTAGTACCTCAGTATTTCACTGATGCAAAAATTCAATTCTATCAAGCCCAGAATAATGAATCCAAACTCAGTGATGAATTAAAACTCATCATACTTTTGTCTAACTATTAAGCCCAACTCCCTTCTGGAGGCCCATTCAAAATGACAGACTCCTAGAGAGGTTAGGTAGAGTAATGGACTAGAGGAGACACATAGAGCATCCTGGGAGGGAGATTAGAATAGATTTTATGGGTGGAGGTACAGAATCAGGCTGGGGAAATGGAGGGAAGACAGAGTTGGAGGAGAGAATGTAGTGAGAAACATCGAGAATCGAGGGTCATTTGAGCAGTGGTATGGAAACCTAGGGCACTGGAAACTTTCTAAAATATATGAAGGTGATACTAATGAAGTCTCCAAATAATGAGGGAGACAGAATACCAATTGGCTGTCACTTGTCACAAAAGAAGCTTCTAGTACTGGGACTGTGTTATGTCTGAATGAGTTTTTGGCTAAAGTGGTCCTATGGAAGTTCCCAAACAATCTAGGCTGTTGCCAAGAGAATAGGTTGCTCTCCACAAGCTGATAACAAGGCCTAGTTGCTGAAAACACTCACACACTATAGTGATAAATCATTTATGATTTATTAAATCTTGGGTGAGGATTCAGAAAGCAAAGTCAGCTACAAGCCATGGAAGCTAGGCACACACCTTTAATCCCAGCAGCCAGAAGCTAGCAGGCAGTGGTACACACCTTTAATCCTAGGACTCAGGATTAAGAGGTAGACAGATCTATGTGAATCCAAGACCACCCATATCTACACAAGATTGAATCAGTCTAAAGGAGGATTATGGCTCACAGCACTAGAGGGGTATAAAAGACAGGAACAAGTATTTAGTATGAGGCATTCATTCTCTAGCCACACCGAGGAGAGGCAGCAGTTTGAGAATTGGTGAAGAGCTCATGAAAGGATCACCAGCCCTTTCAGCCTGTGCTAGAGGTAAGAGCTAGTGGATGGTTGCTTTGCTTCCCTGAGCTTCAGCTCTGGGTCTTTCATTGAATATGGAGAGTTAGAGCTGATGCCTTCATAGAATCTTCACTCCTATGTTCTAGTGTCTTTAGTAACGGAAGGGACACTCAGGCTACTGAAACAGAAAACATAAACACCAACCAAGCCACAAAACCTTTGATCTACAATCTATCCTGCATATAAAAACTGTGCCAAGGCAGTGATAGCACAAATTTTCTGGGAGTAACTAAGCAATGTCTGATTTGACTTAAAGCCTACTCCAGGGGATGGAATCCATACCCATCACTGCTTGGGTGGTCAAGAACCCAAGACTGGCTAGCCTAAGGACCTATGGTAAAACCAAACACTACTAATCTAAAACAAAGCAACAACAACAAAAAAACCACTTAGTCCAAATGGTATTCTGCTATGCACATAGATCAGTGCCTTCCTCCTGCAGCAAACAGGAACAAATACAGGAACCCACCGCCAGACATTATGCAGAGAGGGGGGGGGGAGGGAAAACTTGGAGTGCACAGCTCTAAATGGGATGATTCCATCAAATCCCACGCCTCAGAGCTCAGAGAACCCTGTAGAAAATGAGGTGAAAAGACTGTAACAGTCAAAAGGGATTGGAGATACCAGGAGAAGAAGACCCTCTTAATAAATTGAGCAAAATCTTATGAAGTCTCAGAGACAGAAAGAAGCATTAGGCACAGGGGTGACTTGATTCTGCACCAGGTCCTCTGTGTATATATTAAAATGCTCAGGTTAGTATTTTTATGGGACTCCTGGGTGTGTGAATGAGTGGTCTCTGATTCTTGTGCCTTCTCCTGGGCTCTTTCATTTCTGTTGCTTTGCCTTGTCCAGCTTTACTGGGATTTGTGTGTGTGTGTGTGTGTGTGTGTGTGTGTGTGTGTGTGTGTGTGTGTGTGTGTGTGTGTTATCTTCTATTTTGTTTTGTTGTTACCTCTTACAAGCCAGTTCTTTACTAATAAAAGACAGAAAGGGGGTGTATCTGTGTGGGAGGGCATGGGGGATGGGAACAGGAAGAGTAGAGGGAGGGAAAACTGCAATCAGCATATATTGTATGAGAAAAGAATCTATTTTTAATAATATGGGAAATTCGTGAGGGAGGTCATTTCAAAACTGAAAGAGGCTTCCTGCCTCTATCATGGCTATCTGAAGATTGAAACACTTCAATACATTTTAGTGCAAATATCTTGCTACCATCTGAACACTAAGTTTGTTTCCTGCTACCTGTCAGCTTCTCTCTACATTTATTTTTCTGATATAGCACCGGGGTCATTAGAAGTTTGTCTGTTGTCAGTGAAAACAGGATAAAAAGAAGCTCTTGGGAAATATTTCATGCATGTCAACATGAAAGTATGTTTCACTCTGAAAAAAATGAAGGAAAGGATTTAATGTGCTGATAGTTCAAAATTATCTTTTAATATAATGAAATATGATTCATCCACATGTGATTTTTAAATTTAAAATGACAGAAACTTTATATGCAATGCTATCACCTCTAGAAAGTGGTGAGATAAAAAGCAAACTTTACTGAAAATAAATGTAATTACCACCCATTTCCACAAATATTTACCAAAGTTTCAACTAGGGTGAAAATGGTATTTTAAAATGACATTTAATGAAGAACGGTGTGATGGAGAGGGGCACACAGCCCTTTCTGTTAGAAAATATGAAAGGATCTTAGTGGAAAAATAAGTGAGACCAACCATTCAGAACAGGTAAGACTTGAATTCATTGAACATTTGTTTTTCATTTGAAAAATCTCAGCTCAGTCCACTTTGCCTTTTGTTGATTATAGTATTTGTTCTTTTATTGTTTAAGATTTTGAGTTGTATATTTGAATGAGCATAATGGTTTGTACTCCTAATGTTTTCAATATTATGTTGTGAGGGTAATTTCCTTTCTGGTCCAGTCTATTTGGTGTTTTGTATGCTTCTTGTACCTTGATGGACATCTCCTTTAGGTTAGGAAACTTTTCTTCTATGATTTTTGTTGAAAAAAAAAAATGTGCTTTTGACCTGGACCTTTTACTGCCCCTATTTCTATTTTTCTTAGATTACATTTTCATTTCATAGTGTCCTAGATTTCCTGGGTGTCTCATGCTAGGATTTTTTTTTTAAGATTTAACATTTTTTTCTGAGGTATCTAGTTTTTCTGTAATGTTTTCAATGCCTGAGATTCTCTCTTCTGTATCTTGTATTATGTCAGTGAGGCTTGCCTCTGAGGTTCTTGTTAGAATTCCCAAGTTTTTCACTTCCAGATTCCCTCTGTTTTTCTAAGGGATCCATCCCAGGTTTCTTTGTTAACTCTTTTCACTTTGAGGTCTCGAAATGTTTTATTCATTCCCTTCCACAATTGGTTTGTGTTTGCATATATTTTAAGGGATTTATCAATTTTCTCTTTAAGGAACTCTAGCACATTCATCAAGTCTGTTTTACAGTCTTTGTCTTGTGCTTCAGCTATGTTGGAAGACTCAGGGTCTGCTGTGGTAGGGTTACTGAGCTCTAGTGGAGACATATTGTGCTAGCTGTGATTGATTTTGTTTTTTTTATTATTTGTTTTTTATTTTTTTATTAGTTCTAGTTAGGGAACAAGCTTGTTTCACATGTAAGTCCCTTCTCCCTCTCCCTCCCCTCACCCCCATCCCTCCTCCCCCACTCCCAACCTACCCCCCACCCCATCCACCTACCACTCCCCAGGCAGGGTAGGGCCCTCAACGGGATCTCTGAAAAGTCCACCAAATCTTCCTGTGCTGGGCCTGGGCCCTTCCCCATGTGTCCAAGGCCAGAGTGTAACCCTTCACGTGGGATGGGCTCTCAAAGTCCCTTCTTGCACCAGGGAAAAATACTAATCCACCACTAGAGGCTTCCTGGAGTGCAGAGGCCTCCTTATGACATCCATGTTCAGGGGTCTGGGTCAGTCTTGTACTGGTCTCCCAGACAGCATCTGGGGTCGATGTGCTCTCCCTAGTTCAGGCCAACTGTTCCTGTGGGTTTCTCCAACCTGGTACAGACCCCTTCGCTCTTCATTCCTCCCTCTCTTCAACTAAATTCCAGATTTCAGCTCAGTGTATATCTGTAGATGTCTGTCTCTGCTTCCATCAGCCACTGGATGAAGGCTCTAGGATGGCATAAAGAGAAGTCATCAAACTCATTTTAGGGGAAGGGCTTTTAGGTTATCCTCTCCACCATTGCCTGGATTGTCAGACCGTGTCATTCTTGTAGGTCTTTGGAGATCTCCCTAGTTCCAGATCTCTTCTCGGACTTATAGTGGCTCCCTCTGATATGGTATCTCTCATCCTGCTCTCTCTCCTCTATTCTTTCCCCGACTCAATATTTCTGCTCCTCCATTTCCTCTCCTCTACTCCTCTTCTCCTGCTCTAATTGGGAGCATGAGGGTAGGGGAGAGGAAGCTGCCACAATAAGAGCAGGAGAAGAGAAGTAGAGGAGAGGAATTGATTTTGTTTTTATGCTGGTATCTCAGCATCTGAGTTGGGATGATTGCAATTCTAGGTGCTGATATCTAGTCTTAACTTTGTTGGGTAGGTGTTTCATTCCTCTCTGATTCTTAGAAGAGTATGGAAGATTCTCTGGTAGGGAATTCTGGGATTTTGCTAGGTGTGGTCACTGGGGATTTAGGGAGTGGCATGTGTTTCTAGGTATTAGGAGCTGACACTTGAGAAAGAGACTAGGCTGGGGTGGTGATGGTAAAGGGAAGGTGGAAAGCAGGGTGTTCCGCCAGAGTCTGCTTAGACTCCTGATAATGGGGCAGAAAGCGAGGAAGACCATAAGAGGTAGTCTGCCACAGAGGTGGGGATGAGACTGGGAGCTTCTATCTGGAGGAGAGAATGGAGAGTGAAGCTCTGAAGCTAGCCTACCTGCTCCCATGGCCTATTTACTTCTCAGGCAGGCTTGGCTGGCAGACTTCCTCCTGAGGTTTAGAGTGAGAATAACAGGATCGGATCGGTGGTGGGGAAGGATGGAGGAGGAGATTTGTATAATCTGCTGGAGATTGGGGCCAGAGAGGAGAGGGGGCTAAAGGATGAAGTCTGTTACAGATTCAGGGCTTCGACAGGGGTACTGAATTTAGAAAAGAAAGGAGAAGTGGTGATCCACATTTAGGCTAACTGATTCTGTGACTGGAATGGCCTAAGGGTTCCCAAGAAATGCCTAGTGAAGTTGGGAGCTGGTACGGAGCAATGGATGCAAAGCAGGAAGGAAGGTTGAATGGAAAGAGGCACATGATCCACTGGAGATGGAGATGCGGAGAGGGAGAGGAGGGCCCAGCAGGTGGTCTGTTACAGATCTGGGGATGAGACTTGGGGAATGGACTAGAAGGAAAACGAGCAAGAGGTGAAGATCTGTAGTGACCTTCCCTGTTTCCCTGGCCAGAGACTTCATTTTATTTTAAAAGTACAGGTGATTCCCTTGATTGTATATTTATGTGCCACCTGCATGCACGGTCTATGGAGGCCAGAAGAGAACATCAAATCCCCTAGGACTGAAGTCATAGACGTTGTGAGCTTCCATGTGGATGCTGAGAATTGAACCTGGGTCTTCTGCAAGAGCAACCATTGCTCTCAACCACTGAACTGATCCATCTTTCCACCCTCAAAATTCTTTTTGTGAAACAGTATTTTTGACTCTTTGTATGGAATTCAATATTTTGTTCCTATTCATGTCCTCCTCCAAATCCTCCAAGATATCCACCTTCTAACTTCTTGTCCACATAACTTTCAATCTTCTTCTCCTTCTTCCTCTTCTCTCCCCTTTTAAAAAAACTCAACAGAGGGTGTCTTACCCAGGCTTTCCATTGCTGTAAAAAGACCACACAAGATGATGGCATTTAATTGGGGCTGGCTTAAAGTTTTAGGGGTTTAGTCCATCTTTGTCATGGCAGGAAGCATGGCTACTCAGAGGCAGATATGGTGCTGGAGAAGGAGCTGAGAATTTAACATCTGGATTGGCAAGCAGTAGGAAGAGACAGTGAGCCACTGGGCCTGCCATGGGCTTCTGAAACTTCAAAGCCTACCCTCTGTGATATGTCCCAATAAGGTCACACCTCCAATAATGCTACTCCCTATGAGTCTGGGAGAGGTGAATTTTCATTCAAACAACCACAAAGGACTCTATCTTGATCAGCTGTTTTTGAGTGTGGATCCTGGCCTAGATTGTGGCCAATATACTAGGGTTCGCTCTCCCAGCAGTTAGTTATTAAATGCCAATAGGTCCTCAGCTAGTGGTAGGATTTCTGGCCCATCCTCAACCCCCACCTCCCTGATCCTGCTCTGTGCTATTATTTTATGCAGCTTGAGCTTGCATACAGCTTGTCCATGCTGTCAAAATTACTGTGAATTTATTTGTGCAACTGCCCCATTGTGTTAGAAAATACCACTCCCTTGATGTTGTCTACCAGCTCTGGCTCTTAGAATCTTTCCTTCTTTCTCAAAGATCCTTGAGCCTGTGGGAAAGGGTGCATCCCATGTGCAGGGGATCACACACATTCCCTTATTTTCTATATATCAACTAATTGGGACACTCTGCATTAAACTGTCATCTCTGTAAGAAACTTCTTTGATGAGGGCTGTGAGATGCACTGATTTATAGGTTCAGCAGTAAGTCATTGGGAGTCATTTAACACTGTATCCACTTAGCATGGTAATGGTATTAGATTCTTCCCTAGGGCTTAGCCCCATCTAGCCACAGGTTCTTGTCCCTATTAAAAATACTAGCCATTGACCAGGCCTTAGATCCAAGTAGAAAATGGTTGGTTATTTTCCTAACATCCATATCACTACTGCACCAATATGTATATCTTGTTTCCTTCATTTTATGTCAAATATTGACCCCAGTGTCAACTTATACCAGCATGTTCTGGCTTTATGGATGTCAGAAGGAACTTTTGAAGCTAGCTTTCATAGGGTTGGAAATGCTTTTCCTTAGCTGTGGACTTGAACTCTGTAGATCAGAATAAGACTTCATTTTCCTGATTATCAACAACCAGCACTGGCATAGCATTCAGCATCTCATGTTAAAAACAAGCAATATAACAAGAGTATCTGAACAAAAGCAATATTTAATAAATCTCCCCATAGACCTACCAAAATAAGAATGTTAATCTGCTTCTCTTGTTTTGTATACAAGACTAAAGAAGTTTCTTTCTGACTTGATCATGGCTCCTTTTTTATTGGGCAATCACTGTCACCACCAATCATGGCACTAGAAATCAGAACCTATAAAATTTCTGTCTGTCTGTCTATCTCCCAGGCTCTTGGGCAACTGGCCTTAACTTTCTCCAGAGTGTAACTGAAGCTGTCAAATGACAGGGCCTACACACACACAAAAAAAAATCCCATAATGGTTCTTCCAAGCACAAATGAACCTCCTTTTTTTGTATAGTCTAGGAATTAGCAGAGAACACACATATCTCAGTTACCTTTTAATACAATTATAGTCATTAGCCAGGATTATAGTAATAGAAAGAAAGGCAGCAACTAGACACCAAAATTAAAGCAATTGGTGGCTTGAGCAGCTAACACTTCAGTTTGTTCAGATCTCATACTTGACAGAGTGGACTGGGGACCCAACATGTGGTTAAAGAGAAACTTGGTACTCCAAGTCAGTAAGTTCACTAAACATAGTGCTTATTTTAGACAATAAAAAGTAAGTACTCCAGAAACTTTATTTCCTATGTCTATTATCTATATTAGTCTCCTGGTCTATGCTAAGTCTTTTAAGAAAATGTGAAGAAAAAAGTACATTCAAAGAACTGTAATTCCAAGGGACAGAGCTAAGAAAAATTAGTAGGTATTGATTGCACAGATACTGAGCCCTAGTCCACAATGACCTGCGTATTGGCTAGTTTTTCATAGTAGAGATATTTGGGAAGAAAAAACATCGACTGATATAATGTCTTCACAGGTTGGCCTTCAATACATTTTCTTGATTTGTGATTGATGTGGGAGAGCCCAGATCACTCGGAATGGCATTACATGAAAACAGGCTGAGCAAGGAACAAGGAACAAGCCAGTAAGGAGCATCATGGCCTCTGCTTCAGTTCCTGCCTCCAGGTTTCCCTACCCCATTATCCCCGGATTTGAGAGGAAGAACTCTCCAAGTTGTTTTTGGCTATGGTGCTTTATCACAGCAACAGAACCCTAAGACACTATGACTAAAACTTCTCACTAGACCTCAAAGTTTTGAAGTCAGTTCCCTCTGGCATGTCTCATTGTCTTAAATGAAAACCCACAAGAATGTGTTCCTGTGTTCTAGTACTTTCTTCTGGAAACAAGGGAAACAAAATATTATTTCCCAATACACACAGAACACTGGCAAAGGAGTCCCAATCTACTTGCTCAAGTCTGCTATTAACATAGTGAGATGAGTCTGGTGTCTGCAACTCATCAGCCTACAGGACAGACAAAGTGAAGCCAGGACAGCAAGTCAAGGCAAGGACCCTTGTTCCAGTCTGCCTTTCTGGATTCTGTCCTTCTCTTCCTAACCCTCTCCACCTTCATGTTCCTGAACTGTAACACCAAGCCATTGTCATTGTGATGTGGTTGACTTCCTCAGTTCCTCCTCAGCTTCAGTCCAAAGCTGCAAGGCACTGGCACAGACGAAAATCACTTAACAGTTTCCTTTTGTTCAAACATCAGCTCCATGAAGTGAAGTCTGGGATACAAACTGACTTTTCCTGTTGCTTCCTGTCTTTGGCTCACACATTTGTCTCAAGTAGAATTATCTGTTCTCAAGATTAGTCTTTAAAACTTCACTCCCAGATTTCGAAATCCTAGCCATATCTACAGAAACATGAAGGGAAATTTCAATAGGTGTAAGTTTAGCCCTTATTTCTTTGGATAAAATTTATATATTCAATTGCCTCACTTGGTTTCTACACATCTTATTATGATGAGGTCTTTCTGGGTTCTTGAAAAGAAAACTTAATTTCATGAGACCACTATCTGTTATATAGGCTTGTTGTACAATATATAGGTTATATATCCCAGTTGTACAATTCTTATGTCATTATCATTAGCATAATCGTCACTGAAATCATCATGTAAACAATCAATCACATTTGTGAGTAAATGAAAATTTAGGTCAAGATATTATTATTGTTTTTCATAGTCATCTTATTTTACTGTTGATATTTAAAACATTTACTTTATGGAAGCCTTGTTTGGTCTTCTTCCAACTCTCTAGAAAATTTTATTTTTTCTCAACTTCCCAGGGGCCTTGATGCCATTCTTATTTATATCACAGATCAATATCATTCCGAAAACAAAGTTTACTTTGGCAAATAAACCTAGGACTCTTTAAGACCAGATTCTGAAGTCTTGAAGGAGTCACATATAGCATGAAGTAAAAGTGTGTGTGGGAGGCGGGATGGGACAGCGATCTGGCTCAATGGTTAGGAGTGTTCATTGTTCTTGCAGAGGACCTATGTTCATTTGCCAGCAGCCTCATGGTGGCTCACAACCACCCATGACTTCAGTTCTGAGTAATCCAACACCATCTTCTGCCCTTTGCTGACTCTTGCATGCATCTGGTATACATAAACTCATACAGGCACACACACATGCTCATAAAAATAATTAAAAATGAATCTTTTGTTAAAAATTGAGTCTATCACTGCCTTTGAGTAAATGAAATCCAACTATGTATTTATTTCTAACCTAAATGTAGATATATTCAAAATTTCACAAGGTAACAGCATAGAATTGTTCTAAGTCTTTGACAAACTGAATGTAAAACAAAGAACGTAGAAATCCCCTTCTTTCCAAAGACAGAAGTGGTTCTGGTAGGTTCTTCTTTTATTTGATTGTTTGTCTCAGCAAACAGAACTCTTTGATTGCAACATGTAATGGACTGATTTCCACTGGTCTCTCCAGAAAGAGCAAATGAGGAATAGGGTATGTATTTCATGATAGAAGAGGAAATTTCCAACTACTACTTCAGTGAGGAAGCAACTTGGACAGAGATATAAATATGTCACCAATGAGTCATATTTCTGACACAAAAGATTGGCTTTGCATTGAAATTGTTGATACAGATGATTTTTGTGAGTTTTCTTGTTGACCCATTTATTCATAAATGTCATTTGAAAGATGAGTTGCACATTCTGCAGACCCTGAGCAGCTAAGAAGGAATTTTCAGGCTGAGGGGTTCCTAAAGTTCTGCTGAAACTGTGCACAGTGAATCCCCTAGTCAAAGGACAGTAGGCAAGGGCAAAGAGACAAAGTCTGTACCCACAATCTTTGAAAGACTGAACAGTAACACCCCTGCTGCAAAAAAACAAAGGAACTATCACTAAATTTGTTCAACATTAGATTGGAGAAAGGTAGAAGATTAAACATGCCAGTAGAAATTGTACAAAAGAAGCAGAAAATTTATGAAACACCCCAAAAAAGAAAAATCCTGAGAAATCCAAGAGATAATTTTAAGCAATGTAACTCACTTTATATTGGAAGCCTGGACACAGACATAGAAGAAAGAGAAGAGACCAAATACCTGATCCAAAATTCTTTTAATTTTGGTGAAAACCATTAACTTGCATATAAATAAATCCCAATGGTCCCGAAATAATACAAATACAAGCAAAGTACACTAAAGTCAAATTGCTGAAACCCAAAAGAAGTGTGGGGGGGGGCGCGGGGTGGGGGGTGTATGTGTAGAAAAAGAGAGAACACAATGAAAGGAGCAATTTGATGACCAATAGGCCCTTTCCTTTAGCAAACAAGGAAAGTAAGATAACACTATGAGAAGAGTATCAGGAAACTCACTGAAACATGCTTTTGAGAATCTTATACCCTGTGAAACTATCCTCTAAGATAGAGATAAAATAAAGGTAGCTTTGGGTTAACACTTATAATTAATCTCCATCAGGAGGTATAAACACTTTCCAATTTGAGACAAGAGTTATGATGCTACCATAACCATAAAGAGTACACTAAAACTATAAAGATTATCTAAGAAAACAAATACATTAGTTCTTTTACAAATAATCAAGTAAGAAAGCGCGAGGTACTTGTGAGCTAGGAGCTTGTGACATACATGTGAGGACCTCAGGTTGAATCTCCAGAACCTATGTAAAGCTAGGCACATAGCATGTGTCTATGATTGGAGTGCTCTTACAATAAGAGGGAAGATTGAGGGGGCCCACATACTACGGGGTGTTTCTCTCTGGACCCCAGGTTATGCATAGACAACACTTAAACACCATTTTCCAAGAACAAACCAAATACAAAGAGGTCCTTTTTTCAGCAAGGCAAAGAGGCAAGCTGGCTGAATCTGAATTGGGCAAAAACAGCAGCATATACCTTTGCCAAGTGTTAATTTTAAGAGGAAAAAGGAAGAAGTGTGTATTAGAATGAGCTAAGACTTGTTGGGAAGCTCTGATTTGATATTTTAATTGGGTCAGTCAAAATAATAAATTTAGATTGTTGAACCTTGCTGTTTCGAGAGTTGGACATTGGTGATCAGTCTCAGGAATGAGTCAGTGGCCAAATAAGGGAATAGACCTTGGCGGCTTTAGGAATGTAGTCTGACAGTATGGCAATGGGGAGAAATGTAAAACCTGTCAGCGCATGTTTGTGATCTATGCTTGGGCCTATGTTTGCCATGCTCAAGTCTGCTAGAGTCCTTCAGAGATAAAGACAGGAGAACCTCAAAGGTTCATGGGCCAGATAGATTGGTGCATACAGCCCCAGCCATCCAGATACCGTGTTTCTAACAAGGTAGAAGGTGGGGGCCAATATATAGGTTGTCTTCTGACTTAGACATGCTGCTGTGGTACACATGTACCCACACTGACACATACAAACACACGTACATACAGACACACATCACAAACATACATACACACTCAAATCAAATTTAGTAAGATGTGGCTTCAGCACCCCGCAGGTAAGTTTTATGCAAAGGATGTAATAGTCATTTGAAATTTTAAAAATGAGCAATATAAGTCAAAATATAGCAATTATTATCTGAATTGATGAAGAATAAAACATCAGCCAAACTAACACCAATTCATGGATAATAAAAATATCTGAAAAGCAAGGATTAAAAGCTTCAAATTTTAGTATATGTTTTCAGGATAAACTAATGTTAATATAACACTTACTGATGAGTAATTAAATACTTTATTCTAAAATAGAAAACAAGACAAAGAACTTCACTCTCACTACTATTAAATATTGTTCTAGAATTAAGAGCATGAAAACACAAATATTGAAGAAATAAATATACTAGCAAATTAACTAACTTAGAATAATATAAAAAATGTGCACAGAGTGTAACAGGAAAATGCTTCTTTTAATTCTTCAAATCTATATGTAGAAAATCTGAGACATCTAACACAGTTTGAAAATTTTTAGAAAAATATTAAAAACTATTTATTATGCAGGGCCAGCCCACAGTCCACACCGCCAGAGAAGCTAGGAAACAAGGAGGACTCTAAGAAAGACATACATTGTCCTCTAGAGAAGGGGAAAGGGAGAAGATCTCCTGAGCAAATTGGGAACATGGGGGGGGGAGAGGGAGCCAGGAGAATGAGAAGGGGAGAAGAGGAGGGGTGAGGAGGACATGAGGGAACAGGAAGGTTGAGTCAGGGGAAGAATAGAGGAAAGCAAGATAAGAGATACCATAATAGAGGGAGACATTATAGGTTTAAAGAGAAATCAGGCCCTAGGAAATGTCTGGAGATCTACAAAGATGACACCAGCTAACAATCTAAGCAACAGAGGAGAGGCTACCTTAAATGCCCTCCCCTGATAATGAGATAATGAGATTGATGACTGACTTATATGCTATCATATATCCTTCATCCAGCAGCTGGCGGAAGTAGAAGCAGACACCCACAGCTAATCACTGAACTGGAATCCAGTTGCAGAGAAGGAGGAGTAATGAGCAAAGGGATCCAGACCAGGCTGGTGAAACCCACAGAAGCAGCTGATCTGAACAAGGGGGAGCTCTTGGTCCCCAGACTGATAGCTGGGAAACCATCAAGGAACCTGGGTGTCAGTGAGGAGGCCTCAGAAATCCATGGGGCCTCCTGTAGTAGATCAGTACTTATCCCTAGCATAGGTATGGACTTTGGGAGCTCATTCCACATAGAGGGATATTCCCTGAGCCAAGACACGGGGGTGGGGGGTGGGGGTGGGGATGGGGGGGCTATGCCCTACCCCAAAGGGCATGACAGACTCTGAAGACCCCCCCTATGGAAGGCCTCACCCTCCATGGGGAGCAGAAAGGGTATGTGATAGGTAGCATTTCAGTTGGGGGAGGGAACTGGGATTGACATGTAAAACAATCTTGTTTCTAATTCAAATAAAAAATGGAAAAAAATTGTGTTGACTAACAATAGTTAATTGATAATGAAATGTGAAAACTAAAATAGCCTAAATTACATGCAAAAACATGAAATACGTGTAATCCTAGCAAAAAATGTAGGTATTAGTCATAGGCATTAGTTATATTCTGATGAGCTTAAATAAATTCAACAGAAGTTGAAAGCAGAAATAAATAATGAGCTACAGCACGCTCAATAATATGAACAAAACATCCTGAAGATGCCAGTTCCACCCCTACTATTCTAAATCAAATTCTAAAAGGTTTTCTTATAGATAATAACAAGCTGTTTTGGAATTGTACAGAATGCCAAATAATGGTGTGGAGCAACTGAGTATTTATTTTGAAAAACTAATGCACCTCACTCTTTACCTCACGAACAGAAAATAACCCAAAGTGAACCACAGATCTAAGTTAGCTCCATCAAATAAAATACAGTTAAAAGAACCTGGCAGAGATTAGTTGTGGTACAGGAGAAGCCAAAGAAAGGGTACAAATGTGGTCTTATAGAAGTGAGTGGGTTGGAGACAAGCTAGTAAAGGTGTTGGCACATTCATCTGTCACAAAACTGGCACCAAGAGCATTGAAAGAACTCCTAGAACTCATTAACAAGAAGAATGAAACATTTTTAGAATCTGGGACAACACTTGGAGAGATATCTAACCCCAACAACAACAAAATGCAAATTGTCAAGAGCACATGAAAAGGCTCTCATTCATCAGGGAAACAAAACTTAAAGCCACTCTGAAACTCTGCTACATGCATGTTAGGACAACTGTAATTTAAAAAGAGCAACCTTGTGTAAATATCCCATCTTGGTGAGGAGAGGAGGCAATTGGCTCCATCCTGCATTGCCTGTGGGAAGTTTAAATAGACTGACTGACCGTTTTGGAAGACAGTTTGGCAACCTCTTCAGAAGTTAAATATATACCGACCAGAAGACTTTTTAATTCCATTCTAGATGTTTATATAAACAAACTGAATATATATGCCTAATTTTATTGTTATTGGGCAAAACTGATACCCAGTTCAAATTTTCCAATAGAATGATAGCTACACAAATTGTTTTATGTTAATATGATAGAATAATGCTCATAAATAAAATGAGAAGAACATTATTGATATATGCAGCAACATATAAACACTATGCTGTGGGAACAAAACGAACACAAATCTTGAACACTGTATAGTTCAATTTATGTCTAAGTCTAAAAAGAGTGAAGCCATTTTAAAGTAAATGAAGACAGATTCAATTTTTGCCTGGTTCTAGGGCAAGATAGGGAGACTGACCTAAAAGAAGGCTTAAAGAAACTTGATTGGCTGGAGAACACAGTTCAGCTGGCCAAGTGTTTGCCTACAAGTATAAGTCCTACTTTCATCCTCAAAAATCACATAAACCTGGCTTGGTAGCTCATCCTTGTAATCTCAGCATTGGGGAGGTGGAGGCAGGAGGATTTGAAGGATAAGGTCAACGCCTACTGTGGCTACATAGTGGGTTGAAGGCTGTTCTGGAAGATATGAAACCCTGTCTTTCAAGAAAGAAAGGAAGTAAGGAAAGAGAAAGAATGGAGGAAGGAAGGAAGGAAGGAAGGAAGGAAGGAAGGAAGGAAGGAAGGAAGGAAGGAAGGAAAGAAAGAAAGAAAGAAAGAAAGAAAGAAAGAAAGAAAGAAAGAAAGAAAGAAAGAAAGAAAAGAGAAAAGAAAAAAATGTGGGGAGGGAGGAGAGGTGAGGGTGAAAGAGGAGGAGGGAAGGATGGGGAAACTTTGGCATGGATAAAACAAAAACCAAATTTTAGTTGTACTGATTGCCTTACAAGACCTACCCTAAAGATAGGAATATTTAATTTTGAGTAAATCAAGCTCAGTGGAGTTCTTAAAGGAGGACTCTCACAGACAGCATTATACTTTTCTTAAATTAAGGGCAAAGCAAGATTCGCTGCCACCGTCACTCTTTGCTGTAGTGTTGGGGAGCCTTAGAAATGGTAGATAGAAAAAAATTCAGGCCAGGATTTGGGGCTTTAAAAGTAGAAACAAATAAAGTTATTCGACAGACTGGATGATTGAATTAGAGGAGTCTAAAAGGGTCCGTAGAAGATGTAACAAAGCATAAAAGAATTGAGCTTCAAGGTCAAAGAGAAAAGGTTAATAGAATTCCTAAGTTAAATTCAAAAGTGGGTCATAAAAATACATGAAGTTGAAAAATTTAAAAAGAAAAAAAAAGCCAATCATTATTACCATTTCCTATTAAAAAAGCACACATTTGAGCCGATGACAAAAGTGTTATCAATTAAATATGAGCAATAGTTTAAAAGATATTAATCTTACAGAGAAACTTTGGGAACTCTGTCATAATTCACTGAGGCCCAACATTAAAAGTGGTGGCTTTTACAAACTGGTGGGGAAATTTTAAAAAAGTAGTTTTGTTACTTCTGTGTGATATCAAACAACAGAAGAAACCAGTTTTATGAAATCCTAAACTGAAAAATGAGTAATTTTCAAACTGTGTGTCTAAAGTCTTGGTAGAATACTATTGCTGCCCCTTGAGCCTGCCAAGGATGTTCTTGCCACAGGACTTCTGCACTTGCTCCTTCAGCCTGCAATGCTCAATCTCAGAGGCAGAGGCAGCGGATGCTCTTTGTTTCTCTGAAGGTCTGTTCTGCTGGTGTGCCAGCTTTGCATCGTGGGCTTCTGAAATCAGCCTATATGAGGGAATTCTCTACTATGCTCAGAAGGGAGAAGTGAGGAGAGAGAGACAAAGAGAGAGAGAGAGAGACAGACAGACAGAGAGAGAGAGAGAGAGAGAGAGAGAGAGAGAGAGAGAGAGAGAGAGAGAGAGAGAGATTCAAAACCAACTTGTCAGGCTTGACTGCAAGCACCTTTCCCTGTTGAGCCATCTCACTGGCTCCAGCAACAGATATGTTAATGACATTATCTATCATTTCCTATTCTGTCATCATTCATGAGCTTTATAGTTCAGGAGGCTGTCTTGGTTCACTGTTACATCCTGTAAATCTAAAGAGGGCATTTTGCCTAAATACAAAGGGAAAAGGCATAAGCATCAATTTTTGTTAAATTCGAGTCACAAATTTTAGTAGTTCTTGACTAGTTTCATGGTATATCCTTGCTGTTGCTTCTGGTTTTCAACGTTTATAATTTTAACTTAAACAAAGCAGAGTATAAAAGACGAGAAAGCCATTTTCTATTGGGAAAAATCTTAATGTCTGTCTGTTGTTATCCAGCACTTTATGATATTATGAAACTGCATGGATATTTTGACAACTGCCAAAAAAAGTTACAAGAAAAAGTTTAGTACATACCATTAGGGAAACAGAAGGCAAAATGCAACTTAGGAACACATCTTTTATTAAAATAGCAATATCCAAAAGTTAGAAACCTAATGTAAAGTTGATGAAAAGAAGGCACTTGGACGTCTGCAGTTCTCACCCCAACTTGCTCCCCCCACAATTCTGTAAAACTAGATTTTTTGAAAGACTATTATTTTCAGATTCTAATAATGCAATAAAATGAAGAAAATCCAATAAAAGGATAAATATTTGTCATAACTTGAATTCTCTTGGAAAATAAAAATGTATTTTAAGTCACATTCAAGGAAACACTAGGGGGGAAATCTCAGGAAACTATTTGATATGTGGCTAGACCAAAACAAAGCACTTTTTCAAATGGTGATGATCAAATCTACAAAGAGCCAACAACACATATGTGCACACGCAGTGCAAATCCATCAAAAACACTGAATACAGCAGTAAGCATCAATGCTTCAGTTGAGTATATTTCCAGTGCATGCAACATACTCATAAAACACCATGAATGGGTGGCCCTCTGGATGTGATATCTAATTGCTCTGGAATAGGAGACCCAATTGTACAAAATGTGCAGAGATCAGTGTACTGAACTTGCCTTTTAATCTGTGGGCTATCTAAAGCCAAATATGTTGCAGAATGGCATTGGAAAGCTTTCCACGATGTATTAATATTTCAGTTAATCATTTGGAAAAGTTATCTTTTAATTAAATGCCATCAACTAATAGTGATGTTTTTGGACCTCACAGTCATTAGAATTAAAAACACAACTTAAATTACAAAAATCTAATAATTAGAAGATAATTAGGATGGCTCGTGTTCTTATCTAAATAGGAAATTATATTGCAAATTTCAACCTTGAGTGTGATGGTGAGTAATGTAAGAAAAGCATCTTTGGTGCTATTAATCACATATCTACTTCAGTGGAATTAGTGATTCCTTTTGTCATTGTTTATTAGAAAAATTAGACCTCTTTTCCTCACATATATCTTTTGATTTCCCCTAATGGGATATTCCTCTTTTAATAGCCAAAGTACCATTGATTTATGTTAACTGTTGGTGTTTAAATCATAATTATATCAGCTCATTAAATTAATTAGAAAACTCATTTTGTATTGTTGATGTACTTTATCTAATTTAGAAATTAGCTTCACTTCAAGGCTGAGATTCTCTGTAAGCGATTAAGGAGCAAGCCTGATGCTGAACTCAGGTGCAATTAAGTTGAAAGCAACAGAGTCATTTTAGAGAAAAAATATTCTTGGCTTTATAGGAATAAATACAATTCACAATGTTGATATAATAGTTATGAAATTTTATGTGCCAAATAGCATAATTTCAAAGTATGCAAAGCAAAAAGTATATGCAATAAAATGATATAATGGGAAATAAAATTATACTAACAACTTTAAATACAACATTATGTGTATAAGAATCATCATGTGGATGAAAATAATTTTCATTTCTAAGAACATTCTAACAACACTGTTTATAGCAGTGGTAAATTTAAAAGGGATGACAAAAGAAAAGTTATTAAATCAATATAAAAATCAATAAAATAGAATATTACGTGGTCTTTAAAAAGCGTATTCGGAATGACACTTAGAGATGTGAAATGCATCATTTAGAGATACACCAGTATCAGTTTTAATCACAGTCTTTGAAAATAATTTAAAACTATGGTAAAATAAGAATAAACTGAACAGTATCAAACCCCCGGAAATGATATCGTGTAATAACCATTCCATACTTTCACATGAACAAAACCAATTTGCCTCTCTCTGTTGCTCTCTCCCTCCTTCCCTCCTCTGCCCTCTCTCTCCCACCCACCACTCTACACATCTATCTTTCCATCTCTCACATATATTCTCTACACTGACTCCATTTTCTTTTCTTCTTCTGACAAAAAAGTCACCAAAAAGGTGGAATATATTGTGTATGTGCATAATCCATTGTATATTTTGAAGGAAAACCAAACTATAAATAATACACATTGCTGTTGGTGTTTTTTGTTCACACCCATAACACAGTATATTATGCTGAATAGAGATTATTTTCTTAATCTTTTATTTAAAATCATCATTCTACATTCATTGGACACAGCACTGGGTGACTTAAAGACATTTCCATACAAATATAATATATATTTGATTATATTCGTGTCATGCCTCCCCTTTTTCTCTCCATTCTATTTACCCTCTCTGTTTCTTGGAAAGTTTTGTGTCTATTCTCATATCATACGTACATAAATGATTTTCTGTATCCACATAAAAATCTATGAACCTCAAATGAGATAAGTGAACATTTTTCTTCCTGAAATTAATTTGTTTACTACGATTATGACACTCATTTTCCTACAAACTTCAGCTGAAAAGAATCCCATTTTCTTTAGTTCCCTAAGTCAAACGTGACGAATCGTGATGCACTGATGTGTGCACATCTGTGAGGTGTAACTTGGAGTCCTTTGGCTAAGTACCAGAGTGGCCCAGCTGGGCTGTGTGGTAGATCTGTGTCTAGTATTGGTTATTCCATAACCATCTCCTCTGTCAGGACTAGCTTGCATTCCCAACAGCACTGTATGTGGGTTCCCTTTTGTTCTCATCCTGGCCAGCACTTATTGTTTATCCTCTTAGCATCTCTAATTGGCTGAGATACAATCTAAATGGACTTTTAATTTCCATTTTTCTGGTGGCTAGTGATATCATGTTTATTAGCCACTGGCAGTTCATTTTTTGAGAACTCTTCATTAGTCCATTTATTATTTGTTTGATTTCTCACTCTTTAGTTTCTGAGCTATTTACATATTTTCAAAATCAGTCCTCTGTCAGATGCATATTAAGAGAGATTATCTCCCATTCTTTGTACTGTCTATCCACTTGAATAGTTGCTACTTTACTGTAAAAATATTTTCTAATTTTGTGAGATCACATTTGTGAACTTGGGGCACTATTCCTGAGTGACAGGAATCTTATTTAGACCTTCCTTGCCCCTGCCTTTGTGGCCAAGGATTTTCTGCACTTTTTGCTGGAAGACATTCAGAATTTCCAGTTTAACTTTAAAGTCTTGATCTACAGTTGTTTTGAACAGGGGGAGAAATAGTGATCAAGTCTTATTTTGCTGCATGTGCCTATCTAGTTTTCTCCAAACTGTTTGCTGAAGATCCATACAGATGGCTGAGGTAGTGTGGGTTATTGCTGAGTCCTCTATTCTAGTCCACTGATCAACATATCCGTTTTGTTCCTTAGTTACCATTTTTCATTTTGACAAAATCATATTTCTGATATCCCATCACAAGTCACACTGGATTCTTAACTGTAGATGTAAACACAAGTGAGAATGCTGAGTCAGTCTGTTCCTTTACATGGTACTCCACTCCCACTTTCTAGCCTCAGCCTAAATTGCAGAATTCTATTTGTATTCTTTCTTGAAAGAACTTTCTAAGGTGTGTATACTTCAAATCAAAACAACTAGGTAGGACTGAAGTGATTGGTCTGTTTTACTCTATCTATTTTCACTTTTCTGGGTCAGGCAAACTATTTTCCAACATGGCTGGGCTACCACATCAGACGGTGAAGGATTTTTCCCTCACCACATTGCGCATCTAGTTACATCACACCTTACTCCTTCTTGTCCATCCCCAAAACGTACATTTTCTAATGCTATGTCACTTCTAATTTAACTCTTGTCTCACATTTTTTAAAGTGTTTTGTTCCTATGGCTCCCGCCTCCACACTCCAAGCTCCATGAAAGTCCTCCCTCTATTTTCTGCCTGGCTTGAGTGTAAGTCAGTTATAATTCCTGGTTAAAGTTGAATGCTTGTTTAAATTGAATGCCTATTTGTATTTCATTTTGGAAAATAGTTTTTCCATACACAATGTGGTACTTAAAAAAGCTTATTTACTGTTTTTTTTTTTTGCAGTTTGTAAGATTTTCATTTTAAAGTGCTCAAATGACCCTAATTTCTCTTTAACGCTGATTTTTTCTAATTTGATCATTTTATACATTATATGATGTGTTTGATAAAATCCACCCCTGAATCTCTTCTATCATATCTCCCTCCCAGCTTCATGTGCTGTTTTGTTTTTAATCACAGAGTCTGATCGATGCTGTTGGTATGGTCATGGGTGTGTTTGCATCCCACCTTGGCTTGAATTGCTGAAGAAAACTGATGCTCCTCCTCCCCCACTAGAATTTATCAACTTTCAATAACTTAATGGCTTTGGAAACCCATTCTCTATTCATATTGGAATTCTGACTGGCTTGATCTTATGCACATCTGTGTAGGCCATCACAGCCACTGTGAGTTCATGTGTGCAAAGGATTTGTCATGTCCGGACAACTGCATTTCTGCATTTATCCACAACGTCTGGCATTTGTAGTGTTTCTGCCATTTTTCTTAAATGATCCTAAGCCTTGGGGAGAGGTGGGGTATGATACAGATATTCCATTTGTTGCTGGACACTCCACAATGCACTATTTTCTGTGCTTTGGCCAGTGTGGATCTGCATATTAAGCCCCATCTACTGCAAAAAGAAACTCCTGTGTTAAGGGCTGAGAGCTGTACCAACCCACAGCTATACACACAAGTATTTAGGAAGCAGATTGATGCTATCTATATAGTATATTTAGCAGAACAGTGGTAATAGATTCTTCGATAGGACGTATTCTTACTCAGCTACAGGGTCTTGATCCAGTTAATGGAACTTTTGAATTGCCTTGCTTGAGTCTGACATTAAAACTTTGTTATATTCTAAAATAGAGCACAAAAGCTTTCCTTAATTTTCTGTTTTCTAAGGCTATTTGTAAAAGAGAGATTCTATTTTCCTTCATTTTTGGGAAACAGAAATCACCTGATGTACTACCTGGGATGCCAATCTTTCTACAGTGGCTTTCTTTCTTTTCTCCTTGGTGGAATACTGGGACGTCTTCTGCAGATTCCATTTTTAATTTGTTTTCCCTAGTTTTCACACACACACACACACACACACACACACACACACACACACACACACACACACACACACACACACACACAGCATTTTGTGCATATGCTCTCTCAAACTACCACACTACCTTTTCTCTATCCTCCTACTTCTTGTTATTTCTGTTTGTCCAATTTTGTCCATTTTTCTCAGCTATTAACATTAAATGAGTCTGAGGTTTCAATAAGAATTCTAGTTTTACTTTAAGCTTTTTGATTTTGCTTTAAACACTCTGTTATTAAGTCATCAACTAATTTTAAGGTGTCGCCACGTAGCTCAGACTAGCCTAGAACTTGCTGACCTCCTTCGTAAGCCTCCTGTGTGTCGAGGTTACAGGTGTTATGTACAGCATTTCTGACCTATTACTATATCCCACTACATCATTTTACTAATTTCATTTTAGTCAGATTATTAGGGCCCCATTGAGGCTGGTTAGTTGGAGCTGAGAAGAGAGCTTCAGTCCTGGCCACTGCTATTCTTAGCGGTCTCTTCTTAATCACTTCTGATCTCTCAGCTCCAGTTAGTGAGCATCAATCGTCCCAGCAAAACAAAGGTTTTACTTCAGTCGTTCTGGTCTCTTGTTAATCACAGCTGATTCCCTGCTACCTGCTACGGGGAATCACAGATTTTTTTTAACTCAAAATGGCAGGTGGCCCAGATAGAGTCATTAAGGGACTCCCAAACTTCCCTGTGCAGCGTCACAAGCCAGACCTCTATCATCTGCACTGCACTTAACATTCTTATCTTCAAAGATCTTCTAGAATAGCCTACTGAGTTCTCAACAGTCAATGGCTCTTTTAGTCCAAAGTTCTAAAGCCCTTCACCACACATCCTCAAAATATGGCCAGGTCTGTCTCAGCAACACCCCATTATCCTGTTTACCAATTTCTGTCCTAGTTAGGGTTACTGCTGCTGGGATGAAAAAAAAGCAAGTTGGGAAGGAAAGGGTTTATTTGGTGTATATTTCCACATTACCAAAGGAAGTCAAAACAGGAACTAGAAATAGGGAATGCTACTTACTGGCTTGTTCCCTGTGGCTTGCTCAACCTGCCTTCTTATAGAGCCCAGGAAAACCAGTCCAGGGATGGTCCCACCCACAATGGGCTGGAGCTCTCCCTTAGCAACCATCTATTAAGAAAATGCTCTACATGCTTGACTACAGCCAGATCTTATGGAGGCATTTTCTTAATTGAGGGTCCCTCCTCAAGGATGACTTTAGTTTATTGAAGTAAAACTAGCCAGTACTATACATAGTGGAATTTTGACATTGAATTTCCCCTTATTTAATTTCAGAGTATTTCTTCAATTACAGTCTTCCCTTTATTTGGTTTGTAATGATCACTAAGTTTAGCAAAGTTGATGAGGTTCAGAGCCTTTCAATTATTTCAGAGTTATTGATCATTGATTCATTTCTGCTACCATAACCTATGGTTCCACCAAATGGCAGATGTGACCACTACCGGCTCTGTCACTGAAGACCGTGCTACAGTCCAGGTAAACACCAAAGGTCACCAGATTGTCAGACCCATTCATATGCCAATTCATTAATAAATTCATCCATTAATTTAAAGTCACTTATCATCTACTCCCCAACCTGCTGTAGAGGAAATGAGGAATGTTCTAGTGCTTTGGCTAGCATACCAGATGTTGTTGGGTTCTAATGATCTGGGAAATCATATCTGTTTAATGGCAGTTCAAATTTAAACTGCTATGTAGTTGATGTTTTTCCTAAAATCATTTTCTTTAAACTTTTTCTTTTCATCAGGAAGCACCTGAGGACCTCCTGTAAATGATTGAAGCAGAGTCATGCTGGAGCAGTTAACAGAATAGACTGTGGGTGCTCTCAGCCTTCATTTTTGCATGGAAGTACCTATAAGACTGGTTCATTCATAAAGTATCTATTTCTGCTCTGTTATCATTATAACCATCTAGTATTCAAACTTCTGCCCTCTCTGTGTTGTTTTGTTGACTGTTTTCCATGTGGTTTCTAGTAGACTCAAATATGGTAGAGATTGAAAGGCACACACATGTAATATACTACTGTTTGTGAAAGATTTCCATTTTCTTTAAGACAAGAATGACTGATGCAAGAGAAGAGCTTGATTCATGTCTGAGATGAAGTGGCCAGTCCCAGGTTGTCCTCTAACTGGGAATGAAGAAGCAACGTATCAGAACCTGTTGCATCCTTTCGATGATGGGAGCTGTTATCTTCACTGTGGATCTCATGAAGGCTTTAAGTATCTCAGAGTCCTAAACTAGGCCTTCAGAACCTTTCATGGGCACCCAGGGTCCTACTTTTGCAGGAAAACAATGAGAATGATTACAAGAAGTTCTAGCTGCACATTTCCACTGGTTTTATTACTTGGCTAAACTGAAAAATTTGAAACCTTGCATATCAATGAGTGCTCTTGCTTAGGAAGAAGTGGTGAGGGGTAGGGCTGATCTGTTCATGTACTTTGCTATCAAGTTAACAAATGAGCCTCTTTGAAATGCAATGCCAAAGCATCTTTCTGGTGTCTTAATTCTTCTAAACAATAAAATCTGCCATCCTTCTGCACTGCTTTTTAAGAAAAATTTGTAAAATACTATTTTGAAGAATCAAATAGGATCAATTATACACAGAATGAAAAATATCCAAATAAGTTGTTCTAGTTATGATTAAAACCTTCAGTTGGGAGTCTGTACAGTCATTAAAAGGAAAATGGCATCTTACCCTATAAATGTAACATTAGAGTAAACTGGGTCATTTAGCTGACATAACAATTTTGTTATATTTAGAAAATTGTATGTTCCAAAATCTCCCTATTGTAGGAATTTATTTGGTGGGTAATCTGCTATTCACAATTTCCATAACCTCACCCAAAGAAACATATTGCCCGGGCAATTAGAGAATTCCACATTTTGGAGGATTAAAGTTGATTTAGTGAGAGGCACGTTCTTCTGAAAACCATGCTGGTTTTCTATGGATGTCTTTTCAAATCGCATGCTACCTAAGCAATTTAAAGAAATTTATTAATTCCATCACATTTGAACTATTTGTTGGCATTATTTCTGCAGGACTTTTTAAGACTTTTTTCTTATTGCAATGGGTTTATTCTCTAGATATCTTAGCTTACTCCATGCCTGTGTTGCTAAACACAGAGTCTTACTGACTGGATAATCGATAGTGAGCAGAAAGTCTCTGCATTGGTTCATAGCTTTCGAGCAGTGGTTCCTAACTTGTGGGTCATGACTCCCACCCCTTTCATAGTGGTTGCATAGCAGATATTCTGCACATCAGATACTTACATTGCTATTAATAACAGAAGCAAAATTACAGTTATGAAGTAACAAGGAAAATAATTGTATGATTGGGGGTTACCACAACCTGAGGAAGTGTACTGAAAGGTCACAGCCTTAGGAAGATTGAGAACCACTGTTCTATAGTCTGGGAAGCTCAGGTCTGTGAAGTCTTCAGCATCCTGAGGCTGGTATAGTGAGTGTTACATGGCAGAAGGCACCTTGGTGGAGGGCAAAGAGAGGAGGGGGAGAGGCAGAACTGGCCTTTTTATCAAGAGCCTATTCTAGAGAAAATAAACTCTCTCTAGGTAACAACAGCAGTCTTAGTGTTGAGGGCTGAGTCCTCATGGCCCTAGCCATCCCCTTAAAGGTCTCACCATTTCATATTGTCACAGTGCTGATTAAATTTCAGTAGGAATATTAGAGAAAAAGTAAAATGATAGCACAGGGCAAACTTGAAAGAAATAGGCTAGAGAATAGAAAACTATTATTATAGACTCATTTTACCCCTCTACCCAAGGATAGGTTGCATATGATTCATATAATAGTATAGTATAGTAAAGTATAGTATAGTATAGTATATTTTTTTTATTTTTTCGAGACAGGGTTTCTCTGTGTAGCTTTGGAGCCTATCCTGGCACTCGCTCTGGAGACCAGGCTGGCCTTGAACTCACAGAGATCCATCTGCCTCTGCCTCCCGAGTGCTGGCATTAAAGGCGTGCACCGCCAACGCTCAGCTAGTATAGTATATTGTAGTGAGGATTCTCAAATTTTGTGGGTTGGGATATATCATATTTATCTATCACCAATATAAGAGTGATTGTAGTTGAGAGAATTGAGTTTATTATTTTAACACTTTTCAATGGAGAGATGTTTGGGACTTTGAAATAGGGGAATGGCTTTGAGCAACTTAGGGACTAGCTCTGAGAACTGATACATGTCTGGCTGAAGACTCCCATTCCTGACTTTAAAAATTTACCTCAACTCATCATCGGTTATTTAGTTCCCATGTCATGGAAGGCCCACTTGGCACATCCTTGTATGAGGTAGGCATCCATAAATGATGTCTGTCTTATCCAAACCATAAGAAGACTTATGTCTTTCCTCAACAAAGTTTGAATGCGTCTACATTATTTTGAGAAGTTGTATCTTGAACTTTGAATTGTAGTAGCAAAATAAAAACACATTAAATCTGACAAAAATATTCCTTCCCAGAAGAAACTGCAGAAGATTTATGAACCTTATCTTCACTGGTTATTGAAATTCATGTTTGTTTTGTCCTTTGGGCATAGAGTTATTTTAACTAAAAATAACTTATTAATTTAGAGGGTTCCAATTACCAGCTTTTAGAAGAGATCTACTCTATAATTTACTAACTTTGATGATTGATATATCTTCCCCCAAACCTTCTTTAGTTATGACTATTTAAGCCTATATAGTCTGGCATAGTTAAAGGAAAGATTAAACCAAGTTTTCAATAATTAGGATTTATTTAGAGAGACCATAATCTACCAATATGTTTTTCCTGTAAATGTAGTGAAGAAAAACTGGAGTCAAGATGTTCAATTGAATATGGTCAAAAGCTATTGTGTTTGTGTGTGTGGTGGAGGTAAGGGTATATACGTATACACTCTTGATAACTATGGGAACAAAAAAAATAGCTCTGAATTGGGGAAATATTTATTTATACAGTGGAGAAAGGAGGAGGAACTCATCTTAAATAAGGAAGTTGCAAATGAAATTGAAGATATTTTGAAGAAAGCCAAAATTTGAGCCAAAAATGTGACTGCCTAAGATTATTATAAATGATACAAATTCACACATGTGATTATAAAACTGTATCCTTGGATTTTCTGGGAGTTAACGAAAACGTATTTACCTCCCTGTTTTCTTCTCCAGGAAGCTTAGAGACCAATTTTCAGAGCTATTGCCTCTTGCAACTGTCAAATTCTTTAAGACACCCAGTTCTGAACATGATTCTGGACTCAACCTTTCAGTTGCTAACCTGTAGCTTCCATTTGCCCAAACTCACTGAGTTAATAATGCCATTTGACTTCTTCTTTTAAAATCACCAACACAAACTAGTTAAGGGGAAATAATGTGTGCATTCACAAGCATCTATCTTCATGTGCATCTATATACTATATAGAACTTCTAATCAACAATAAATATCATACTTGTCTTTTCTGTGTGCATATTGCATATTCTTATAATACTGCATCTGTGTTTCCTCCTATTCTGAGGAATAGCAAGCAGTTACAGAGGCTATTTAGGTCTTAGGAGGATGTATCACCTTCATGTATAGCAGTAGACTCTGGGTCTTCTTGAGGCCACCAACAAACCAATATAGGTAAGGCCTCAGACTGAGTCTCACAGAATAGACACTGAGTGAAGGCTGTATATGTCATAGCTTATTTGGGATATGATACCAGGAAGTACAGAGAGGGAAGTACAGGGAAAGAAGAGAAGTGAGAGCACACAACCATCATAGAATGTGGGGGTGATGGTTATGGCATGCGTCAGAAGTGACTACTTTCCCCACAATTCCCACTTGTTATTGAATAATACTGTTTCAGTGAACACAGTGTTTTCAAGCTTTGCAGTCTTCCCTATGGAGCTGGGAACAGTTTGACGTCAATGCCACAACTGAGGCCAAAGCAATGGCAGGAAAAAACAGTATCTAGGGAATATGGAAGAAGCATCAGCCATGATAGCTACAAATAGAAAGAGAGGAAATAAGAATTGAAGGAGTGATTTTCTTCCTCACATTAATCCTTAGCATGATTTGGTAACTTGGAATAGTTGGCTGTCTTTGGATAAGAGGTAAGAAGAAAGGTTTAGAGGAGATAATATTTGTCTGTGGCTTTCTTGATTGTCAATTGTATTCTTAGGCTAATTAACATATTAGGATTTTCATGCAAGAATATATTTCAAAGACAAATATAAATGCCCTTTAGACTGCTGCTGTGGCATATTCCTATAGCTCCTTTGAGAGATGGTCTTGCATAGACTGTGGCCTCAAATTTAACGTATAGCTGAGGGTGAATGTGAACTTATGATCTTCCTGCCTGTACCTCCTAATATCTGGGATCACAGGCAACCTGTTTTTTATGTGGTGTAGGGGATCAAAGACTGGATTTCATACATGTTAGGCAAGCATTCTACCAATGGAGCTACAACCACAGCCCTATACATCACCTCCTTTTATTATTGTGTCTGGAGAGACAGTTATTGTTAAACATCTTGTAAGCCATGAAGAAAAAGAGAGCATGTGGGATGAGCCCTTTACCTCTTACTCTGTGATTCTTTTTTGTCTGTAGTTTTTCTACAAGATACAGTCAGCCAAATTCCATCTGGTTCCTGTGCCCTGTAACACTTTCAATACTTGACCCTGATCTTCTGATGTAAACTTCAGGCTAACTTTCCTGCAGCCCTTCTGCCCTGATTCCTTTGTATCTCCAATACTCAGCTGCTGTCAACCTTGTGGGAAATAAAAGATTTTTTACAGATCTCGAGCAAAGATCACAGACACAATCCTAGCTTAAAATTACAAAATCGACTTTAAAAAAAAAAAAAAGAAAAGGGGATGAAAAACCCCAGGAAACCCCCAGGTTGTCTAAAAAGTCCTCAGTTCAAAGGTAGTAATTCAGGGATGAGTCTAAGGATCTGGGTGTCAATAGATGCTGGGTTTGACAGGAAATGAACGATCTCTTTCATGGTGGTTTGGGACTCTTTGACTTTATGACCACTGGACAAGGTGAAACTGTGAGTGGGGGTGATGGGGCTAGTGAAAGAATGTGCAGAGGAAAACCATTCATCTTATCGGCCTTTAATGCACGCTGTTTATTTTTTTTTTGTGGAAGAAAATAAGTAAACAAGGAAACTTGATTATACAAATCTCAGCAGTTTAGTCCAAGAGTCTATTTGATACAGAGCTAAACTGGTAGGAGCTAGCACAACTCACTGACTATAGAAACTACTGGGTTATATACTTCGAGGATATTAGCATATGGTCTTCAAGATTCTGCAGAAAGGGAGTGTTTGGGTGCCGTTGCTGTGGACTCTTATGGAGCCAATACAATTCAAGGCTCACTATTCTAAGAAAATCCATTGATATCTCTTCCTATAGAGTTGGCCCAATTTTGTCTTGAGCCAGATGGAACAGTATGACTAATACCGACTACTTGCGTCAGAATAGTATCTTCCTCCAGTGTGTTGCGATAGTTCTGTAAGTCAATAGCCTACCATGCTAGCCCCACCTTAAGAATTTTGTCACTCAGTTTTCCAGGCAAACTTTCCTGTTCCTCTAGAATTTTTAAGCCCTGCACTGAGAAATTGTAATTTTGCCTTTGAATCCCCAGAAACCTAAGTTTTCCTCAAATTATCAACCTATTCCTCAAAGGAAATCTTGCCAATGTCTGAAGTTTTGCCACTGTTAGGTCATTCCTTCAACATGTTCTCAGGTTCCCAGCATCTTTGCCCTCATAGTATTCCTAGGAACAGTCCTTGCAAACCAGTAGCTCAGAATTCTTTATTGACTCTCTATTTTGTTCATGGTCTCAGCTCAACACATTATTGCACATGGTCCTATGATGGGAATAGAGATGTTTGATGGACCCAGGATGAAAATGTTAAATGTGCAGAACCTGGGGAAAAGGTTCCTCTGTTTTTAAGCAGGGCTACAGGCAGAATTTTCTAGTGTATACATTCAGACCCAGGCCAAACATAGCTACATTTGTTCTTATTTTATTATTTTACAGTGAATTACAAAAGACCACACTTCAGTGAAACCTACATTGTAGTCCTAGTGGATAGTTTGTTGCTAAGTGAAGCACAGAGAACTTTCCATGATGTCACCCAATATGAGTTACAGGGAGGGGCAGCATCATTGGAGCAAAACAGAGAGAAACAATAGATGGATCACACTAAAGGATTACTGGACATGGAGCCTCTACTTGGTGGTGGCCCAATGTCTGTCAAATGGTTGGATTTTTAGCCAACTTCTATTCATCAGCAACCCTGGTTCAGGAGCACAGGGTCCTAGAGACATAGAATGAATCCATCTAAATCTTAGAGGTACCAGGAATATGGAGGAAGGAATCTCTTCATACTGTTGACTATGGGTGCTGGTGATATGCCTGCTGCCCATCTTGGTCATGATGGTGAGGCAAGGTTATTAGGAGCTGTGATACCTTTCAGAGCATTTTATCACAAGACATAAGTGGCTCTCACCATTCATGCAAAAGAGAAACCAAAACATAAGACAGCTTCCCGTGAGTTACTTTAATGCAACTGTAAGAACAATGAAGTGGATCTTTAGGTAAACTCCAGATTTACTACATTTTCAGTCCTCTCTAACTGCACTCCATTTATCTTAGAATCTTCTGCATCCAACTTTTGAGAACTTGGGTCACTGATATCCCAACCACTAGTCATCTTCTAGATTTTTTATCCAATATCCACCAGCCAGAGCACTCATCAATATTTACAATGTTAACATTTGGAGAGAAAGGCTTGTACTATTTCCCTCATAGTCACCTCTGAACTTGGGGCACACTCTTTAATTCTGCTCCTTGGGAGACTCTTTACTAGCCCCTAACCCTTCTCCTAGGAAGAATAGATAGTAGCCTATGCTAAGATCCGGAATATTCTTGAAGTCATGTTTTCTAATATATGTTTTAACTGTATCGTGTATCAAAAAATACAAAGGCCGGAGAAATCGTTTTTTCCCACTTTATTTGGAAAGTAGACTTCAAAGACCCTAGCATATTGTGTGTTTCACAGGCCCTGCCACACCATGTCCCTCATAGGCCCTATTACACCTTGCCCTTCACAGGCCCAGTCACACCATAACTCTCAAAACCCTGCCACACTATGTCCTTCATGGGCACAGTCATGCCATGCCCCTCCCAGATCCTGCCACACCGTGCCTGCTTTCTGGCTTTGCCTACAATCAAGTAAAATTGACAGAGACTAATGATATTTAGGATTTGGCAGAAAGATGTAAGTAAGAGGTTCTATTTACACAGCATTGAATTAAAAAAAGTTTGTAAATTCATTTTTCACAGAGAAACTGTGTGATTTAAGTGAAGGGGAGTTTTCAAGCATTTGCCCAGCTTCTGGTAAACATAAACTTGGTTTCTGTTTTGTTTTTAATTTGTCTTAAAGTCTTCATCCAGGAGAGTCTCAGAAGAGCAGGTGCAAATGGAGTGGTTCCAGTTGCCCAAATCCATGTCTCCAGGCTCAGTTACAAGCTAGTCTTTAGTTGCAGGTTGCAGAGGGGTCAGCCTCTAGCTCAGCACTCAGGAGAAAGAGGCAAGGGAATGTCTCTGTGTTTGAGGAGACCCTGGTCATCATAGTGAATTCCAGACCAGCCAGGGCTATATAATGGGATTCCTACCCCACCTCCTGCAAATGTCTTCAGATCCTGTAAGCTCAACTTCTGGGATCTGTGCTTTAACCATGACTTAGCTATGATCCAAGTGTTGACTCATGGTCAAGATTATTGAGCTGTTTCAGAATCTCTGGCTCACCCAAAGAGAAATGCTTTGTCGATCTCTACTTATTTATGTTGCTTTATTTATTTACTAGGTAAAAATTTAATACAAAGGTGGTCATATAATATGAAAATAAATTCATCTATGAACAGAACCAATTGGTTCATTCTAATACATCAGAGTCCAAAGATAGTTACTAGAATAATTGTACTAGGAAGGACATTGATATCACATAAAGGTCAAGGAAAAGGGTGATATCCTTGGTGGAAGGTGTATACTATGAAACCAAGATTAGGAAATATTGTAAGTGTCAAATGATTGTTATTTATGCCTAGAACAGGGTCAGAATGGATTCCCATGGATCCAGCAGTGCACAGATGCAACAAGAAAGAATATCTATTCTTTTGTTACTCAGAAAACAGAGTGATCATATGCCACCCGTGTCCAAGACAGATGGATTTACATTTAGAATCTAACATTTCTCACTTTGAACTGAACAGGACGGGGTCACCCCTTAAAATTAGTTCAACTCAATTCTAAACATAACCATGAAAGTCTTAGAATGAAGTTAATATACTTTGGGACACAGACTAAGCTGGCTTATTTTTCAAGTATACCAAAGGAACCAAGCCTTGTCAAAAGTTCATGATCATGGAGGCTGGAGAGAAAGAAGGCTCAGAGGCAAAAAGCATTGTTGCTTTTGCAAAGGACCAATTTCCCAACACGTACATGACAACTGGCTGGAATCCCAGTTCCAGAGGCTCTGAAAGCCCTCTTTAGACCTCTGAGGGAGCAAGGTGGGCATATGGTACACATACACACATGCAGGCAGACACACATGAACATATTATCAAAGAACTCTTAAAATTCTTGATAGAGAAGTGAAATAAAATGTGTTTAAGTTAAGTTTAATATGCACATATACAGAATAACACCTCTAAATATTTTTAATTGTATAGTTACACTGCAAGGTTATAGAATGCTGAGGAACTTGGTTTCAGCACGTGATCTGGCAAGAGAATACAAATAACTGCTTGTACAGATGTGTCTGTGAGAACATGCCACTAAATGTAAACATAGTTTATATATAAATGTGTCAAAATATCTGCAGAAACCAGTGCAACAACACTCAGCTCCGAGTGTACATATACACACGTACAAACACATATTCTTTCCACTGAACATATTAGATCCAACATTTATATGTGGAGAAATAAGACTGCTGCATATAGGATCTATTTACGAAACTACTTCAGCAATGTCTTTTTCAAACTCCATTTTGAGATCCCAGAATAAATGCCCTTTCTTGTTACAGCTGAAGCCCCAGCCAATTTTGCAAATGGTCTTGGAAAATTGCCCTCAGAATTGACTCTCTCTGGGGAAAGTTTACTGGTAGAGAAAGTAGAGACATGGGGGAGTTTCCAAAACCCAGAAAATGGCAAAGGAGAAGGCAGAAGGGTAACATGGAACAGGTGGCACCAATTTCTCTTTAACCAGTAATACTATTATTATTACCAACCGTTTCCACTCATGTGAGGAACAATTTTGTATTAATCCAATTTAACTCACAAAAATTGACAAAAGATCAAGGTCTATATTCCAGGCAGTCTACTGTGGGGAATTTATTCCCATTTAGGAACAAAGATTTTTCTCTGTTAGAATTTTAATGTAATTGAGTATAACTCACCAAACACCTGAAGGGTCCGCAATACACCATCTCCCATACTTGCCACTTTATCAAACTATTTAGAGGATTAAAAGTTACCAAGTCAAAACTATACAACAGGACAACCAGGAAAGAACTGAGTGATTAATATTTTTCTCAGCTATGAGGAAGATTTTTGTTCAACTGTGACAACCAGGAAATAATTCAGGAGGGAGAAATAATTGCAAACTGATCTAAAGAGATGGACAGATCTTCAGTGCAAAGAGGGGCTTGAAAGAACCCAAGCAGTATAAAGAGATATACAGGGACAAGGACTTTGAGGGGCTTGTTCTGGGGGAGCAAAATCCCATCACTAGATAAAGATTATCTGGGAATATGTAAGGGAAATATTCTTCTGTACAGCAGATTTTATTCCAAACTCTTGTTTTTAACTTTTTTTTATTTAAATTATAAGCAGTTTTGTTTTACATATCAATCCCAGTTTTCTCTCCCTTCCATCCTCCCATGCCCACCACCGACCGTCCCATCCCATCCTCCTTCTGCTCCCCAGGGAGGGTGAGGCCTTCCATGGGGGAATCATCAAAGTCTGTCCCATCATTTGGAGCAGGGCCTAGGCCTTCCCCTGTGTGTCTAGGCTGAGAGAGTATCCCTCTGTGGGAGATGGGCTCCCACACTCCATTTGTACACTAAGGATAAATACTGTTCCACTACCAGAGGCCCCATAGACTGTCCAGGCCTCTCAACTGACACCCACGTTCAGGGGGCCTGGTTTGGTCCCATGCTGGTTTCCCAGCTGTCAGGTCAAGTAAGATATTCACCGATGTTCTTTGATTTAAACAGACACTGAGACTTGCTAGCAAATAAATTTGCATAAAAGGATCTGAATTATTCTTCTAAGGAAGAGGGGAAAAAAGGAGAATAACAAAAATGAGCATGCTGACAATTTAATGTTACCAGCTGAAAGTGCTCTACCATCAAAGCCACACTGCTGTGTGTTATGAGATAGAACTGAAGAAATATGACCTAAGCATTTAAATGAGTGGTAAAAGACAATAGCAATGAAACAAAAATATAGAATAAAAGAATAAGCAGCTAGAAACAAAAAAAATATATAATAAAATCAACCCTGTGCCTATGTTATGGATCATAGATGAAAGAAAGCAATGAATGGATGGATGGATGGATGAATGGATATTATGAAAGCATCCTAAACTATATAGAATTAAATATTAAATAAAATGACATTTTACGCAGATTTAAAACCTATTAGCCACAACAGTGACTGTCCTGGCAAGATACACCTACTAGTTCAATAGTAGAGTGGATGTTATTAGAGCAACCAATGGTTTTCTGGTTGACTCTAAGGCTGACTCCACAAGATGGAACCCTAAATGGCATTGTTACAGGAGTAAATCCTGTGGGGAGATAGGTCATGTGCTCTAAAGGAAAATCCACTATTATTATTCTGCTAAATGGACACAGTATTTAAATAAATGACTACCAATGACTTATTGCTATACTCAGATTAGCATACCTCTCATCCCTCATCGGAGAATTTTCTTCTTTCAGTAGATGGCAATTGGCACAGAGCCCTCATCTGATCAAGATGCAGAAAAATAAGAGACTATGAGAGTACTCCACCCTAAGTGGCATGTACATACCACACCCATCCCCCCAAGGCGCAGAGATCTTCGCAGAACATGGGAGAGGTTGGTGTAAGAGAAGGATGTGGGAATGACTAAAAGAAACAGTATTTTCTGGATACAATGGGTCAGTTGCACATATGAACTCAGAGTAATTGTGACAGCCTGCACAAGAACTGTGCAAGTTCAAACCTGACAAAATCCCAACGTGGAAGGCTGGGAGTGAGAACAAAATCCCACCCCTAACTAAGGAGTTATTGGCAGTCATAGTCGATAGGAGACGGAGTGTCAGTTTCTTTACTTTCTCTAAGGCTGTGACTGCTACTGGTAGATTCACCATGCTCAAGCAAGCACTACAGCCAGTATTATTTGGGCAGCACCAATTGAACTTAATGGATGTTAAAGAAATACAAAACAAGACAAAAAATAAAAACAGGAAGTTGGGTGAGTAGGAAGGTAGAGGTATATCTGTGGGGAGGTGTGAACATGATCAAATACATTGTAAAAAATTAATAAAATATTTTTAAGATTGTACTTAAATTTTAATTAAATAACCACATGGAGACAACTGGGACAAATGACTCAAGAATGCATGTTTTATTTATATACATTTATTTTTAAAAAATTCTGAGCTAGGTCAGCATTGGAGACTCCACAAATATCAAAGGATGAAAAGATGACATTATGCAAATTGTATTACCAGATCATTTTGTTGCTGTGTTAGAAATCAATACAAATATTAAAAAATGATAATGTCAGGAAATAGAAAGCTATGTCACTTGTGGGTCAAAGAAGAAACCATAATAATAAGAAGAGAGTACTACAAAAAAATTAAAAGCTACTAACACAAATGGAATTCTAAGTCAAATTTATAGGAAAACCTTGGCCTTATGTACATGCTTTATTGTTTTCTAAATGAGCCAGCATATGAATTAGAAATATGTATGTATATTTGTAGGTTGGTGTTCGATGTGGGAATCCCATGTGATTAAAAAAAAAAAAAAAACTAATGGAAGGAGAAGGAAAGTGACAGCAAGAGAAAAGCTTAATAAAAAATTTAAAATGTAAGGATAACCAACAGAAGTAAAATCTGGTTTTCTGAAAAGATAAAAATTAGACACAGCCTGGAGAGGTGGGGGATGGAAGAAACAAGGTACTGATAAAGAACAAACTGGAGTTTGGGGAGAGAGTAAAAAAACAGGGAAATTTTAGTAATTTTAGAAATCATTTGACATATTTCTTTATTTTTAATTATTTGAAAACTCCATGTAGGTATCTAATGCATTTGGTAATTCCCCCCACCCCTCCTTAAAAGTCTCCCTCACCCCCTCATCTCCCTTCCAACTTCATACTCACTTCATTTTGCAGTGTAGCCACTGAATACAATTATTGTTTTGATCTGAGTCAGGGTCACACTAGGTAACCCAGGCTGACCTCAAACTCATGCAGTCTGCCTGTGTCAGCCTCCCAAGTGCTAATATTACAAGTTCTGAACCACCATGCTAAGGAATTTCAGAATATTCAAATGTGTTTTTAAACCAATGCATCTATTTCAAGTTACTCTAACTAGAGGTTGCAAAACCTGAATGACCCATTAATATTAGAGAATAAAGAAAAAAATTATTTTTGAAACAAAAATTATTTGATCAATAATAAAAGTATGCAGAAATAAGTGATTATAGGATGGTATCACAATAGTTAAGAAATACCAACTACACTGATATCATCCTATCCAGAAAGATGAAATACAATACAAACAATCACAATCAAACCTATTAAGGCAACATACCTGGGGAAAGTTCTTATAAAAGATGTTTGGAAATTTTACTGAAAATGCAAGAACATTTTAAAGCTACTGGAGAAAACTAAGATGAATGGAGAAAACACAGGTAATTATAAAAGCTCTATGGAAGAAATGTGTCATTCTCTTTGTTGACCATAGATTGAAAATTTAAAAAAATAAAAAATTTAAAAATTTAAAAAAATAAAAAATTTAAATATTTTCAGGCTGGCCTCGAACTCACAGAGATTAACCTGTCTCTACCTCCCAAGTGCTGGGATTAAAGGCATGTGCTACCAACACCCGGCTTCAGCCTATGTTTTAAAAGACATGTGATAGCCATGAAGAACAAATGCTGCTATAGATTAGGAAGGCAGAGACACTTTTCCATTAGCACATGTTAACTTTGACTTCTTGGGGTAGAGAGAGCGTGATGAGAGCTTTGCCATGATCTTTATTGAAACAATCAGTTGCTTATTAAATGTGTATGTAAATAAATTATTTTTAAAGAAAAAAATCTTTTCAGAAGATAAATTTTACATTAACTATAAGAAGACAAGGCTCATTGTCTGGAAATAATACTTCCTTAAATACTAATTTTATTGACGGGCATTGGTGGTGCACACCTTTAATGCATCACTCGGGAGGCAGAGGCAGGCAGATCTCTATGAGTTCAAGGCCAGCCTGGTCTCCAGAGCGAGTGCCAGGATAGGCTCCAAAGCTACACAGAGAAACCCTGTCTCGAAAAACCAAAAAAATACTAATTTTATCTAGAATAATCAAAGATTATTAGAACTGGAGTGATAGCTCCTTGGTTAAGAGCACTTTCTGCCCTTTCAAAGGACCCAGGTTCAGTTCCCCGTACTCACAGAGAAGCTCACCACCATCCTTAACTACAATTCCAGTGGGTATAATGCCCTATTCTGCCCTCCATGAGCACAAGACATGCATATATCGCATATACATACATTCTGGCAAAACACTCCTACACATAGGAAAAAGTATTGAAAAGATGGGTGTAGATGAAGTTTCTGTCCCACCAGGTCCTGCGGCCACTCAGTCCCAAATAAACACACATAGAGGCTTATATTAATTATAAACTGTTTGGCCTATTGGTCAGGCTTATTACTAACAAACTCTTACAATGTAAATTAATCCATAATTCTTGTCTATGTATAGCCACATGGCTTGGTACCTTTTCTCAGTAAGGGATTCTCATCTTGCTTCCTCTGTGTCTGACTGGCAACTGCATTTCTGCCTTTCCTCTTCCCAGACTTCTTAGTCTGATAGACCCGCCTATACTTCCTGTGTGGCTACTGGTCAATCAGCATTTTATCAAACCAATATGAATGACAAATCTTTACAATAAACAAGAACATTATCCTACATCACTCCTCCGTTTTTTCAAAGCAAGAGCCCTGAATCTAATCTCCTTTGTTAGGTTTTTCTTAACCACTATCCATAACAACTTGTAACCAACACACTATACTAAACAGACACAAACATCCATAATCTATTTTGGGGGAATATGGGCAATAGTTTTCTAGGCTACTTCCCTTTTTATCTTATCATATGTATATACTCCATTTTTCTTTTCAGAGTAAATTCAATAATCTACCTTTTCATCCTATATCTGTATTCCCTATATTTTTTCAAAACAAAAACCTTGAATCTAACCCCCTTTGTTCAACTTTCTTCCTGACAATAACCAACAACAGATGGGCATAAATGAGACAAGCATATGTAAGTCCATCACAATCAAAGAGAAGATGGAATGAAGCTGAGCACTACAAATACTAAGAAACATGCATGAACATTTCTGTAGGAGTGAGGGTTTATTCACTCGAGCATGGAAAATGCATCAGTGGCTGGCTACACCACTGAGGAAAATGACACTCCTTTCTCAAGTAACCTCATGTCCCCAGTGACTGGCGGTGCCAAGCCATATGATCCTCTCACCCATCAACAATGGAATGATGAGGGGCCCAGTCTTGTGCAGGTCTTGTCTAGATAACTACAGATGCTGTGACTATATAAATGCAATGGCTACATATGTTCAGAAGACATTGTTTTACAGCACATTTCCCCATAATCAAGCTTATATTTCCATAGTTTGCTGAGTCTTGGAACTAAAGATACAGATGTGTCCTTTAGGGACTAATACTCACCAGACACTTATTCTCATCACTCTGACCACTTATGAGTCACATTAACATTCACCCTTGTGCTAAAGAAAGTTTTTCTGATTGGCCTTGAGAGTAGCACTAATCTATAGCCATCAAAGAATATGAAATGAAGCCATGCTTAATTAATAGTGTTGAAAAGTATTCAATGACAGCAAATTATACTGATACAAGTCAAAATTGAAAGCTAAATGGAAATGATATATATATACAATTTCAATTTTCTAAATAAATCTGTATTCAGAATAGTATGTCTGAAGAAAAAAGTAGATTTTTAATACCTTTAAGGATTGAGATTAATATAGAGGGACAGTTTATTTCGGGAAGCTGATAAAGCCCTTAATGAATGTGCATTGTTGTTGTGAACACAGTCATGTCAAGGACCCCAATACGTCAGACCATGGGAATGGTAAAGCCTTCCTTCTCCTGGTCCTTGTGTAGATGTTAACAATAAGTGAAAAAATACTGAGGACAACTTATTCCTCCTGAATTTAGATAGCCAGAGACTGTTCCCCTACCTTATACCAAGATTAGCTAAAATGCCTCTTTGTTCAACTGCATACAATCACCTCACCTCTGTGACTCAATATAAATGTCATATGTATAAAAAAATGTATGTCCTGAGTTTCTGGGTTGCTGGTGGTGAATCTTCATCAGAGTTCACAACTCCCCCGATCCCTGCTTTTCTGTATGTGTTGTCATTTCTTCAGGCCTCATTGTCCCAGTTAAGTCTGTCCATGGTCTCTACAGGTTGCGGCATCTTCTACTTTCTAAACAAAATGTATTTTCTCTCTCTCTCATAAATATATATATATATATATATATATATAATATATATATCAAAAGAAGTGACAGGAAAAGGAGCCATCAAGAGAACAGATGGAGAAGGTAGAGGGGAGTGAATAAGACCAAGAAATAATGATACAGAATTCTGAAAATCTCACAATGATCAATGATACCCATTAATTCTTTTTTAATAAATTTTATTTAAATAGAAACAAACTTATTTTACATATCAATACCAGTTGTCTCTCCCTCCCATACTCCCATGCCCCCTCTGAGCCCCCACATCCCATCCCCCATCCACTCCCCAGGGAAGGTGAGGCCTTCCATGAGGGATCATAAAAAATCCGTCAAGTCATACGGGGGAGGGTCCGGGCCCTCCCCCGTGTATCTAAGCATAGAGAGTATTGCTCCATGGGAAATAGGCTCCCGAAGTCCGTTTGTGCACTAGGGATACATCCTGGTTCCACTGCCAGAGGCCCCATAGACTTCCCAGTGCTCCTAGCTGACACCCATGTTCAGAGGCCCTGGTTTGGTCCTATGTTGGTTCCCCAGCTGTCAGACTTGGATCCATGAGTTCCCACTTGCTCAGGTCAGCTGTTTCTGTGGGTTTTCCTAGCATAGTCTTGACCCTTTTGTTGCCTCCCTCTCTACAACTGGAGTCCAGGTGTTCAGTTCAGTGCTTAGCTGTGGATCTCTGCTTCTGCTTCCATCAGCTACTGGATGAAGGCTCTAGAGGAAGGGAGAGTCAGAGGGGAGAGGAGAACATGATTGATCAGGAAGATTGAGTCCAGAGATGAATAGAGGAGAGCAAAAAAAGAGACACATCAATAGAGAGAACCATTATAGGTTTAAAGAGAAAATTCGCACTAGGGAATTGTACAGAGATCCCTTAGTTCTTATTCTAACTAAATTTAGAAGTTATTTTAAGTTTTTATTGTGCTTTAGATGCTTTAGATTATAAATGAATTAAGATTGTAACTCACATTTGACGTCAGAGTAGTACTTTATTTTTCTGCTAACTATCAGGGATGTCTCTTCCATTCATGATTGCTGTATTTACCCTCTTGCCTTTGTCAGAAACTCTTCTGATGTGAATCAAACTGAAAAGTATATATAGACTAGAACACATACCATGTTTGTTTAGGGTCCTCCTAGAGAAATGTACCTACCCTGGGTGCTTAATGAATAGTAGTGAAGTTCAGAATGCAGCTGGGAGGAACAATTCCATCTCCCCTAGACCATATTATTATCCCAATCAGTCTTTACACTATTGGGAACTCTCTTCTTCCATCCCTCTAGAATTATTTCTACAAATTGTGGAGAGTGATCAGAAAGATCGGAAGTATATTGATTCAATATAATTAAAGATTTGCTTTCAACATTAGCCCCAATAAACAACATCACATTGCTGAAAATATCCCTGGTTGTTAAATTGTTTTTATGTTGACTCTAAAAGTGCCTCCCAGTTTTCCACTTTAAGTTATTAGTTTGTCCTTGAAGATGCATGAGATATGGTGGCCTCTCATCTTACTTTTGGAGCTTGAACAGTACACATGACTCCTGTGTGCTCCTTTTGTCAAACTGGACAGACTGAATTGTTTTTCATTATACAGTGGTATCCTATATTGTAACTAGGCAAAGTATCTGAATTTGTATTTGAAAGAGAATATACTTCTCTCTTTGCCTGTTGCTTTTCTCTCTTAAGTTCTGAGAAGAACTCGCAAAATGATGGACCAACACATTCAAATGGCAAAGCTTCTCCCAGGTGTGCTCTCTGGCTCACATACCAGTGCAGGCAGTGAAATTGGGGTCAGTTAATAGATTGTCATTTGTACGTTCTTGAGAATAGACACACACACACACACACACACACACACACACACACACACACACACACACAAGAGAGAGAGAGAGACACAGAGAGAGAGAGAGACACACACACAGAGAGAGACAGAGAGAAAGAGAGACAGAGAGAAAGAGAGACAGAGAGACAGAGACAGACAAACAGAACAAGACAGAGAGAGAAGAAACAATAGCACTTGAGAATGAAAGCTGTAACATAAGTAAGTACTCATGGATAAGTAAGTACTCATGGATATTTTCTTGGACACATCACTGTCTGTATCAATAGAGGTGGTAAAGTGACTGAAAATATTAACAGAAAATAGTATTAACATGAAAGGGAGTGTGTTAAATACTGAATTGAACATTCTAAGATTAATGAATCATGTATGACTACGGACACACACACAAAAAAAATAACCTCACATAACACCAGTGGACTCCAGTCCCTGCCTCTTCTCTGCTTTTGTCTTTGTGAGCATCATATTGGTAGTAAGATAAATGTCATTTTTCCCCAAACCACATTTGTTCTTTTAGCTTCCCCAAGGGGAAATAAGCTTTCATTATTTACAATTTCTGTTGGGGAGTTCCAGAAATTTGTCTCAGATATACTGAAAAAATAGGCAGATGGTCATCTACATGAGACAGAAAAGAACTAAGTGTCAGGAGCATTGCTCTAACATGCCATGGTAGAACATTACTGGAATTTAGTACATTCTAATACTGGGTAGTAACTGATTGGGACTTCTGGACTTTCAACCTAACACCTAGGGTCATATTAAGTGATTAAAACCTTGGCTTCTGTGAGGTACGGGCGACTTTCTTAGAAGCATTTGTTTATGGTGTTTTTGTTGGGCTCACATATACTCCCACAGTCGAGACCAGAGGAGATGAGGCCAATGGAGGGAGCTTGTCTCAAATCACATGTAGACCCAAAGGAAAGGACAAAATTGCTCTTAGAAAAATTAGTTGGATAAACTCTTAACCTTTAGCAGTGGGGTGTTGGTTTTCCTGGCCAGGCCGCTGAACTGTGGTAACACTAGACTCCTGGTCCCCAGGGAAGTGCTATGCATAGCATACCTAAAATGTGGCTTGGAGCTACAGTAACCCAAGTGGGGCCTTATGTTTTCAGCAAAGACCAGAAAATCTCTGCTGGTCTCCTGCATTCTTTTGCTCAGCACTAGTCCCTACCCCCCACTAAAGTCCATGCAAGTGGTGCATGCAAATCGCCTGGTCTGCCTGCCAACATTCCAAATGCTTCAGAGGAAATGTGGTCACTCTGGGTGCCTAACTTTGCTTGGAAAGGTCATGGGCAAATGTGGGCTATAAATATCCTGGTGTTACAGCTGGTCTGTTACCCCCTTCCCAAAATACCCAGTACCCAGACAGCTGTACTCAACCTACACAGAGTTAGCTTTCCTAGATTTACAATTCAAGCCACATTCTTGGGGCATAAGAAGGTATGGGGACAGTGATATGGGTCGAATGCAGAGAAAACACAGAACAGTTAATAACACAACCACATTGTATTCTTGGAAATGCCTGTTTCAGAAGTTAAATCACAGACTCTAAATATTAAGGATCTATCCGTGGTGGCTCAGATGAACAACTTCAGATTGAGAGTTTGGGTCACATACTTTCTCTACAATGTTCTCTTCTCTGACCTGTCATCCCCTATCAATAAAAGGGCACTCACTACCAAAGGATGTAGCCCTTTCTCAGCAAATACTGGAGACGCGTCCTCATCTGTTCCTGCTGCTGGCACAGAAGGTGAAAAGCTCTCTTGGGCTGTTACTCTAGCATTTGATTTCCGTTAGTTCTACTGAGAAGGAAATAACCAAACATTAGGACAAGCTAACAATTCCTCTCCTACACTCAAACTGGATCTTTACCTGTGATCACAGCTTAGCCATGGAAGGTAATGTGGGGATTTTGTTGGGAGCAAGGGGAAGCATCCAGATCTTGATATTAGCAAAGAACTGGCAACCTGGAAATGTCATCTTGTATGTACGCATGAGTATACATGTTTATTTCCTAATCTGTTTGACTTCAACAGATTTATATATAGTGGTTGCCAGAGATGAATAACCCATACATGTTTTAGAAAATGATTTGGGCCTAGCAAGATGACTCAGTGGGTAAGGACACTTGCTTCTAAATCTATGACCTGAGTTTCATCCCAGAGACACACATATTTGGAAGGAGACAAGTGACTTATGCAGGTTGTCCTCTGACCTCCACATACTTGCCATATAAACACAATAAACAAACAAACAAACAAACAAATAATGTAAAACAAAGAAATGAAATACCTTTGAGAAAATCACCCAGTAAATCCAAACTAATTAGTTAAATCTGGGATAAGTCAAGGAAGTTGTTTGCTGGGTATAGAGAAAAATTTGGAGAGGTAAATAGAACCAGTTGGTAAGAAGCCAAGAGACATCAGGCTCATCAAGATCACTGCATAAAGCTCTCTTTACACATGCTACTAGCCTATAGGAGCAGTCCCAAGAAACCAGGTATTTCCCTCCAAGATACTTTTCTTTTATAGAGTGCTATCAAATTCATTTCTCTCATTGCGTCTTCTTCTTTGAGGAAGGAGAGGGAGTTGGAAGGAACTTATAATCCCCCTGGTTGGGAAAGAAGGAAGAAAAGAAAGATTTGTCCTAAAGAAGGGGCACAAACACCATACATCCATTCTTGTTAGATATGAAAACCAAGTCAAAGAAGGTGATACCTCAAGTTGTCCAGGGAACTGACACCAGAACATTCCATTCCAGTCCATATCTTATTCTCACTGAGAGCCTCCTTCATAGAGTTTGTGATAAAAACAAACTTAGCACTAAGTAAGGGATGCAATGGTATGAGAAGGGATTAGACTGTGATGGCCACTGAACGAGGAGCCTCACAGTGACCTAGTCAACCAGGCTGTACTAAGCTCCCTAGCATACAAAAGAGAATACTGACACTCTGAACAATGGAGTTCCTTACACCTTGTGACAAGCAGGACTGCATATTAGGATAATCCAAAATGATGCCTCTTTGAACAAGGTACTCCTTAAGCCCCTTTGTATCTACATATTTTTATCTCAATCTCGTCTCACAAGATGAATCCGGAGTTGTTAATTTGCCATATTTTCATCCTTCAGAACATGTTGGAGTCTGAAGAAACTTACACTAATATTAGATGAGGAAGGAGATGGGAGTGGGGAAATGGGTAAAGATCAAAAAAGCATCTGGGCGTTGGTGGCGCACTCAGAAGGCAGAGGCAGGCGGATCTCTGTGAGTTCAAGGCCAGCCTGATCTCCAGAGGAAGTGCCAGGGATAGGCTCCAAAGCTACACAGACCCAGTCTCAAAAAACAAAACAAAACAAAACAAAACAAAACAAAACAAAAAGAAAGCAACAGAATTCTTGCTGAATGCCCAATGCTGTGCTACTGGTTATTAATTAATAGGGCAGGTTAAGAGGGTCTGACTACTAAGGCTGGGATGCCAAGGGTTACAGTCTATGTTTACCACTGAAAACAAACACCCACCGGTCATTGGTTATGTTGTTGTTTTCCATCTGCATCTGATAAATGTGGAATACATATTTATTTGAAGTATAAATGAAGCATTCACCAAGTAGACCAGCTGCTGGGTTTCAGTTTTTAAAAAAAGGTTTCAGTAAATTGCCAAGTATTTGGATTCCATCAAGTATGTTCTCCAACTAGAAGAATTAAGCTAGAAATCAGCTTTAGAAAGAAGATAAACAAAAGTCCCAGAATTCTTGGAAAGGAAACATTTACATTTGAAACGTACTTTACACACACAATGAAAACTATCCATTTGAGTTTGTATTGACAAATACACACACTCCTTCACCTCCCAGCAAGCACCGAGAAATTAAGCCAAGGTTACAGCTGACCTGCTTTCTGTCTTCTCGAGGCTAAGCATGCAATATGGCATTCGTAGGCTCATATAATGTGCTTACATTACATGGGCACTATTGAGGGTCATTGGTACTAATTAGTCAGGAGACTGAGCCTTTGCTTTGTTGAGTAGTATGTTTTGTGGACACACCTTTGCATAGGTGTGTCAGATTGTTCATCCATTCAGCAGATGAGTGCCATTTGGTTTATCTCCAGTGTTTGGTAATTATGAATAACGTCAAGAGCATGTTCATAACTAAAGTTGCACCTAAGTGTAGATTCAACTTAATAAACTATGATTTGTTTCCCAGTATAACTAGTGCTATTTTTTTATTCTTATCATAATGTATGGAAATAATCTTACTTCACATCCCCATTTTCTGCATTAACAAAGATCATTTTTGTCTCCCTTCTCTCTTTTTGGCATTCTACTTTTCATTATCAATTGGTTTCAGCATTTGGAATATAATATCATGTGTCCATGCACATGTATGTCTCATTGCTTATCCTACTTGGTGTTCTCTGAGAATCCAGGATTTCTGGGTAGTGTCTTTGTAACTTCATTAAATTAATTGCACATATGTGAGTGTCTCAGTTTTTGGATAATTTATTTCCTTATTTTGCACTCTTGTTATTTCTTTTTCTCGCTGAACTTTCATTTTGATAACCTTCAGAAACTACTAGGTCCAGTTTTACTATGTTCAATTTCATTTCTATAATTTCTTGATTTTGATTATATACAGCCTTGGAAATTGAACCCAGAGCCTTATGCATATTAGGTAAGCACTCATTTTAATAATTTCTTCTAACTCACTGTCTTTCAATAGCTCTCAAGTATACTCAAGAACTTATTAAAGATGTTCTTCATTTATGATTCCTCAATTTTTTGTATGAGTACTCTATTAGCATGTATGCATGCCAGAAGACAGCATCAGATCCTGTTATAGATGGTTGTAACACATAGTTGCTAGGAATTGAATTCAGGACCTCTGGAAGAGCAGCCTGTGGTATTAAACTCTGAGCCATCCCTCCAGTCCTGATTCCCCAACTTTTAATTTTTAGGTTTCTTATGTTTTGCCTCATATTCATCTTTGTCTTGAAATATTGGTTTCAGGTGCTCAGATGTGTTCTCCATTGTTAGCATACTATTCTCTGCTAAATAGTATTTGTTTGATATTTTGTTGTAATATCTGGATGATATTTTAGTCTGCTTTTCTTGATTATGTATTGAACAAATAACAATAAAATAGGTAGTATAAAATTTTCATAACTGGGAAACTTGAGTTTACTAAATGGGTTGGTATACTCAAGGCCAGACTGCTGAAGAGTGATAAAATGAAGTCAAGTGATTTCAGATGCCAATTTCTGTTCATTCAACTGTGTTTCCATTTAATATGAACACAACAAAATTCTGATGGACAGATAATCAAAAGACTTGAAACTCTAAAGTTCTCAGCTGTCCAATCTTCCGGGAAATATGTCTCAGGAGAACCAAGTATTGGGACACAGCTTAGTTGGAAGCCACTTGAGAACTCCTGTGATGCTGAACTTATTGCAAAACCAGAAAAGGTGATAAAGATTTAGAAGGTCACTGTCACTGACCAGACTTGCCCAAATAGCACAGAAATAGTAGCAGTGAGAGAATCTGACTTCCATGGTAACCTTTGGCATAATTCATGAAGACCCCTACATCACCCTAACTTTCCACTGGGAAAACATTTGTTTTTTTTTCCATAGAATAATCCATTGTACCTTACAAAATAAGCTCTATGATTTTTCTCTTTCCTTATTAAAATGAACAAAATTCACAACCCCGTTCTAATGCACTGCCAAAGATATGCTGGCTGGCAGCCAGTGTTTTAGCTCAGAAGGCTTAGGCAGTGGAACAAGCTGGTATAGAGCCTGGGCTTTTTTGAGCTTCACAGGCTCAGCTGTCTACAAATTTCTCACAGATCATGGAATTTGAAGAGAGGCTCCACACAGCCAATGATCAGACACATACCGGCACAACAGCTCAAGTGGAGAAGAGAAGGGCAGCTGGACTCATGGTGTCTCCATAACACACTATCTGCTCCTAACAGAGTAAGACTGCCTCCCACCAAAGTAAGAGGCACTGACTTTGTGGCTGTGGACAGACACAGTCCCTAGACTCCCTTCTTCTGTCTGAAAGATGGTCTGCAATGAAGACTCCCCTGATAGATATTAAATGTCTCAAGTAAATCTGAATAACATCTTCCTAGTTTTGACTCAATAATATTGTTCCTTGGGAAATAATTCAAAATAAGAATCCACATGAAAAGATGTTACTGATGACAACCTGAGTTTATCATAATAGAGTCCTGGAGTATCTCCTGAATAAAGTGTCCCATGGCTATTAATAAAATACTGCCCCGTATTGAAACCACAGAAAAAGGAGAAAAGAGGAGTGAAAATACCAAGGTTATAACAGATGAATATTTCCCAGGAAATAAAGGTCATAAACATTCATATTGAAAAGGTAGACTAAGCATCTAATGTGATAAAACACAAATGACCAAACATAAGTAATTCTATAACATTTCAAGAATTAAAAGTGAAGAGGAAGTCCGAAGCTTTCCAAGGTGTAGAATAGGCAGGCAAGAAAGAACAAGAAATAAACAGACCTCATTCCTCAAAGCTGGTGACACAGTGTGAGCTTGGGATTGTCATACTGCACATGGGCAAAGTGCATATGATTTTTTTAAGTTATAGGAAAATATAGAAAAAGTTTTATAGAAATAAAACTTAGCTGGGTTTGTGGCACATGCCTTTTAAGTCCAGCCCATGGGAGGCAGGGTCAGACTGATCTCTGTGAGTTGGAGGCCAGCCTTGTCTACATGGTGATTTCCAAGCCAGTCAAGACCCTGTCTCCAAAAACGTGATGAGTATCTACTTGTAATATAGATATAATGAATTTAAGGTTTTCCACATAATATAACAGGTGATGAAATTCATAGATATATATGAATTCAGATATATAATATATGGCTGTGGTATAATCAATAAATGAATATAAGGGCTGAGGAGATGTCTCCACTGCTATACTTCTTGCCTCACAAGCATAAGGATCTGAACCCACTAGCTTATAATCCTAGTGTTGGGTGAGTAGGCATAGGTAAGTCTAGGGTCTCACTGGCAAGTCAGTCTAGCCTCATAGGTGGACTGTGGACCAAAGGAAGAACCAGTCTCAAAGGAGCTTGATGACATTCTTGAAGATGATGCCTGAGATTGCCCCCCTGGCCTCCATGTGCATGTGCACTCTTCTACATGCACGCATGCCTGGGCACACATATGCATTCACACACACAATGTACAAATATAGATAGATAAAGTAGATGTCACTTGTAGTTTTCTGCTACATAGAAGTTTCAAGAGCATCTTTTTTCTTCTGTTTACCTTTGCCTCTAATTTCTGCTGTATGACTTGCCAAGCCTTTGGACTCTGTGCAGTGGAAGCGTTTCTTTTGCAAGATAAAGACATATTTAGTGGCCAGGAAACTCCTTGAATGCTTCTGGATAGAGGCTGGATGCCAAATAGTTAGAATGGTGGCTCCTTCAATTCCTTCCCTCGACCTCTGGGGAGGGCATTAGAAATAGAGGGAACTGGAGATGGGCAAGAATTTCTTTAACTATTCCTGTGTTATAAATCCCCAACAAAGCCCTGTGGGTGACAAGGTCCACAGTCTTCAAGTTGTGCATGTATTTGATCTGAGAAGGTAGCACATCCCAGGCCCAGGGACATAGCACAGAATTCTATACACAAAGGACCATTCAGACCTTTTGTTAAGGATTTCTGTCTCGGGCTATTCACTTGTGAGTTCTTCATAATAAACATGTGAACACAAATGGGATGTTCTGTGAGATATTAAACCCAATTATAGGCTTAAAGGATATAGTCTCAGAGTCCCCAGCTCATAGGCAGCTGGACAGAAGGACAAACAGCCACCTGGGATTTGCAACTAATGTTGGACAGAGGGCGTTCTGGAAGGACTAAGTCTTGAATCTCTGTGGTATGTGATAGCTGTGGGCTCTTAGCTGTCAACCTGCTAGATGGTGTTGGAGAATTGGTTGTTAGTGTGAAAAACAACATACATATTTAGCATCATAAGTATGGACTCAGGATGATTTAACCTATGAATATACCAAATCCACTGCTAATTCTAATTTCTGTGTTGAGAGAGAGAGAGAGAGAGAGAGAGAGAGAGAGAGAGAGAGAGAGAGAATTTAAAAGGTTAAACTGTAAAATAGAAGTTGAGACATTGTTAAATGAAGATATATAGTGAAATATTGTATACTGTGGAATGTTTCAAAGGATGAGGTCTAGGACTCCAACAATAAGAGTATCAGAATCTACAAATCATGGATAGTCTCAACCTCTGGGCCCTATAACCTAATGCTTACAAAGGAATCATCACACTCTCCAAAAAAAACCATCAGTAAGTTTGGGGATGTAGTAAAGATATTTTTAGATACAACAGGACTCTGGAATTTTAGGTATTTTAAGTTACTATTGTGATTTTGATGGTATGAATTAACTAAACTTTCCACCTAGCCCCTGAACTGGTACCCAATTAAGAAACAGATCAAAGAAGCTTGACGAATAAAGTTGTCTTTATTGCTGACAACACTGAACTGATTCCCTTACTAAACTCCAGATGTGTCCTAAATATAGAGTTGGGAACAACCGCCTGAGTTTTGGGGAATAATACTACTAGAATCACCATGTGGCTTGTGATTCTAGGTCTAAAGGACTCCAGCTGTATCTTCAAGGTGGGTTTGGTCATGAGCCATGTGTGCTTCATATTTAAAATGACCCAGGATGCCAACAGCTATTGTCAGCCAATTTAAAATCAAAATCCCCAAAGTGCCTGAACCAAAGTTGCTGATAAGTTTCTTTTCTATGTTACTCATTATAAAGGTGGGATCTTCTTCACTTGGAAGCAGGGGGCAATAATGAAAGGTAGAGCAGAAGCATTACCCCTATTCTCCCTTCTTCCTGAATGTGTTTCATGAACCTGAATCATCACTAGTAACTTGACAAAAGTACAAACTATGTGGCCCTTAACTCAAAAGTCTGTCAGTCAGAAAAGTGAGGGTGACCCAAACATTTGAGTTTACATCAGCCCTCCAGGTTCTCAAGCAAGAGCCATGAGTACCATGTGCTAAGATGTATAGTGAAAATTTACTGGCTTTTCTGGAAATTTAAGACTAAGAATGCACACTCTAGCTACCAGCCACCACCCTGCTCTACCTACCAGCCACCATTCCATACTGAGGGTGATATGAGTTCTACTAAACACAGTCAGGACTGAGGACAGTAAGGCTAAAGTTCCCCAGTGATTGGTGCATTGTGAGCCCAGGATGAGCGTGCCTAAAACAGAGTGCGGGCATGGGGACCTAGAAAGGAGGGTTTGATAATAGGATTAAAACAATTGAGGACAGTGTATGAAATTACAGTAAAGCACAAGAGAAAAAGGAGGGAAGGAAAGGACTGGGAAGAGAAGGAATAGTTAATAAAGGAATGGAGGGTTTGCAGGATGGCTCCGTAGGTAAAGATGCTCGCCTTTAAGCTAGACAGCATGAGTTCCCTTCCTGGGACTCACATTTCCCTCTCTATCCCTCCCTCCTCCTTCTCTTGCAACATTCGCATTTACCAATTAACAAACTGCAAAGGCAAATTCACTTCTTTGTGAATATTATTTCAGGTTGAGAGATATCATTGATACTGCTGTGTGAATTTTCATATAATCTTCCATGTCTGAGGGCATAGAAGGTAGTTTTCTGAACACCCATAGATTTTATTCCAGGTGGTCTGTTCTGGAGTTACGTATGACGTTCCAGACACTCTACAGTTTCTGTGTTAACCAATATTATCTTTCATTTGTTGAAAAGAAAAGGAAGACATCAATTCTTGACTTCAACACCATCCCCAGACTAACTGAAACAAATCTTCATGTAAAACGCTAACTTCCTTGGGATTTCAGGCAATTCAGAGCAAAGCTCAGAGAAGCCTCACCACCACTGTCCTTAGTCTTTGATGAAAGATAGAACAAAGGGAGCTATCAGGGATCTGCATACTTAATGTTTTGATTGACTCATATTTTTATTATTTCCTTTTGTTTTTATAGTGCTGAAGGACAGAACGTAGGGTTTCTTTCATGCTAGACATGCACTGTAGCACCCAGCTAGACCCCTAACCCTTATCTTTGGTGAAGTCCTCCCTGAGAATAGTAGCCTCTGAAATCAAGTCCAAGAAGACCTGCTTCATCCTTGTGATCAGAGCACATTTAGTAAATTCATCCCTAAGTTCTATTTGGATTCCTCATATGTCCATAGTGAATATTCAAATATTTGGATCTTAGTGCTTTTTTTTTCACATGACCATTTCTTTTCAACATTCACAGGCTGGGTAATAATGTGTCAAGATCTTATCTGACATGAAGAAGGCACTCCTTACATTCTTTTATGTTGTATTGACTCTACTCTTCATTCTACTCCCTAAATGGTAAAGATTTGTGGTGATTGGATGCAGTTTTAAAGATATGGATACAGGTCCACTTCTCCATTCATGTGCCAAGGAATCTCAGACCAATTACCCTTTCTTCTATCATCTTCTAGATTTTAATATAATTTCAAGCTTAGAAAGATTTGCCTTCTTGGTTTGTATTGATTTTTAAAAACAAGAAAACCCTATCCCATGATACAGACCCACTTTCTGTCTTCATGCCACAAAAGCTCAGGTCCTGGGATGTAAGTATTGAGTTACTAATGGCTTGAAGAAGGTTGTTCAGATAAAGGGCAGAAACAAGAAGTCCAAAGAGGTTAAGTGTGCAAAGAACAGAGACTGTATTCTGTACGTGATTGGCACACAGAGAACAGAGTGAACATTAGAAAATAGAAAAGAGACCACTCAAAGCTATTGAGTTACACTCTTACAAACAAGTAAACGTTATGGAATAGAAATTACATCTCAATATGGCTGCTTAAAAGAGAACAGATGGTCTGGGTCAAGAAGAACCCATTTGTGTAGAAAGATTAAGGCATCACAAACCTGGAACAAGTAAGTATCAGCTGTAATCAAAATAGTTTTTATATCAGTAATTTCGATAATACTCAAAGCACATGTGTTGTGTTATTATTTGAGATTATTAAATTTTGAAATGGGAGGATCTGTTTCTTTTTCATGAAGTCCTTATCTAGTACCTCTAATCAAGGACTTTACCAAAGGGGAACATAGCTATTGAACATTTTTGAAAAATTCTGATCCTTAAATTATTTCCACAAATGAGAACTAAAGGCAGATATTTACTTTAGCAAAGACTATAGACATTTCGCTATTGTTGAGTTGAACTCCATGTTCTCTGCCTAACCAACTAAATTGGAGTCCTCATCTGACGTCTTCTCAGGAACTCCCAAAAAGTATTTCCAGGGTAGGCATCTGCCTTCCATGCAGGAAAGATTATGGGTAGTATAAATGAGGGCCTCTCAGGGCCAGGAGATACATAGAGGATAGTGGGATACCAACTGCCTTGTGAATCTGAAGCTTGTTAAGGTTGGGAGAAAGAGGCTGAAGGGTAGAAGGTCATTACTTTCTTCTGAAAGAAGACTAGCAGGAGGGTGAGAATTCAGAAGTTCACCTAGGGGAAATGTTTTTTGAAAACAGCATTCCAGGAGGAGGTGTGGCATGGAACACCAGAAGGCTGCTTCACAAAGTTTTCCAACTTCTAGGTCACAGACTTGCCTTTCACTTCCTGAGAAATTTTATGGCTATACAGTGTCCTCAAGGTCTCACAGACTTAATGCCTGACCGTTGGTGCTTTTGAAATTGTATGGAACACGAGGGTACCAACCTAATCTATGGGTTATTCCTGGATGAGTTCATACTGAATGGGCTGTAAGAGATGAGGCCTAGTTGAAAGAAGAGGATCACTGGAGGCATGTCTTTGAAAGATCTTTCTGTATATCTTGTCTCTCTAGCCATCTCTCTTTGTCTCTCCCTTTCTCTTATTCACCACCAAGTAATCAGCTTTCTTCTATCACATATTCTGCCAGATGCTCTGTCTAAGCATGCCACCAATGACAAAGCTCTGCCACCCTCTGTAACTGTGAAGTTGAAGTTGAACTCCCTCCTTGAAGTTGCTTTCCCTCAGAGATTCCCATCACAACAATGAAAAGTTCATGAACACAGTGAGGGAGACCATGTCCTTGGTTGTGACTCCAAACAGCATAGGGAAGCTCTATCCTAGGGTTGTACTAGTGTTCCCATCCAGGGAAGATATCAACAGCTCAAATGTTTCGTAATTACCCAGGAAGACTGAGGGTGCTACCATCAAACTTTTCTCTAAATCAAGTATGATAGTCAACCTTATACACACAAATAACAAATATACAGAGACACATATTAATACACACACACACAGAGAGAGAGAGAGAGAGAGAGAGAGAGAGAGAGAGAGAGAGAGAGAGAGAGAAAGGGAGAGGGTGTTCAATTGGTGCATAGTTATACCATTTTCTGAAAATTCCAAAGTATGGTGGAAACTCTTAAAGCAAAAACACAACCATGTTTGACATTTATGCAGCCCCTATTTCATGCTCCCATCACAGACCCACTCTTCATTCAGAGGCAACTCTAATCTACCTTGCAAGCATCTATGTCCCTTACTTTTTATGTATATTCACATATAGGAACATATATAGCAATGTAGAGTATTCTGTGTCTTAACCATTTTTCATAAACAGTAGACTAGAGAACACATTCTCATACATGTTGCTTTTAAATGTTAAAAACAATTCTTATATCTTTTGGCCTAGTGTCATACTTATCCTCACAGTGGGTATGTCATAATTTATTTTATCATTCCCTTAATCATAAAGAAATCTGTCTGCCCCATTTTACTATCCATTTACAATAAACAATTCTGAAGTGAAAATTCTTGGACAAATCCTTGGGCATATAGTTTTTCTAGGGAATAAACTAAGCTGTGCAGATTCCGGGTTAAAGGATAAGCACACTGTTGATTTTAATAAATATTGTTAAGATGCCATCCTGAAAGACTGTATCAAATTAGGCACCCACCACAGCCTTAACCTATTCTGGGAAAACCATTTTGGGTGGTAGGAAATTTTAAACCTCTGGATCAGAGTTCTTGGCTTCTGAGGCTTTGTGCCATGGGAGCTCGAATGTCCACAGAAACCTTCCTCCCAGGGGGCTGGAAGCCCAGACCCAACCACACTCAGTACAGGTCAGGAAAGACCATGCTGAGGATCGGATCTCTCACAGTACCCAAGTGAAGGAATCTGATTCCCAAGCCCCTCTTTTTGTTCTTCCTGGGAACATTATAACCAAAAGTAAAGCTAAAGCTTCCTTTCTTGATTCTCGAAATTAAAGGGGGGAAAAAAAGACCTAAAACCAGAAGGAGGAAAATCCATCAAGATTTATTTATTTTATGTGGATGTCCTTGCTTGTCTATATGTGCACCTTGTACACATAGGTGCCCGCTGAAGGCAGAAGAGGGCTTCAGACCCCCTGGAACTGAAGTTGCAAGGTCATTGTGAGCCTCCTAATGTGTGTGCTGGCAGTCACACCTTGGTCTTCTGCTGAAAAAGCAGTAAGTGTTCTCCAACCACTTTATGGGAAAAATAATTAATTCTTAGCTGGTGAGAAATTTTAGCCAGTCTTCTACATGGTGATCTTCTCTCTTCCCATGCTCCATTAGTTTTCTTTCTTTCTTAAAGACTTCCCTTTCAGCCCAACCTGTTCTCACGTTTCTGTTTACGGCCACAAAGCAAACAAGCAGATGACAACAACGTGCACAAATCCGTTTAAGTCACATAATTGTTTTCAATTCTGGAGCCATCTGGAAAGATCCATAGACACCAGCTCAGGTGGAGAGCTGTTGTTTGTTTGGGTTATGTGACATCACCAGTGGACTTGCTAGACAAGCAAGTTGACAGGCTCTTTCCAAGAGCTACTGTGTGGAACATTCTGGGCAGGTCCAGCAGTCTGTCTCAGCAGAGCGTCCATGTAATGTTGGTGCTTGTTACGGCACAGGTTCTGGGTTTTAGGCACATAATTTGATACCTTTTTCCTTTAAATGCTGTTGTATCACTGTGGAACATTGGCTACCATGGAAGAAGAATGAATGAAACTTTTCACTAGGGAGAGCTAGAACACCTGGGCTTACATCCTAGTTCCAATACAGAGTATCTATAAATCAGCAAATTTACAGACCTCACTCTCTGAAAATTCAATTCTTCCATCTATAAACTACAACCTGCCTTGTTGATTTGTCTGAGAAACAAAAACAGGGCTTTGCACATGGGCAGGCAAGCACTGGGGCTTTCATAAATAGTAGCCTCTATATTATACATACTGCCATTATTTAGCTAGCTACTTAACAAATAGTTGTTGGGTGCTTACTCTGGCCCAGATCCTGGTTGATGATGCCAAAACTACAATGGTAGAAAAGTTATTTGCTTAGGAGCTAAAAGTCCTATGCAGGAGACAGATATTATAGTCACCATGTAAATAAATGCAGTCTCTCTGTAGTAAATGGATTATAAAGGAACACAAAAACAGGACAAAACTGTCCCTGTTTCAGGTGCACCCCTTCCTGTGTTACCTAGAGGAAGTAACTCTCCCTCTCTGAGCATGCTGCTATTTGCTCATCTGTCATGTAAGTAATTATAGATAATTGCACACTTCAAGAGGAAACAGAACCACAAGCTTAATGCAGTGCCTAACAGATCACATATACCCACTAACTTCAATGTATTGTTTCCTCCAGGTTTCTACTCTAATTATAGCCTCAGGTCCTTCAATCCAATGACAATAATATTGCCATTATTATATACCATGAATTGCTGAGGACATCATATGAATTATCTCGTTAAAAATTTTCAACAAATCTACAAAATAGTTGCCATATTAGAGATGAGAGGAAGTGGGGTATAATTCAGGGGGTAGACATGTCACGCATTTCCAGAGAAGTTGTCATTTAAACATTTAAACAAGTGTCTGGGGGGGTTAAATTAAATTTGAGGGGCACAGAGAAAGCGGCAGAGAGGTTTCAAACACCTAGTGTAAAAGTCCTATAGCAAGCAGTGACCCCCCAAAGCAGGAAATGGTCAACAAATACTGAGCTCAGAAAGCAAAGGTATGGGGGGGCGGGGGAGACTCAAGATTCATTTGGAAAGAAGAAAGAGGCAGACATAGCAAAGGTATCATCTCCTGGGCTCCTCTGCTGTGCATGGCAGTGCTGATGTGAATTTGTATTTTCTATGTTTTCCACCTATGGTTTCCTCAAGATGAGTAGCAGCCACACATAACATGATAACACACTGGTAATAAGGCCTTGGTTTGTTCTGCTGATTGCAGTGTGGGAGACTCAGTCTGGTCTTGTAGTAAGGGGTAGTCCCTTCAGTGTTGGAGCCCACATCCATGAAGCCATTCACCTCTTTTGTTGTTTCCCCTCTTTAGGATTTCAACAATGTACAGAGGTTAACTTAATAGAGAACTTTCCCGGGCATTGTCATGTTCTGGAAAGCTGAGCCTGGTAGAAAGATGAAATAAAACATCATTGTTTTCCATATAAATTTCTCTGTAATTTTACTTAGTTGGTCATTAGTTCTTCGGCCATCAGTAGCCACTGGTGCAGGCTGACATGTTTTATCTTTATTTGCAGGGTCCACTGTTGTTGGAAGACTTTCCAGCAACTGGGGTGAATATGACTTTTGATGGAAAAATGTCTCCCTTGGTACATCCTTGTAGGAACCATATATTTCAAAACTAGGCTCCCAGGCTACCCTTCCAGTCAAACATGCATAAATGTTCAGAAGAGGAAAAAATCATGCAGAAGGACTATAGCTCTTAATAAAATCTTGAAAGTGTTTCCATTTTGTTTCTAATAAATCCTCTGTAAGTGAGTGTCATGGAATCCTTTCTTGAGACTCACAATTGCCTCCAACTCTTCCTTGATTGTGACTACAAAATCATAGTTTCCAACACATCCTAATCCATCTTTGTCTTGACAGTATGAGGCATAATTTTGTATTTTATTTTTCAAGCTAGTGTTTAATAAATAGCCTTTCATTTAACAGCTTCTTCATATAAAAGAAGCTTCTTCATATCATAACTTGCCTTGAAGTATATTTGTTTGAAGAATCTGTGTTCTACAGTTTTGGTCTCTAGATAGAGTCAAAAATTTGGGTGTGGGTGGCTTGACACAGTACTGTGAGTAAATTGTAAGTTTTAAAATTAAATAGCTGTCCCTGTTTCAGGTGCACCCCTTCCTGTGTTACCTAGAGGAAGTAACTCTCCCTCTCTGAGCATGCTGCTATTTGCTCATCTGTCATGTAAGTAATTATAGATAATTGCACACTTCAAGAGGAAACAGAACCACAAGCTTAATGCAGTGCCTAACAGATCACATATACCCACTAACTTCAATGTATTGTTTCCTCCAGGTTTCTACTCTAATTATAGCCTCAGGTCCTTCAATCCAATGACAATAATATTGCCATTATTATATACCATGAATTGCTGAGGACATCATATGAATTATCTCGTTAAAATTTTCAACAAATCTACAAAATAGTTGCCATATTAGAGATGAGGGAATCAAGAGCCAGAGTGACATTAATTGCCTGGTTCAAGGTTCTGTGGCTTATGAGCTGTGAACTTTGTGCAGGAATGTTGTTTACTGTTATTCCATATGGTAGGTGAATCAGAGCCACAGGCATGGGCCTGGATGGAATGGGAGCAAAGGAATTTCTTTGCTCTGTGGTCCTCTTCAGGGACAAAGAACCCATCTCAGACACTGGCGCTCCGGGTTTTGCCACTAGACCAGGGCTGTCCCTTGAGAGTCACATTTATAATCTAGGGAAATATTAGAAGCTGCCTGGGATTCTGGGTCTCTCAACACTTGTTCCAGTAGGCTGAAGAAGTGAGTGACCTTCCTTAATCGTTGTTAAGTGTTTTGACAGTTAGTTTATTTGTACTGACTAGCCCCAGGGATCTTCTGGAGGCTGTACTATGGCAGTCCCTAAGCCTGTAGATTTTGAAATCTGTCTTCAAGAATGGTTAGTGATATGACCTTGTGGAAGCCACTTGGCCTTTAAGTTCAGTTATCTCAGCATCATTATTACTTTGACCAGTAACATACAACATCAGCTAAAGACACATGACTGGAATGAGACATGTTTGCATGACTTTTCCTCATGCAAAGAATTCTTTACCATTGCCCACTCACATATTAGCACTTTGAGAGAACATTATTTAAGTGGTCAGAGTATATTGTTAGCTACAGTGGTCCTAAAGGAGAATAGTGGTCCTAAAGGAGAATAGTGATGCTGTCTAAGGCTCTGGCATCACCCCCTGAAGCTCCTGTCACAGGATGGGAGTGACAGATGGTGGGCGTGCACTGGAACATCGTTTCAGGTTCATGAACACATATTGGCCCCTGACATTAGCTAAACAAGAGCCTAAGTGCACCATGGGTCAAGAGACTCCATGTCTTTCTGCAAAGTAGCTCCTGGCTTCATGAGGAGCCCAACACACACCCAATGACTCTTTTTATAAAGGACTTTTTATATCTTACAGTTAAAATGTGCATAAAGGCTTTTATTTCTTTCCTCATCCTTCATAACAAAAGAAAGAAACATCTCAATTTGGTCTGTGGGCTACAGCTTGCCTCCTTGTCCCAGGGCCAGATGGTTAAGGCATGGATGCTAGAGCCAGAACACCCAGGTTTGCATTCCAGAACTGTCAAGTCACAACTCCATGACCTTGGGCAAATTTCCCAATCTCTCTGTGCCTTAGTTTTCCCATCTGTGTGAATGGGGTAAAGATGTCATGGGATGCTTGTCAACCTGTAACAATAAGTCTTTCTGCCAGGCTGCCCAAGTTCAGCCCGACACCACGTTAAGGTCCGAAGAAACACATAGACTTATATTAGGTACAAATGCAGCTTGTCCAATGACTCGGATTTCTCATCTGCTAGCTCAGTCGTAATTATCATAAATCTATATATTTTATAGGATTTATCAAGGATGCCTTCCGCTGGTGCCCTCTCTTGCTGGTGGATCACATGGCAGCTCCAGAGCAGAGACCAGGAGGAAGAGCAAGAGAAAAGGGAACGACTTCCTTCTTGTCCTTGCTTATATATGAGTCTGCCTGCTATGTCACTTCCTGCCTGAATCGCAAGACTTCTTTACTACATTTCCCAGAAACCTGCTTGACTCCTAGTCCCACCTATCTTGCTTTCCTATTGGCCAACAGTACTTTATTTATCAACCAATAAGACAAACATATACACAGAAGGACCTCCTGCATCATCAATCCACTGAAACATGGTTCCCAGACAGCAAGAGCTGGTTGTTGTCATTATCATCACCCCTTCCTACATTTTATTCTTTCTCCCTATTTAGGAGAACATGTCCAGCAAGTCCTCACCATTCCTCACATCCTAGTATCATGTCTCTCTACAAGGATGCCTTTCTATGTGCTTCCTGAGACTTACCAACTTGGTGATTATCTAAGGTGCTTGTCACAAATGCAGATTCCTTGGGTCTTCCCCCAATTTACTGATTTATGACCTGAGAGTAAGCATTCAATATGTTTTGCCAATGGTTTTCTGACTCATAAAGTTTAGGGTTCACTGCCTCAAGAGTTCACTACATCCTCCTGTGGGATCAAGTTTTCCAGGCTGGAAGATAGATGGTAAGGACAGATACCAACCACTGAATCAACCGGAAGTCTAGTCCACCCTCAATCCTTGAGGAAGGCTCAAACACCAGTGGTTAAACACACATCCCATATTCCTCCAAGACCCGGAGAGGAAGATTGACTGATAGTCTAGCAAACATGGTGCTGTGATCCAGGGTGTGTGGTTGGATACAGAGGGCATAATTAATTCTCTGAAGAGAATGAACTTGGTTGAACTCTGTGGATTTGGAAATGAGTGTGGAAAGGCTGAGCTGACAGTGGACCAGACTTTCCTCCAGAACAGTTTGGTTTGGGAGATTTACAAACTCCCAAACCTTCACAGTAAAGAGAGAACACCCCAGGGTGCAGCCACTCTGGAAATCCTCTAAGGTTTTGCTGTCCTTGGGCACACCAAACTCCATTCATTTTCTGATAGATGCAGTAAGAGTAAATATGTGAGGTAGAAATAGTGGTTTAAGATGAACTCTGCCAAATAGTTCTGACTTATGAAGTAAAATGTAAAAGCATTTTCTCTACTGAATCCATTTCACCAAAGATAAGTATAATTGCTATTTTCTTGGATGTCTTAAAAATACATATTAAAAATGCCTTTATATGGTAGCTAGACATACATTTTGTTCACATGGATAGTCTATAATATTTACTCTAAGCAACCACCCCACTTGAGATAAATTACACCCTAAACCAAATGTTCTCTTTTAATTCCAAATGCACACTCCATCATTTTATTATTTCTAAGTTTTCAAGCACTGTTTCTTTCCATTCTGTAATGTCATTCTCTAAACTTAGAAATTAGTAATGAATGATGTATCACTCTTATCCAAATAAGGATAGATATTTAAAGGTGTAAATATCTCCCTTGTAGGCCAGTGAGATGGCACAATGAGCAAAGATATATGCTTCCAAGCCTGTGATTTGATTTTATCCCAATGACCCACATCATGGAAGGAGAGTGCTGATTCCCAGAAGTTGTTCTCTGACCTCCAGTGCACACAGTGGTGTATGTATACCCCCACACATACACAGACATACTGATACTAAATAATTAAGTGATTAATATTTTAATGAGAGGAATAATTTCTTAACACACAATCAATGTAAAGGCAAAAGTCTTCACCTGCTCCCTAAACCAGTCTCATGTGTCCATGGGCTCTGGCAACACATATTGCTTCATTATCTTCTACATCAATTCCTCCCTTATCCTATAAAAGTTTCTAGAATATGTGACATAGAAACCAAACTAACACAGGGCAACATGACTGCTCAAAGATCTACCAAGCACCCTGCCATCTGGGGTTATCCAAACTCACAACTGGAAGCTTGTAATAAGTTTTGAGAACTTGATTATGTCGCATAGCCAAGCCTCAGGTTGCTCACAAAATCTACTCCATCCTAGATAGATGTCACTGTTCATTTTGAGGGTGGTAGGGAGATGTCTCCAGTGGTGAATAGGAGGGCACTCATAAGACTGAGGGTAGGCAATGATGTCTGGATTTATAGGAAAATGGTCAGATAGACTCTCCAACCATAGACCAGGAGACCTGATATCATGTGTCAGAAGAATTTGACAGTGGGTGAGTGAAATGAAGCCTCATGAGTACTTAGTAAAAAGGAGCCATTATGAGGTCACCAAGGCGCCGCCATCCCTCGATAACCACATTTCCTTTCTCTGTGCCATTACCAGACTGGCAGACCAGGAAAATACCATAAACACAGGGGATCATGAATTCAGAAAAAGATTTTACAAAACTCTCTTATGAACAAGGGGTGGTATTTCATTTAGTTGAGCTCATATTTAGAGGGTGCCAACAAACACATGTATGTCTAACCATAAGTGGGCCACCTCAAGTGGCATCAGGATACTTTCCTGAAGCCCACAGAAAACTGTCTTTAAGGGAGAGAACTTCAGAGAATTTTAGTCCTGAGGAATACAGTGGTGCCAACGCATCTAAGCCTGGACTACTGGACCTGCACACTGATATAAGAACAAGCCAGAAATGGATAAATAAGGACTATGGTTAGAGAGATATGAGGAATGTCAGAAAAGAAGGCGGAAGGGAGAGCTCTGTGCTGGTCAAGTGGTATAACAGAGAATTTCTCTCAGGGCAACAGCACCATCCCAGTGACTACAGTTCGCAGTGAGCTTCACCGGATAGAAAGGAAAACTTACAGACACTACAGAATAGCATGACTGTTTTTAGCCATAAAGTCTGCTCAATTGGAAGGATGGAATCACAATAATCCTCAAGACTCTTCAAAGATCATTCATTAATAAGGGTCCAGATAACTGTCCCTGCAAATTCAGGGAAGCTTTGGTACAGTCTGGATACTTGACAATCTTCCTTTCTTTAAACAATGACTGGATGAGAGACTGAATGACTGTTATGTTTGTTTAATCTACACTCACAAAATGTCTATTTGCCCTGGATTTAGCCATGTGACTTGACCTGGGACAAATGAATTACATTAAGAACTGCTTCTGATCTTTAAGAACCCCACCATGAAGACCATGTTTCCCAAGGGTTGGTGGTCAGATCCTATAGTCAGAATCAAATGATGTTCATGCAAAAAAATGCAGTTTTCTGACATACACTCTTAATTCAATAACAGTTTAATGTTTCCCACATTCATGGTTCTGAACAGAAGATTAAATTCTGAGAAAGGGGTGTAACAACCCTAACCTTGAGGAGGGAAGTACTTGCATGTATGTTTGTCTGCAGGGTTGGGTGAGGACCTGTGTCTGCATGACTTGTCTAAGCTATGTGAATGTGTGTGGTCTTATGTTAACACATGTCCTGGGGAAAGAGTGCATACCACATCACACAAAGTGCCATGTTGGATTCAGTTATTCCATAAGCAAAATGAAAGGTATTGACCAGAGTTTCTCTGAAACTGAAAATGTTCAGAGCTCAACAAGAGCAAGTTCAAGAATCAGACAGAGGTAAGAAGCAACTACCATGATTGCTTTGTCTGTGATCCAAAGGATATAAAAAAATCAGTTTCTTCAGCACATGTTAATTATACACAATGGTGGGTTTCAATATGGCACTTCATATGTATAAAAATATATAATAGCTAATGTATTTTTATTATATTCATCCCATATAACCATCTTCTGCTCCCGTCCCCTCACCTACTAACCTCCTTCTTTTCCATCCACTCCCTCCTATCTATCTATCTATCTATCTATCTATCTATCTCTCTATCTATTTTGATGATGCAGGACGTTTCACTAGAGTTGTTTAGAGTCTTAGGTGATGGATTATTTATAGGAGCATGGGCTCTCTACTCGTGGCTATACCACTCAAGAAAATATCTCTTCCTGTCCTAGTGAACATTAATTGCCCATAGATCCTCGGGGAGGGGTGAGACTTTCCTGTTGTCTTATCATTATCTGCCTTTATGTCCTCAAGAGAATAGGCTTCATAAGTTCTTCTTCCTCCCTGTGAAGGAAGTAACATTTTTGAAACTAAATGAGTTGATTAGCAACAACAGTATTTGGAGTCATTGTAATATGATTTGTACTTGTATCTATTTATAAATTCATATACCTGTGTGACCTTGGTCAACAAACATGTCTACTGAGCCCAGGTACCTTTATATGAAAGAGGGAAGTGTCAATAGTTGTCCTTTGGGATACTGGAATGCTGCCTCTGATATAACTGATATGTTCCCAGTGAGTGGATGCAGAATACATGATACACAAGAGAGATGGAGACGCGTGAAGGCACGTGTGAGATCCAGAAGTGGGAGGGTTGCCCTCTTTCTTATTGGCACTGCATGGTCTCAGGCACACCTTCATAGACTGTCAGTGAAGTCAACTCATCTATGCTACTTCCTGTGATGGCAGCTTTAGTTTTTTTCCTCACGGTGACTCAAGTCATGACTCACCACAGAGATGCTGCACTTTCAGTCCACAGACGTGTCCAAACAGAAGGTTACCATGGAGATGTAGGGCCCAAGGGCTCACAAGACTTTGAATTGGAACAATCATCGACTCTCAATTCAGGTATCCTTAGTTCTGAGGGCTGAATTTCTTGAGTTTCTCTAGTCTCCCAGAATTTTATTTATCAGTGGAGTCGTGATGACAGGCCTGCAGTCTCCAGTGGGGTCTTAATCTCACTCACTTGCATCACTAAGAATAGATCTTTGGAGTCATTCAGAGGTTGCCAGGAGAAGGTCAGCCATACAAGCATGGATTTTCACCCAGCTCCCTTCCTCTTCGAGTGTGCCACATCAGTTTGAAAAAGACATTGTCTCACCACAGGCCCTTCCCCAGATGCAACCCACAACACCATGGAGGCAGTATTCAGCTCAACTTCACATGTTCCAATGGCTCCCGACCTACCAGGTTGCCATATGTTCAGGATACTTCTACTGCCAGATGTATGTCAGAGTTTTCCTTTTTAAAATGTAATTTTCCCCAGAATTTATAGGCACCCCACAATGCTGCTTCTTGGCTGCCGAAGAGGCTTTTCTGCCATTTGGGCCTAAAATAGAAACCACACACAACCTTGACAATAATCAAGACTGAGGAGACAGAGCATATAGCTATTTATAAGGCCCCTCAATGTGAGCTCTTCTTTGCATTTCTGCTGTGAGAAGCCAATCCTCAGAGCTGGTTAGAGTAGTGGTTATAGTTTGCAACTTTCTTAAAAGCTGGTAAAAAATGAACAAATATGAAATGGTTGGTCATACAGATAAAGTTTAACACATAGCATGCATGTCAAAGTCAAAAATTGGAATTGTGTCTGAAAGTCACATGGTGTACTTGCTTTCATAGGCTTTATTTCTTGTTGATGGCACAGAGGATGGCACAGCCTCTCCTGAATCAATGGATGCTACATGATGGAGGCAGCAGTCCATGTGAGTGCTGACACTCTGTAGAATGGAGAAGAACACTCAAGAATTTATTCAGCACAAACTTAATAATGCCATAATATGACTTTGGCACCCAGAAACTCTTTGAGGGAATCACAATCACATTCATTTCCTAAAGTTTGAATCATCTTCTTTTGGAGAGTTGGGACAATCAATCAACATCTGTGTTTCCTTTTCATGTCCTGGAAGCTAGGATGACAGCTCTGGTAAGGCAGACAGAGCCAGTCAGCCCCACTCTGGGGAGGAGAGTGTCCACCGACTCTAGAAATCTCATGTCTGCTTCCATCCCACCACTTTGCAATGGTGGTCTCTTCCTCTTTTTCCTCTAACAGGCCACACCTCTCCACTCTAAGGCTGTTTCTCTGTTATCTACCACATTTGTTACTTGTTCTAGTGATGTTGGATGGAAAAACACTCCACCTGTTCAAATCTGCCACTGGAAAATTCAACACTCTGAGATAATGTGAAGTTGATTGAAGAAAGTACTTGCATGCAGCCATGATTTGGACCTTAAGATAAAGTCAGTTTGTGTGCACGCTGTCTCTGCTGAGAACTGTGCTGCAGATGAATTTAGGAGACTCTAGGGCAGATCTGGCTGCCAGCTGGTGTTAGGATGGAGTTTTCCCTCCAGAGTAATCAATTATAGTTTCCCAAGACGAGCTCATGGACTTCTGCCAGCACAGTGGGTTGAAGAATCTGGAAGCTGGAACTCTTCCCCAGATGTAGGGGTCATCCCATGTACGTGTGGCGATGGTAAGCCAGACACACAGAAGAAGCACTGACTTTATTTTACATTATCATGGAAAAGATAACAATGATATAATATACATAAATGTTTGCTTGCTGGTTACTGAAAAAGTAGTGAGAGTGTGAATCCCAGATATAACCCATTCTAACCAGTTATTAAGAAGCAGCAGTTTTAATGGAAAAATATTTGAGTACCAAACATGCTAGCACTGCAGAATTGTCCAGAGGTTGTCATCCAGACTCTGCTTCAAGTAGTCTAGAGATCTAAAGCCAGTCTAAAGACCTACAGAATATTAACTATAATAGCAAATCAATCAGCTATGAGAATAATAGTCTTTTCTTTTCTATGCATTTCTTGAACATATACGGTGGGTCAGGTACTTTGTTTCATATAATTTCCTTCATTTTTGTACATACAATTTTCTTCATTGTTTTAAAACTGCCCAGTGGACAATATTATGATACCTTCCCCCACTTATGAAGAAGCAGCAATGGTGAAACTAAGTGTGGTAAGTCACACACCTGATTTGTATGCAAATTGTAGGTGATACCAGCAACATCTCGGATGAAGATTAAAAAATAAAACCATGTGAGAAATAACACACTGAAAAAATTATGAAAATTTTCATTTAAGACAGAATCACTATTCCTAAATTTTCCATTTCTCCTCAGGCTCCTGTCTGGCTTGGTGTGGTTATAGTTCTAGCTGGTGGGAAGGCGTTCCCAAGCTCAGACGTCAGTCTGTGGTGTATTTGACCTAGAGATCTGATTTTTGCGGTTAGGGTCAGGGATTGACCCTTGCTGATGTGGGTCTCAGGCAGGAGTTGTCAGGAGAAGCGTCTCTTGCCCAGATCTGTAAGTGGGTTAAGGCGGAGCAGATGTGTGCAGCCAGGAGAACAGGGGCAGTGGGCCAAGTCTCAAACGCTGGACAGGAAAATCCAACTGGCCTCTGGGAGCTGGTTGTGAAACCCTGAGATTAGAAGGCTATTGCAGAGAGAGGGAGAGAGAACAGCCACTGGGTAGTGAGGCTGGAGTCAGGGTTGGCTGCACCCTTGCCTTAGGAAAGGACTTGTATGAATTCTATGAATAATGATATTCAGATGCAAAAGCTGCTCCATGACAGGAACCAAGAGTGGAAAGAGAGATCCTGGACTGCAGACCTTCAGCTCACATGCATTCCAGATTGGCAACCAGCATAGCCAGGACTTGGAACTCACAACTGACACTTTCCTCTCCCCAGAGAAAGGACAGTTGCTTTGTTCACTTACATAATTTTGCCCACCGTCATGCCCCCACAAATATCTGACAGGGTGGGTTGACAGCTCCCTGAGGGCAGGATGGACCTTGGATTCTAGACATAGAAAGATTTCCTTCTCCTGAATCTCTGGCACCTTGGCAAGAGTGTTTCACTAATTAACCCTTTTTACATCCCCTTTTGTATTTAAGTCTTGGCCATTCACTGATAAGCAGTGGAGGGAGCTTGTCTGCAGGAGGGCAATGACAGAGCACAAGAGCTTTTGGGGAGGGGGAGGTGAAAGTAGGAAATGGATTTTCAATGGGGAAAATACGGAATTTCACTTATGACTGAGGGAATGCAAAAGCTGTTGGAATGCCATACCGGAAAGCATCCCAGTGGGTCTCTCCCAAATATCCAACATTACAGCCTGTTGCAGTAATAACCACATAATGCATGAGATGTTTCTCCAGATACCTAGGTAATGTAGAAAACATTGCAGCTTCAGTGAAATTCAAATGACTAGCCTGGAGATGAGAAGCTTGAATTGTCTGCTACTCTCACTAGTCCATTGACCTCTGCACATTAGATGACTTCAGTGGGGAATATACTGGCTCACTTGGTATCACCACATTCACAGTCTCGACTACTACACCAAGTGCTGGTGGTCTCCCTTACTCCAGCTCTACTTCCCACACATAAAGGCTTAGGCATGGAGCCAGCTAACTTGCTTGACTATTGGCACCTTGAAATGGAAGTAAATCCCCTTCTTTCTGATTTATTATTTCCTGTTCTTCAAAGTAAAGGGAAGGCAGCAATGCTTGAAATATTTAAGCAGTTAGTCACTCTACAAATCCATCTCTTGTCTCACCCCCAATTCAGGGGAATAATATTTTTCCCTGAGTTACATAAGGCATGATAGAAAGCTTTTCACAGCCGTGTCTACCTTAGAACCAATTTCTTGTGGTAAATTTCTAGAAAAATCCTTCACAGCTTCTAAAGTAAGTGCCTGAGCTGTGGGAATAGGAATTACAGTGTGAACAACTGCTCCTTCACTCTTGTGTGAATCTCACCACCCCATCCCCTCTGTCCATCATTTCTCAGTCTTCAGTTACAATTCTATCCCATGTCATCCAATGCACCGGGACATCTCTGTGAGCTGGTAGAAGCTGTGCCATGTTTCAAACTTTGGGGATTTTAAACTATGAAATCTCAGTGTTAAAAAATTGAAATGCCATGGGAATAATATTCTGTTTGGTAGGAACCAGGCAACTGCATAATTAGACAAATTACTGAACTCTGGGATTTCTATAATGGACAATGGCTAGCTGAATGAAGCAGGTTGTGATGAGGCTATCATTCTAAGGTTTGTTCCTGTTTCTGTTTGAAAATGAGTGCTTGCTCTCACTAACTAGCCCACAGTTACACACAGGAACCAACTTGTATATGTATAACTCTGTTCTTATTGTATGATGAAGGGTGATGTTTCATGAGACCAAGGCAGTCTTTCCTCTCATAAATGGCTGGATGCTCTTTGTCTTCATCAGACATTCTGGGACACAGAACTGCAGACTATTACCCTGGAACAAGACTGCTGGAATTGGGCTTTTAACATCATTTCTACCCTGTATGCTTCTTTAGTTTATCCCTTCAACAATTTGGTGCCCATGTATGACTTCACATTAATCTATTTCCTAGCAGCTCATCCTTGACTTAGGACTAGTTTCTGACCTTGTACCCTAAACCATGACACACAGCTAGCGATTCCCAGATTAATTTCTACCATCTAATCTAAATATGACTAACTGTCAGCTGCAATCTTAGCTGGCTGCATGTAGCCTCTACTTAGAGCTCAACTTTGCATCTGAGGGTCTCAATTGCAATCCTAAGAGATGTGGTCACTGCTGATCATGTCTCCTCTTGTATTAGCCCTTCCCTTCTTTTTCCTTTCCTTTCTTTCCTTCCCCCTCTCCTTCTGCTCATGCTCCCTTCCTTTTATTCAATCAAAATAACACCTTAACTATGCACAATGTAGGATTTTGCTATTGTGATCAGAAGGAACTCAAATACCCACTCTCTCCCATCCACAAATCACTAAATAAATAAATAAATAAATATAACATTAAGCACCAAAATGAATGATATATACTTTTTACAAAATGATAATTTCAATGTACAGAATAAAAATTCACCAATCTTACAATAAAAATTAATAACAAATAATATCTTCTAATTATCAGGTGTGTCTATATCCCCATAAGACATTAAACAAAGTGTGTTTATATGTCACTCTTTAGGAGTTGCAATCCATAAATCATGATTTCATCATACCCTATGTGCATCAGTGTTTGTGTGCACAAAAAAGTGCCTGGCAGGACTTCTTTTAGGACTTCCATACCACTGGCATCACTGTATGTTATCATACAGCCATTCTAAATGTGTCAGTTTGAAGAGGTGGAATCTTAGGGAGGTCAAATAACTTATGATGTAGCTAGAGATGTAAAGCAGGGCTGCTTTCCCCTGAGGCTGATAGCTCTGATTTCTAGCCTTAAATATGACCATGACAGAGATCAAGAACTGAAGTTGAAGGGAGACAAGGAAAGCAGAAAGCCTTGGATGAAACCTGAACTTAATACAAAGCATGAGAGTAAGAAGGATCAGTAGGAAGCATGTGGAGGAGAAGGTGGGTGGAGAAGCCCATGCACAGTAACAAGGTAATGCAGGAACCATATGTGGAAGTTCATAAATGCAAATGAATACTTTGAGCTGAAATCAAAGGCAATAAGGACCTATAGACAATGTCTAGTGTGCAATTAACTCTGTCACCCCAAATTTGGAGATGAGCCATTCACTTGTAGAGGAAGATGTATTGTGGTAGAGAAATCATAAATAAATGTAGCAACTAACAAACAGCTATGATCCAATCTCTGTCATTTCCAACCTTTAGAAAGAGAGAACATGACTTTACCTTCCATGGTTGGGCCTTCTGAACAAGCACATCTAAAATCTGTTTGTGGTATGTTGTTACCTCCTATTTTAACCACTATTGGATGCAATGCTACAAACTAAAGGAGACGGGGAGAGGGAGAGGGAGAGAAAAAGGGAGAGGGAGAGACAAACAGAGATAGAGAGAGCTCAAAGTAAAATTGCAGTCCTCTTCTGTTCTCATACTGCAGCTGAACAATAGGAGTACTGTGGTACAGGTTAAGGAATCAGACACTAACACACCATCAACCTCTAAAGGTAGATCTGGACAGGAACTGATAAATCTTGGTCAATATGCCTTAGCACTTATTTTATTTTATTCTTTACGTTTTGAAACGGGGTTTCTCTATATAGCTTTGTAGACTGTCCCGGAACTCGTGGTATAGACAGGCTGGTTTTGAACTCACAGAGATCCACCCGCCTCTGCCTTCCAAGTGCTGGGATTAAAGGTGTGTGCCACCACCACCCTTATTTTTTAAGGAGAAATTACAGAAAGATTTCAACTGAGCTTTCCAAAAGCCTTCCTTCTGCCCCAACTTTGTATGAGTTCCCAGGATAGTGTGTCCAACAACAAAGGATGAGTGGGCTTCAGGAAAAGACAGAGAAGTCAGGGATGGGTGAACTTGCTGATGAGTCTATAAAATCAGTGCCCCAGAGGGACAGAAGTTGAAATCATTTATTTATAATTAGAGATTCAGTGGACTGTGTGACTTGGAAATTTCACGATTCAATGTTCTCAGTGAAAATGCTCAATAATAATTAAGAAAACAACCAAAACCTTGGGAGAGAAATATTTGAATAAATGACAAATACCTTCTTCTTCAAAAAGAGCAATGCTTCTCTCCTCGTAGAAATGCCTTCAGAATTGAAACTAAACCCAGCTTTCTAGAACCTCTCCAGGAGATTCCACCAGTGCTCATGTGGGCATCTTACAGCACACAGGGCTTGTGAGCCAAGGCAGAGCGTGAGATGAAAGGCCATGCTTCGGACAGCCAGCTCATCAGATTGAGATTTATGGAATACACACCTCATAGGAATTCCAGAGTCTGAAAACAAAGTCACTTTCTGTACAAGAAGAGTTAGAGACTCGCACAGAGTCTGCCGTAAGAACACATCCTCATACTATTGATCTGAATGTATTTTTGTAAATGGGAAATGATGCTTTTCCCAGGATGTTAAATGAAGTGAGAATCAGAATGTGGACCTCAAAATTTGAAAATAGATTCAATATACACGCAGGACCTGGATGGATATCACTAACATCAAAGCTATTTATTTGGGTCCCAGCAATTACAAACAGTTTATCTTTAGAACAGTGTACTGCATTGTTGTTGTTTCATTGATTTTATACACCTATGTGAATCTCAATACACACCAATTGTACAGAATTGATTTGACATCAGCAGATTGGGATATACAGACCTGGGTGTGGTCATTTTGGCCATTTCCCATGGCAAAAACAAAACATTGTGTAGAGATAGCAAATGTACGGCAACTGCCATGGAATTGGGGATTAGTGGACCATCTGGTTTCCATTCCATCCTGAGTAACAAATGTCCTTCTCTTGGAGAGCTCAGCTACACCAAGTATTCTGCCTTAGTTATGTCTCTCTGAAAAAAAAAAGTGACTTAAGGGAGGGAGAGTTTAATTTGGCTCACAGTTCTGGGACTCAGTCCATTCTGACAGAGAGTCCAGTGGCAGCTGTGTAAGGAAGCTTCTGGTCATGCTCCTGAGGTCAGGAGGCAGAGAATGATAAATGCTTCTGCTCAGCAAGATTCCCCTTTTCCACACTTTTTTCTGATATATTAAAAATTAAATCACCCTTGTTTGTGGTAGTGATTATTCCTTACAGAGTTGCTCGAAGAGTTCTTATGTAACCATTTCCCCAAAACAGCCCTGTGTCAATGCTGCTCTCCTGTCTGTGGATTAGAGCCAGAGTTTGTGCTGCCTTTGAGAATATTTGACAAAAACAGCTTGGCAGAGACCGACTTAAAAGAGTCTGATGAACACATGTATTTTCACCTTTATTGGCTTCAGAAACACAGCTCTATTTTCTGCTTCCCTTTCCATATTCCCCCTTTTCTTCCTTTTTCTATTTTGTCTATTTCATATTTCTGGCTTTGATACACTGTTGTATGAAGGTGGAGAGATGGATGCAGCTGCATATTTCTTTCTAGACTTTATTTCTCATTAACATTGTCTAAATCTGGATTCTTTTTATTAGTCAATCATCACCCTGTCTCCATCCTTTATGAATATAATGGATGAATTTTGGTATTTTCCAAAAGTGATATCTATAACCATACTGAGTGACAGTAGAAGATACATCATCTTGTTTTCAATTTAATGTAGTTCTGATGGCTTCAAAGGACACTTTAGAGGGATTTTCAAATATAATCCTTCCTTCCATTTTGAATGAAGAACATCCACTTCTCCACTGTCACCTGAAGCCCTCTTTGTCAAAGAAAATAAAATGTCTAAGCAGCAGACCCCTTCTCCACTCACATAGGCAGATCCATGGCAATGAACTGGGCTTTATTTGGCTCTGTGATAAGAAGAGGGGCATCCAGGGAAGCTAACGTCAAAGAGCTTGCAGAACTCTATGAACTGAGGGGCATCCGGGTCAAACTTCCCTAAGACCTCATATAATACCTTAAAGTTGTTCTCACTCATTGGAGGGGAGTGGTCCCTGCACTGTCTTCATTAGCAACACTCAAGTTCTCCAGAATGACTGAAATGAACAGTTCCGCACAACCAGAAAGCATATGAGGATATAGCTGACAAAACAGAAAATCCCTGTGGATCCTAGATTTTCTTTCTTTCTTCCTTTCTTCCTTTCTTTCTTTCTTTCTTTCTTTCTTTCTTTCTTTCTTTCTGTCTTTCTTTCTTTTTTAGTTCCTGTCTTTCCTTTTCTTTATTGCCACATGTGAAGGCAGACTGTTGAGGATAGGTGATAGCAGTCCATTCCAACACACAAAGGAGGTAACTTGGAACAGACATATGTTGTTGCCAATGGTTTTCAAGTTGAATGTATCATTATTTCCACCTTCATTTTTAATGTAGGGAAAGTTAGACATACCAAAGATGATGAGGATAAATTTGACCATGATGAAAGGAGGCCAATGTTGAACAATGCAGAAAGGGACATCGTCAGAGGAAACTATGTCTTTTCCTTTTCATATAATCAGATCCCCAGCCCATGGAGTGGTGTTTATGATGCTTAGGGTAGGTCTTTCTGTCTCATCACCTAATCTAGAAGACCCATCATGACTAGGTCCTGTGAAGTTGACAGTTTAACCCTCACATCCCAACCTCATTAGTTTTCCTCAGAGGGAATCAGCTTCAATCATGATGCCCCCTCAAACTTCTTCCATAAGCCTACATGATTGAATTTTGTTGACCATAGTCACTCCTGAATCTACATATGTGATAGGATCAAATAATGATTGAACAGAACATCTTATTAAATGACACTGTGAGTTTACTATAAACAAGACAAATATCCCTAGAAGAGGATTTTACACAGTGCCCACCTTTGTTGTCACTGTGTGTTAAAAGTATCCGAAGGAGTTGTGCATGTTTTGTTCCTGGGAGACCATATTTTATTCCTGGGAGACCTGCTGTCAGAGTTTTCTAAGCCAAAAGGGTCATTTGCAGTCCCCATTGGATGTTTCCTGAAGTTGATTTTGCTATGTCAGAAAAGTTCTCAGTAGAATGTCCAAGTTCACTAGTAAATATCTTCTCTGAATTCCAAAACCTTTGTTCTAAAGATCAGGTATTAAACAAAATTGAATATTTTGTTCTCCCCTGCCTTCCCCAGAGGCCAAGTATCCATGAAGACAGCTGGCAACTTGAGGAAGGGTACAGTTCTTGTTACTAGAACAGAATTTCCTGTTGCTAGGTTCTGTGCCAGAGAAGGTTGGAGTCCACTGAAGATGAATGTAGAAAGACAACTCAGGATCATTCAGGAATGTGATTCTTGGTACAGTCTGCATTCAGTCAGTTTTCTGATTCCTTATGTGGGAATCTGAGATATGAATTCCAAACAGAATCATCAATCTTCATTAACTTAAGATGCATTTGTTAATCACCACCATTATTTCATGACCCTAAGACACAACTTCATCTACTTGATTGCTTCACATTAAAATGTCCCTGGATTCAGGTGTTCAGGGAAGCCAGAGCATAGATACAGGCATTATTGCCTAAGCATGGTCATCAGAATTTCCAGAGTGAATGTCAGTGATTGAAGAAAAATTCTAGAGACTAGTATTGAGCCTTCTTTGGAAATACTTTTTCATCAGAACATTTGAAAGCCTGGTGGACAATAATAAGTGGGGAAACCCTGAGCAATAGAAATTTTGAGTCACGGTGATTGAATGAAATTCAGAATTAGTACAAAATGTTTTTACGAACACTTTGACCACCTGATTATGCTATTAGTTTTTCTGAACATGTACACAAACTTGAGAGGTGGCAAAGACTAATGACTAAATGAACCTTAAAGTACTGTTAACACTTTAACTAATTTTCTGATGGAATAAATACAAAGAGTTTTGAGAAAAAAGGAACTAGAATAGCATTTCTTCCATTATTCTCCAATGAAATATACTCTTTTCTCAGAGTTACGGAGTTCCAAATCCAGGGTTACAAAGAGAAAAACAATGAGCTTTCTTGGTTAGTTATCTGAAGGCAACAGCTTAGATAGTAAAGGGGTCTTCAAATAATTGACCATTCACAACCAGGAACTAAAAATGCACTTAGTCAAGAAAATCAAAGAGGGATCAGGAAAAGATCACATTTGTGAACTGTATGAGGATTGCACTTAGTATTTTTCATGCATCCATTTATTCCATCTTAATAAGAAATCTGTGAGGCAGATATAAATATCCTTAAATTACAGATTCAAACGTTGGCCAGAGGATGCTTCTACTTGTTCCAAATCACACAAAAGCAAAGCACAAATATGGGGTTTGAACTCCAAACATTGTGCACTTTATATTTTTAATACAAAGTATTGAATTATCCCTTAATCAATCTTTGCCAAGAACCATCCCACACACAAACACACAAACTAAATTGCCAACCCCGCAAACTAAGAGTCAGTAATGAAATGTTTATATAAGTCAAAAGAAATATTGAGCCAAGTAATCACTTATTTCATCAGAGAATGCATTTAAAACATAAAATGATTGATGATGATGTAAAAGAAAGTGATCAGTGGACCCCAGGATCTTGACATTGCGTGATACATGAGCCAAACTTGTTATGGAAAGTCCTGAAATTGTTTAACCTGGTGTGAGTGAGGGCTGGGAGGTCATTCTTTTCAGGTCGGTGACAGATTTTTCCATTTAATAGAAGAAAAAGGAACACTTCCATATATGTTATACTCCCATCCCCAATGTAAGCACAACATTCATGGGGAGGGAAGCCCATTCGTGGTGTTGCCTTCAGTTCAGTGGGAATTCATTCTGTCTGCAAAGTTCCCAAACTTCAGTAGGTATCCTATAGAACAGCTCACTCTTTAAACACCAGATACAAGCACTGTATCACAAGAGGCTAATCTACATAGTAACCTGGAACCTAAGAGCCAAGATAAAAATCATTCCATTTTAAAATGTTATTTTAAAAGAAATATTAAACAGTGTTTGACCCAGAAAGCCATTAGTTGGGAAACTGAATTAGAAAAAAAAAGATGTTACTAATATATGGTACATATAAGAATGTGGTGAGGCTTATAAGCTCGTATTTTGAATTGGAGCAGACAAATCACATTTTGTTTTATATATACTGGTGTTTGAGTTGTGATATAGACTTTTTAGTGTTATGCCTTCACTTCCACTACATAGTGTCTCTCTGAAGGACCTTCTTTTTTGGGGGGAGGGGTTTTGAGACAGGGTTTCTCTGTGGCTTTGGAGGCTGTCCTGGAACTAGCTCTTGTAGACTAGGTTGGTCTCAAACTCACAGAGATCTGCCTGCCTCAGCCTCCCAAGTGCTGGGACTAAAGGCATGCGCCACCACCACCCAGCTGTGAAGGACCTTCCTTTGCAGATGGGCCATAGACAATGTATTTAGTATTTAGTAAAAAGAGTTAATATATTCAGGCCTCTGACTGACATGAATGAAAGAAGACCAAACAGAATAAATGAAGTGAATAGGATAAAAGTTGATGAATATGATAGACATTAGATGGTAAAAAGTCTGAGCAAGTCCAGCACATAGATCCATGGCAGCAGGATATCTTTCTGTGATGAACATATAAGCAAACTTGTGAGAGCCCCCAAAAGTTGATAAGACACAGGCAAAGAAAGAGGGTAGCTAAATAGAACTAGCCTCCATAACTTGGAAGGGTAATAGAATGCTGGACAGGAAACATTATGAAGTCCAACTGCAATGTTCATCCCCAAATTAGGGAGTGCTTCAGAAAAGGGTTATATGAGCCTGCGTGTCAGGGCACTCAGCACATACGGCCTTGGTACAAAGACCTCCAAAGCCAGGCATTTGGTGGTGCATGTTACAATTCCAGCATTTGCTAGGCTGAGGCAGGAGGATTGTGACTTTAAAGTCAGCCTGGACTACATAACAAGATTCTGTCACAAAACATATATTCAAAGATGAATGCATGCCAGTCTGATGCTGGGGTAGGGCCCTCAGTTGTCTAAGTGAGAAACCTATTGTATTTCATTGTTATAAGCCTGATCTCTTTGCTTTCTGTGACTCCTAAAATTGGCCCTTGTTTCCCTTGTCCTCAGTTTCTCTCTGATGCACTGAAAGACCACATAAAAAACTATCATGAAATATTACCTGTATCATGTATTAATGAAGGGAAGACTCTTCCATGGAGACCCAAAAAGGACATAGAAGACTTTAAGTGATAACAAAGAGAGCAGACCTGGCCTTCTGAGCCTCAGAAATCACCTCCCTTGTTTCCCACCTATTAAATAGGAGGGATTGACATATTTATTTTTGCCTTCTAATTTATATGCCTTGACATGCTACTATCAGGAATTTCCTATTTCTTTAGGTGTTGTGACTTTCTGATCAAGTTTTACATATGTTTTGTCTATTGCTGTGCCTGCTTTTCTTCCCATCAAATCTATCGTGTCTAAAAAAGTGAACGCTTTAACAAATACATGCAGTTGTCAGCTTCCACAGAGATCACATCACAAGAAGAAATAGGACATGTGAAAGCTAAGGATTTTTGTTTATGAGGAAGTATCAGCATTTCCTATGCAATGGGGAGGGAGGCTGAGAGCACTGTTTGTTATCTGCACTGCTCAGAGAAGTCTTAGAAATAGTGGAAAAATCAGAACAGCCTCTGCCCTCTGGCTTGGCTACCATTTATCAAGTAGCTATTATACTAGGTTCTGGGCACTGTGCCATCTGCTTTATATGTGGCATTTCATGTACAACTTTCTCAATAATCATGATTTTTCTGCATTTTGAAGACAAGAAAATTGAGAATTCAAAAGCCTAACTAGTTCCCTGGGTTAGCTGGAAACAAAAGTTCTAAACCCGGTCACCCCATTCTACTCCAGCACTCTCTTAATCTTTTCTCTATTTTAATGTCTCTGGAAAATGTATCTGAAGATCTGTCTGCTTTCTGGATTCACAAATGACAGCAGGACAATAATTTATACTGTCCACAGCCAATTCCTCCCCTCTCATGGGTCAGAGTCTAGGGAGGGCATTTTTGAGGTGGAATAAGCCAGACCTGCTCTCTTCGTTGCCATTTCAAAGTCTTCTATGTCCTTATTGGGCCTAAATCAGTATAATTGAGAGACACTTGTAACCCCCATCGGGATATCACATGTCCTCCTTGTTCTATGCCTCGCAATGATTAAGCTGTCAGTTTGGTAACATGCCTTCAAATATTTTCTAATAAATCTCTTTGACATCTCCCTCCACTTGCATTCATTGTTAGACAATTATAATTTTCTAATTGTCTTTTATTTTTCTCTTTGTAAAATGCTCAATAGATGCCGATATATAAAACAAATAATCAACCAAGAGCAATAATATCCAGAAGTTGTGGTTGACATGCTTCTGCCGCTGTTGTCTCCTTTTTACATTCATGTTCTTGCTACTCAGTATTCCTAAAGTCAATAAGTTAGTCATTTTCAACTTTAAAAATTTGCTCATAAGTGCCCTGAATATGTTTACTGAGGAAAATTTAAATAAAAATCATTGTTCAAATGTCACTCATATCAATCATTTTCTGCAATAGCAGTAGAGGAGAAATAATTGCAATCACATGGTCTGTACTTGAGCGATGTAAGGAGGAAAAGAAAACAAAATAGATTCATGGGAATCCAAAAATGTCCAGTATTTCCAAAGAGCATCCTTTCCCACCCAAGAAATATCAATGACTCTTCCTTCAAAGGTGATTCCCATTATATAACACCAACAGCACAGGTAAGTCCTCTCTCATACTGCCAATATACACATGCCCATGCAGTCCCACTCATAGTTTATTGTATTATCTCTATTCTTAGACCAGGCACTCATGTAGGTGGAAGGAACAGCTAGAGAGAGAGGTGGTGTCAAAACAATATGTTTTGAGCACCATCAAGGAAATGAAACATGTGGGGTTGGCTTTGTATGGCCCTGTCATATTTATAAGGGTAACCCTCTGGCTTCTCCTTGCAAAGACCTTGCCAATACACCCGATACACACAATAAGGTCTATGAGAAGAAAGTGAAAATAACTAAGTGGAAAATGGACTTTGTGGGAGGAAAGTCATGGAGGCTTGCTTTCAGTCATCTGGAATGATGCACTGAAAACCTGTGTTAATGCTGGAGTCGTGTAACCCTGTGTTACTCAATGTGCCATGATGCTAGCTAACCTCCTGCTATTCTATTAATTGTTAACCCAAGCCTCCAGGATTGTCTAGATTAAATTTAGCATCTAGAATGTGTCAGGGATTATCTTGTCAAGTAACTGGTTCAAGAGAACTCATTTTAGCCCCTGAGTACCATTCCCTGGATGGGAGAACTTGGGCTATACACAATAATGAAATGGAGAATACATACATTCATTGCTCTTTCTTCTATATAGAAGTAAAATGACATGGCCCTCATGTTCCTGCTGTCTTTGGCTTCCTTGCCATGGTGGACTATAACCAGGACCTTTGAGATAAAATTAATCTTTTCTCCTTTTAGTTGTTGTGGTCATGGAATTTTATCACAGCAACAGGAAATAAAACTAAGACTGTTGCTATAACAAAATATTAGAGATACCCAAAAGATCTTTATTGAGGTCTGAGTATGGACTTTATTGAGTCTAGAAGTATGGGCTTTGGTGGATCTATCAATTTCATTGACAGAGAGGCTTTCTGGCTGTATCAAAAGATGGCAGATGACATCATGGTGAATGCAAAAGGGAGAGAGAAGAAGCAAGACACTGGAGAAAGAGGAACAGCCAGGTTTTCTCTTTATTAATAACATCTTCTCAGAATGACTAGTATTAAGAGCCACATTAATCCCCACTATAGAGACACTTCATTACCTAGTCACATTGAGCTAAAACCTACTGAAGGTTCTCTCAATATTCTTGTACTGGAAACCAGGCTTCTGCAGCATAGACATATGTAGGACAAGCTCAAACCAGAGGTCATTTTCCTGAAACATTTGGATCACCTCTCTTACTACCTCCTCCATCTATTAACATCACAAAACTCAAATATTTGTCCTTGTTAGATGTGCCTCTGAAGGTTGAGACATGGTCTATGATATCTAAATCAGGATTTGGGAATCTTGATGTTGATTTTTCATCAGAATTCACTTTTATGTTTTATAATGTTTACTTCGACAAGGTGATGTAGCAATCCACTGCTTCCAGAACTGGATCAAGAATCAGACAGAGAATTTTCATAAATACAGTTTTCACAATTCCCCACTTTATGAATGAAGATGTTTAGAGAGCTCCTCGGGTCTTACATAAAGCCTTTTATCACCTCCTTCATTGGTACTGATTATAGACATGAAAGGATTCCACCCAAATCCCAATTAAGGAAACCCTCTATTCAGCTGCAGAGAATTCAGACAGCAGACAGTGTCTACTGTCTGGTACCAGCCTCAGTTGCATCAAACAGCCTTGACCAAGGTCACTTCTTCCCAGGGCAGCCACATTCAATGGCTATGTGGGGTTAAGCAATAAAGGCTTAGCCATTAGAGTCCAATGCATTGTGGGAGTTTGTCTTCTCTCTCTTCCTACCCAGCGTCTTTCACAAATGTTGGTCTCTAATAAGCTTCTATTTTAATGATGTCTGATTCTGAATGCAAAGTGATGATACCAGCTCCACCACCCATTCTTTTTTAGGGACCATCCTGAACTGTACGACTCCTGTCACAAGGAACAAATGCTACATGGATAAAACTTTATTATACACAGCAGCAGTTCTACAGCTCAGACTCCAGTGTCTCTGCTCTGAAGCACAGATTCCATTCCAAAAAGCACATGGCTCTTTCTTTCAGATTTTCAGTGATTCTCTCTACCTTACCAAATTTCTAACTTCTAAGCTAAGGTTTTCTCCTAAATTAGTTCCTAATATCTACTCAAAATTGTATTCAAAATGTTCATCACACTATATCAGAAGTCTCAAACTCAAATGCCTGCTAGAGATGGCATTATGCAGTTGTTGTTGATGTTATTATTATTATTGTTATTATTATTATTATTATTATTATTATTATTATTATTATTATTATCTGGTGAGTTTAGGTTTAAGACAAAGTCTACTTACTGCTAAGCTTATGTAGCTCTTTGCCCCTCCTCCGCGTACTGTGTTCTGAGCCTTCATTACTCGACCATCTCTCCTATTGTTCTCCATTTCCTCACTCAATCCTCTGCAATCACCACCTTCTTCTTGCTTCTCAAACAAATCAGTTGCTTTTGGAATGATGTTTTTGTGTTTGTTCCTGCCTATATCTGGTTTATTCTTCCCCTGGTAATTATTCCTCAGTCTTCAGATATTAAACACACTCCTGTAACAATAAGTCTTTACTCCAAAGCCGCCTGAACCCTGCTGCCATGTGGGCACTTTCTGACAGGCCGCCCAAGTTCTTCCTGCCACCACATTAAGGTCCCAAGTAACAGACAGAGACTTATATTAGGTACAAATGCTGCTTGGCCAATGACGAGGATTTCTCATATGCTAGCTCAGTCTTAATTATCATAAATCTATATATTTTATAAGACTTATCTTATCGAAGATGCCTTCCACCGGCGCCCTCTCTTGCTGGCAGATCACATGGCGACTCCAGAGCAGAAACAAGGAAGAAGAGAGAAGGAACGACTTCCTTCTTGCCCTTGCTTATATATGAGTCTCCCTGCTATGTCACTTCCTGCCTTGATCACCACTTCTTTACTGTATTCCCCAGAATCCTCCTTGACTCCTAGTCCTGCCTAACTTGCTGCCTCATTGGCCAAACAGTACTTTATTTATCATCCAGTAAGACAAACACATACACAGAAGCACTTCCCCCATCATCTCCTCTTTTCTGTCTAAATAAAAAGGATAACTAAAGAAAACTATAACCATAACTATCAGTCTTCAACTCCATCAAAGACCACGGAAGGATAAAATATAAACTCTAGAATTGACAGAGACATCTCATTGCATGGACAGTCACCCAAGTTTCCTCTGTAATGTTGGGGCATCCATCTTCAGCCTATAGGCCACAGTGTGCCTGGCACACTTCTCCATTTCAGCAGGAACCCTTCAATACTGTCTTGTTTTGTAAGTTCAACAGTCACTTTCTTGTGGGTCCTGTATGTCCAGTTTATATCGCAACAAACAGTCCAGGCAAGAGCAGCTTCTTGCTCAAATGGCTAATCTTGCCATGTTGAAAGCAAACTCCATAATGAGTGTTTTTGATGCCTATCCTCCTTTTTGATGTAACTGATGTGCCAGGAACAGTTGTGTTTCACTGTCAAGAAAAACCCTAAAGCATTTAAATGCTATATATTCTGTAGGTCTTTGAAAGGTTTGAAGAATACCTATCCTTCTCAAATACATCTCTGTATATCTAGAAAACCTAACTAACCTAATTATAAGTTCTGACTATTATAGGTGACTATGTAGCCTGAATTTAATTATGCACATCGTTTTAAAGATCTGTATAAACACAATACCTAAACAAGAGGAGACATACACATATCACAAAATTGACCTTAAAGTTGTATCAATAAATGAAAATCCATACCAATGTTTTTATCTCCATAATCTATTCTCCATTTTTTTCCTTTAAAAGGAGACTGACTGTGATCATTACCATGTATAGCCAACCCCATTTAAATGAAAACAAACATTTATAAACAATATTTGGGAATTTGGGTGTCATTCATTCCAAACTGCTTCCTGCTGGTTGGGGGTGACATCCATACCATGGGGATCATGATAAAATACAGAAATCTGGCCAGAGTCATCTATGGCTGCATCATCTCAGCGGTTTTGGATGTAGGATCAGTTGGGCCACTGCTTTAGGGGGTCTTGCTTGATCAAACCATATTAGTCTGGAATGAATTCAAGCAAGAAATCTTTTCCCAAGTAGCTTGTCCTTAGACTTAAATTTTGAAGTCAAAGCATTTTTTAAAATGTATAAGTTGGATTAATTCAGCAGCACTTATAATCAAATGTATTTTAGCAGCTGTAACTCTTTCCTCGGCAATCAAACAATTTAAAGACAACAATATTGCATATAGTATCCAGACTCTGTGTATTTACCATCTTTACATGGGTTTTTTATTATTCAATTTCTTTTACTTTTATTTTTTCCTTTTATGAGACAGGTTTCCATGTGCAACTTTGGCAGGCCTTGAATTCACTCTGTATACCAGGCTGGCCTTGAAGTCACAGAGATCTGCTTGCCTCTGCCTCCTGAATGCTGGGATTAAAGGCGTGCGCCACAACCACCCAGCTACTCTATTTTTTTCTTCCTCTTTTTCTCTCACAAGCCTACATACATTTTTAAACACAGTGTAAACCTTTAGAGGTTTTTCTTCATGGAATCTGTCTTTATTGTAAATCTTTACCTTTTTCTGGCCACACAGTCTTTTAACTGTTAATCACTGCCAAAATTAAAGTGGCAGCTTTCTTAGCCGCTGTCTTCCAAAAAGCAGGCTGTCAGTTTGGAGATGTGGTCACTGCCACTGCCAGCTGCGTAGGACACAAACCCACATCAAAAGTCTCATGCTTGACCAACTGAGCTAGCCAGGCCTCTTAAAAGGGAGCTCTGCGTTTTTTTCTGCTTAGGCTGAGTCAGAAAACCTCTTTTAAAGGAACCGCTTGAGTCTCTGCTCAGTCTTAAGTAAAACAAAGACCACCTGAGAAAATGCTGCTAACAAGAAGTGGTGCTTGTCTCTGTTCTTTTGCTTCTAAATCCCACTTTAAGCTTTGTGAAGTTTACATGGAAGTTTGTAACACTACCATCAGTTCCCTTGGTTCTGCCGCTGCTTAACTAGTTGCAGAAAGGCGACTCTCCATGCCTGGTGGCTTGTGGTTTGCCTGATGACTGGCAGCTCATGGTGGCAGGTTCACCTCTTCCTCTGTGAACCTTGGGGTGTGGGATGATCCCACTCACTGACACCATTCTGTTACAATAAGTCTTTCCACCAAGCCTCCCTACCCCTGCTGCCATGTAGGCGAGACCCCTGCTGCCATGTGGGTGATTTCTGCCAGGCTGCAGACTACCTCCTTCTTCTTGCTTCTCAAACAAGTCAGTTGCTTTCTGACCGATGCTTTTGTGTTTGTTCCTGCCTCTATCTGGTTTATTCTTTCCCCGGTTATTATTCCTTGGTCTTTAGATATTAAACACACCTGCTAGAACCACCTCTAGCCATCCTGCCTACAGTAGACCAGTTACCTCCTCATCTTGATGTCCTTCACTGCATGTCTGTTGAGTGTTTTAGTTTTGTGATTATAGACGTAACAGTTACTTAATTCATGTCTATTGTACTAGGCTGTGAATCCTAGGGGGGACTGGCAACCTTCTCCTTATTCACCATGTAAACCTAGGATCTAGCACAGCGGCTTGCCCGCAACTTTTTGAATGAATGAATTTCCTCATCAAACCCACTTCTTCCTGCTTTCTATCATACTGCATGGAGCCACAACCATACTAATTCCGTTCTCCAAGTCAAAGAAGTTCCTTCTCTTCTTCCTTTTCCTCTTTCCTTCTTTCCCCCTCCTCTTGCGTCTCCTCTTCTTCATCCTCCTTTTCTCTCTTTTTAAGGCAGAGTGTTGCTATGTGGTCTATGGTAGCCTAAAATTGATGGTCCTCCTGCATCTGCCTCACAAGTGACTTCTTCCCAATGCCTCTTCTCCTGTATCAAAATGGACACTCATTGTTCCACACTTAGACATACAGCACTCTCCCGGCTAGTTGCTCTCTCTGACTCTACTATCTCCTTTTCCATCCTCTAGCATCTGTCAGAGTGACCTTTCCAATATGCAAATCTCTGCCAGTTTAATGGCTCCCAGTTGCCTCCAGGATAAAATTCAACCTCCTCAGCATGACATGCAAGATGTCCTGTGATTTCATCCTGTCTTCTTTGTGGTTTTATCTCTGTCTTCTCCAGCGAAACCATGCCTCCTCCTCCTCTCTCCACCCTGAGCATCCTGCCACCAAATCTCCTTCCAGTTTGCTTGTTTCACCACAGCTTCCAAGTCCACCCTCTTCTAGACCAGGCAGCCACAGTGTGCATCTCTACAGTCACAAATTGTTCAGTTTGTTCAGCAACAAGTGAGTTTTCCTACTTCCAAATTAAAACACAGAAACATGGGCCTCCTTTTACTTAAAATACCTCTATAGAAAGAGGTTGAGATATCTGCAAGATAACTGCAAGATGCACTGATTTCCAAGCACCTTCTCTGCCCAGGTACCTGGCCTAATTTTTCCAAGCATCTAAAGTTTCCAAGCATCTAAAGATCCAAGCATCAAGAAAACCCTCTCCCTATGGATTTCCATCTAATCATCTCATAGGTCCAATTTTCCTTAGCTTAGACCAAGAGTTCCTGGATGTTTTGCTTGACTCCTGGTACTTACCTTTGAATCACCTACTGTGGTGACATAAATGCAAAACAAAAGCGCATCCTTTCCAGAAGGACATATTGTTATGTAGACCATGAGTACTGGGAAAGCAAAGTAAGGGTCATTATATTCAGCTATCTAGAAGTAGTCTTTGTTCTCTATTCCTCAATTTGTGAAACTGAGTCTGTACATCATTACATTCTGATAATTTTAGGGTATTTAATATAGCAGAGAAAGGCTATAGCTTGTGCTCAATTTGAATTATGGAAATCACTTGAATCATCAAGTTTAGGATTCATATTTGTTTTATTTTTAAAATGGCCAGGGTAATATTCTCCTCTCTCTCTTTTTTCCTAAGTAGGTGCTCACATGTGCATGTGGGGGGGGGAGTGTTGGTCTGTTAACCAAATAGATTCTATTACCATCCCTTGCTTCCTCACTGATTCATATCCTAGGGGACACTCATCAGATGCCACCTTTGCTTGGGGGCCAGGAAACATGTAAAGACCATAGATAAAATATGTTCTAAAGATGACCGGATGAAGGAAAACTTGCATCCACATTCTTCAAAAAGAAGAGGAAGGAAGTGTAGGTCAGCAAATTAAAACCAGGTAAACAGGTACCAAGGAGACCAATCTGACAGGAAAGCCAGGATAGATACTAAGTAGACAAGACCAAGAGCAGCATAGGGGGGAAAGAGCATCTTGTAGCTACTGCCACTGTATTTATGATTAGAAAATATATTTTTGAGTGCTCGGCAGAGTCATGTGAACACAAGCATGAGAGCAAGTCTCACTACTCAGTGACATTTGAGTACAGACAAAGGCCTTATTTCCAATTAAATCAAGGGAGTAGCCAAGAATATCAGAACTGAGGTCATGTCAAATGAAGAATGTGGGAAGGGCTACAGGAGCAGTTAGCTTCCCTGTACACTTTTAGCTATGGAAAAACACTAGAGTAGCTGACAGAAACACTAAGGCAGTTTCTCAACCCTTTGAATTTAACCAGTCAGACTTCTGATTACCGTTACTATCCATCACTCAGCTCCTACATTTTTATCTGTTCACCTAAATCCCAAACAAGCAAGCTGGTACTATGGGCCAGATAGTTGGCTCCATCTAGACTAAGGCTAGTTTGTGGACAGAAAAGTGAGGGAATTAGCTTTGACACACTCCACCATCACCTCACTCTCTCGCTTTCCTCGGGAACCCACAGGGGAGGGAATATCATCTGTGTGAATCAGGGTCTCCTGCCTCAATTTGTTAAGAGCTTTGCTCTGTCCTTTTTAAATATCACCGTTAATACCCCCTTGTGGCACTGCCTCAGTTCTTTACCCTTTCATGCAGATATTATTAAAAACTAGTGTCAAAAATGGAATTCTCCAAAGACTTGTAAAAGTCAGCTGTGAGGCCATGTTATAGAGGAATACAGCCCCAATGCTAGAAACCATGTTCTGGGCTGTGATTTCTCCATCTGAAGCTTTGGCTTTTCAACCTTATGATAGAAAACCCAGTGCTAACTTGCCTGCAACATCACACTTCATCCATCCTGGTCTGGAAACCATTCTTGGAGAAACATTCTCTAAGCTTCAAAATCACTCTGTCTATATTTTTTATGTAACAAATCCCTCTATCTCAACCCTGCAAAATGCTGTTTTTCCACCTACATTTTTGGAACCTGGGGGATGTGGTTGTGCCCTGAGATGCTGACGAATGGCCCGGTCAAGTATCACTGAATTCTGGTGCACAAGTCAACAATATTTTGAAGGAGCAGTTTTAATTCAGAAGTTTTGATGTGGAAGCAAAATAAATAAAATGGTGTATATTGCTAGGTAATGTGTTATAGAGCCAAGAACTTAATCCACAGAAACCAGACAGGCACGAACACACACACACACACACACACACACACACACACACACACACACTAATTTCATGTTAAATTAAATTTACTTCCATATGGTTCCAAAACAAAACAACTTTCATTATATTCAATGACCCCTTTATCTCCCTGAAGTCATAAAGTTAAAACAAATTATCATCATTCCCATAATAGTGGCTTTGTTTCAGATAATATTCATGTTTCATATTCATAAACTTACTTATCACAGTAATCTTATAAATTAAGCTATTATTTTATCCGCTTTGCCGATGAAAACATTGAGCTGTAGAAATCTTCAGACCCAGCTCATAGAGTTAATGGGGAAAGTCTTACTTCATATTCTGTATTCTTAACTATGGCAAGCAGAAACCTCTGTACTTAGAGGCAATCTAGGAAAAGGGAAATGTGGCCCCACTCTTCTATTTTGGCAATTGAACTATGATTACGTTGTTTACCCCCCCTTTCAATCTTCAGGCCATTCTCATGCACACACACTCCTTTGCTTTCTCTCAATTTTTTTTTTAAATTTTTATTTAAATTAAAAGCAAGCCTGCTTCACATGTCAAATCCAGATCCTTCTCCCTCCCCTCTTTCCCCGTCCCCCACCTACCCCCACCCGATCACCCTTCCACTCCCCAGGGAGAGTGAGACCCTCCATGGGGGAATCCCCAAAGTCTGTCCTATCATCCTGGGCAGGGCCTAGGCCCTCCCCCATGTGTCCAGGCTGAGAGAGCATATCTGCCATCATTAACCAGCATCTCTTGCCCCATGGTGGGTAGCTATTCTGGCTGAATTGATTGTTGTCTTTTGGGCTAACGACACTGGGGCTTCCCTCCTTTGTTCCTCAGGCCACACTTTAAGGTCTAGAGCACCTTTCTCAAAACTGTGGGTCTTGGTGTCCAAGGTCCCTCTTGTACCACTATGTTCTCTAGACCAGAGCACTGAACTCATGTCCAGATATAACCTGGGTCTCCAGGTCTCATTGAGATCCCTGTGATCAGCATTTTCCTTGTCTACAATCTAAGGCTCAGTCATCCTCAACTCAAAGCAGAGCCTCAAGCTTCTCTCCCTTGGTGATCATCCAAAACCAACCCCCCAAGAAAGCCTGGAGCATAGACCATTTCCTTTCTGATCACAGTAGAGCAGAATAAAGGGAATCTCCTTCTCTGTCATGGAGAAAATACCCTGTGTAGCTAGTTTGTATGAAGTCACAGTGCTCCTCCTCATCGTAAGCATTCATGGATGTGAATGCTGGAGCCAGAGAGCAGGTTCAGTAGTTACAAGCACACACTGCTTTCAGAGGACCCAAATTCGATTCCCAGGATCTGAATGGCGCTGTTCTGTAGTTCATACCTATTGCTCTATGTTGCTTCACTAACAGTAGATCTTAAACTGTGTATTTCTTTTTTACCTCTCCTTCTCCTAGAACATACTTGATATTTGCTATCATTGTCTATAGTTTTGTATCAAACCCAAACCTTCTTCTTTAGAATAAAAGGGGAATTGTAGTAACATTCACCTCCGCCCTTTTGGTGTGGTCACAGGTGCAGAAGTGACCAGTTAAAAGGAACAGGATTGGGGCTCGGAAGCCCCTTCCAGTTGTGGAGAGCATCAGGGTGGCAGGATCTGACAATGCAACAGTCACTTGTTTCCTGTGTAAGTTCCTTTCCCCAAATAAACTCCACTGCATTCTATACTGAGTCTAGTGGATCCTGATTTCCAGGCCTATGGTGTTTGCAAACACATGTAACTCCAGCTCCAGTGGCTTTCCTAACCCCCGTGGGCACCTGAACTCATGTATGCATACCTCTCACGCAGATACACACATAATCTACAAATAGGTATGTGGAACAGCCCTCCTAGAGCTATGCCATACCACTTGATTCCTCATTGATGCTCTTGCTTAATGATAAGAGATGATTAGGCATTCTAGGAATGCCCCTAAAACAGCATCCCTAAACCTGTGGGCACCCCTTACTCCAACTTCATCCTCATCTCCTTTCCTGCCCTCACATTCACCTTGCAGGTATGTTATGAAAGACTACAGAAAATCACACCTGCACTTGGGAAACTGGTAAATAAATGGAAGGAGCTGAAGCTTAGTGAATTAATGAGCTTCAATGATGATTGTGAATATCTATCAGAACTGCATTATCCCCCTATTCCCTGATAAGGAAAAGAAAAGACTAGAGAGCCATAATGCGGTGAAGAATGGAGTCTTGTTAGTTTCTGCTGCCTCCTTGGCATTGAATCTTTCATTGAAGTCTTGTCTTCCCGCTTCTTCAGCTCAAATTTGAACCTCTTCATCTCCACTGCTTTGACATGGAATCTAAATGGGCAATTTACCCTAAGACAATTGTATAATTCAGAAAGGCCCAAAGAAAGTCCCCACTTGCCTGGATCCTGGTGTATATAACACACAGACCTCAGATCAGATTTCTATTCAGTGTCTATCAGGGTGTAGGATGTGTGCACTGCAGAATCATTTAGCTTGGCTCTGGATTTCTCCTCCATCAATTTCATGGTTTTCAAAATCAAGCCTTGCCCCAACTTTCACTGACTGCTATAGAGGATTGTGAAGATGATGTCTGCTGACTTTTCCAGAGCCCCTGGATCACAGGTGGTTTATGTGATGCTCAAAAGACTAAAGATCACATGGACATCTTCCTAGCCCCAAGATTTTATCAAATTCTGTTAATGATTTTGTACATTCTTTATTAAAGAGCTCCAGTAATTTAAGTCTCTCTCTCACACACATGCACACACACACACACACACATACACACAAACTTTCAGTTCTTAATCTGAGTATTGCACTATGCTGCTCTCCTCAAAGCCCCTATCTTCCCATTTTACCCTTTCTTGACCCTCTATAAAAACTGTGCCTATGAATGGACTCAGAGATGTCCACACCCTAGTCCTGGTAATGTTACTATACAAGACACTGTAGACATGGTTGAGAGTCTGGAGATGGGGGCTAGGGAAGTGGTTCAGTAGAGGAAGCCAAGTGTGGAGAGCAGAGTCTGGAGGCACAGTGCACACATAAAAGTTGGGCAGGCTTGGAGACTAAGCAGAAGGGAGAAGAGGAGGAGGAAGATCACCTCAAAGTAGGGGGTTATCTAGATGTGCCCAATCCAATCACAAGCATTCCTAAAACCAGGGAGCACTCATTTCCTGGTTGCCACCAAAGAGAAAGGCACTGCTGTGGTTTGCAAAGATGGAGGAAGTGGACAGGATCCAGAAAACGCGGTCACTTTCTAAAAACTGGAGCTCACCCTCAAGTCTGCAGAAGTTTTGTACCCTGTTGACAAGAGGATTTCAGCTCAGTGGCTCATGCCAGACTTTCAACCTCCAGGAAAATGTTAATTAACCCATGTTGCTATAAGCCAGTGCATCATGGTTGTTGGTTACAGAGCCTGTAAAAGATAACTGCACTGCAAATGTAGTTCCCCCTTCACACTCTCTGCCTACAGATGGCTCTTGTCTCATTCTCTCACCTCCTAGAAATTCTCCCTTGCCTTTGTGTCATGTATGTGGGATAAGGTTTCTTTCTCCATCACATGACCTACCTCACAGAATTTGAAAGTGTCTTCCACAGACAAAGTTGGCTCAAACTTCACTTTAATTTGATAGAGAACCTTTATCTATTAGCTAGAGATGTAGATTAGATATAGAACCTTTATCTCCATTGACAAAAGCAGTTTTTATTCAAGAGAATGTACCCAAATCACTTATAAGTTTAATGATTCAGTCTCAAAATACACATTTTTTTCTGGTGACTAATGGTAACCTCTCTGAGCCATTATCATCTGTTTCAGAACACAAAACACACAAGGAAGACATTTTTATTCCCTTGACAATGAATTTTTATAAACATACCTACCATCTCAGTAAAAGTGAAACATTATAATGGCCTGAATTTAAATGTGTTTTGCTACTTCTTTTTTCCCACCCCTTGCTTGATAACTCTGCCTTAAGTGTGCTCATGAGTTCTGTGTAGACGCTAATAGAGAGCAACTAGAGTCACTTACTACTTAGTAAGGCTCTTTTTCCTAGAAGCTCTGAGTTAGATCTAATTAAAGTTTGACACCTCATAGTGGTGGTGACCTAAGAGTTAGAGATTGGTATGTGTGTCACCTAGTTTGTTGCAAAAATAAATGAGATAACTCATGGGAATGACAGGGTCTGTGCTACATCCTATTGGTGACAGAATTAGAAGGCAAGGGATAAGTAGATCATTTTTTTTCCTTTTTCAGAAACTTGAGCATATTTAAATATTTACAAAGTAACCCCTTGCTTTTGCATTGGCAAACTGAATTATCTGAGTCTTCTTAGCAGATACTCTAAATGAGAGGCTGTATATAAAAGCACTCTGGGAAGGTAAGAAATGCACAATGTTACCGTAAATTCAATTTTTAAATTATGCATTCATTTTTGTAAATCTTTCATTCCCAGAAGAGAGGCGCCTTGTTAGTAGAATGTGACATGAAACGATGTGATGTGTTAGGAAGATATATGTTTATTTTTGTTAATCTGCCCCTCCCCATACTAGCTGAAGTTCACTTATGGGGTGATGGGAGAGCTTCAGAGAAAGGCTAAAATAAAATTGGCTCCCACTTTATTTTCCTAAAGGAAGAGGATTCAGACGTGTGTGTGTGTGTGTGTGTGTGTGTGTGTGTGTGTGTTTGTGGTGTGTGTGTGTGTGTGTGTGTGTGTGTGTGTGTGTGTGTTATTCACTGAAGCATCACTGACTGCTAAAGAGTTATTACAGGACAACTGTTGTTCTTGACATAAAACCAACTTAAAATCACACCCCAGACTTACTTTGTGAAAGACATGAGAATACAAACTCATGATGTTAGCAATAAAATTTTTGTAATAAAAAATAGCAATGACATACATAGATCACAAAGGATATTTTAATGATAGCAGGAAGTAACTTTATTAAGATTTGATTTTAAGATTTTGTTTTTTGAGTGTGTGTGTGTGCGCGCATGCATGCATGAGTGCACACAAGCACATGTGTATGCATGTATCATGTACATGCATGCATGTGTGCATGCACGCATGTACAAATTTATGCCACACATGAGCAATGTCCAAGAGGTTGAAGGAAGCTGGTGGATCCCTAGAAGTACTGTTACAGAGTACAGGTTATCTGGAAGAATTGCTGAGCCATCTCCAGTCCCAAGAGGAAAAGGGTAGTAAAACAGCTTTACCAAGAAACTTCATGGATATAACTTTCTTTTTACCTTCTAAAATTGTGCCCTGTGTGTGTGGTGTTGCGTCTGTTTGTGATATGGTGCATGTGGGCATACTGGTATATGTATACATGCGTACATACATGTTCAGGCCAGAAGTGGATGTCTATCTAGTGTCTTTTCTTCATGGTTATCCATCTTTATTTTTTTGAGACAGGGTCTCTCGAGCTCATGGTTCAATTAGGTTGCCTAGCCAACAAGCTTTGGGGATCCCTTCCAAGAGTGGGATTACAGACAAGAGCCACTGTGCATGGCTTTTGTATGTGCATTTCTGTGGATGTGAACTTGGTTCCTCATGCTATGCCAAAGTCACCTTTCTTACTAAGAAATATCCTAGCCCCATTTTTTTTGTCTTTAGGCATCTCTTGTCAGACTATTATGAATAATAAATTATCTTATGAGTATTGTGGAGATGGATTAAGAAGAGTGCAGTTAGCCTCCAGTGACATCAGATCTCCAGGGAACTTGATTTTCCCACAATGACCCAGGGGTTCATCAGAGACACCATCTTTGCATTTATTCCGTTGCTTAAGCACTATGATCCCAGTAATTGCAAACATCACCCAGAGTAAAGCAAGATGTCATCCTCAAAATTAACATGTTCCCAGGCTCACAGATTCTCCAATGACACTGTGTGCCTACCTCTCTTGGGGAGCCTTATTACAAATGTCTCTCCCTTGGACTACAAGGCAGATGACCTCATGCTATAGTTCATAATGGTATGGCACTTTCCAGGAGGTACTAGGTACAAGAAGTCTTCAGACCTGCTGTGTCAAATTAGGCAATGTACAAAGTTCTTTCACGTTTTTACCAGGACAGTGACGGAATCTGTCTCCTCTGTCAGGCCATCTGCAGAAGAGCGCTATGGTGGAGCCTGACTGGATTTACCTTTCCTTGGTAATAGCTGGGTTTCCCTTTGTGTTAGTATTTCAAGGAGTATACTTTCTTTTATTTGTATTTTTTAGCTCTTATCCTCAAAATATCCCCAGATGAGCTAACAGTTCTCCAGACCTGTAAATGTTTTGGTTTATAACTGTTCTAATTCCTACATGTACCTTTTTTTGTTTTAGGGTTTCTTGTTTGTTTGGTTGGTTGGTTTTTGTGACAGGGTTTCATTGTATAGTCCTGGATGTCCTGGAACTTGTTCTGTAGCCCAGGCTAGCCTCAAATTCAGAGGCCTGCCTACTTCTGCCTCCTGAGTACTGGAATTAAAAGCATGCACCACTGTTGACTGGCTGCTTGCACATATATCTGATGCTGGACAGCAATGTGGGTTTTATTTAGATGTACGCAGAGTCAGGCAGATGCGAGTGATTTATACCGGCTCTGGGCAAAGCTCCCATGATGGGGAATGTACTGTGTATGTTTATCTTATTGATTATTGAATAAAATACTGTTTGGCCAATGAGACAGCAAAATCTCTCCACCCTGTCTCTTACAATATCTGCCTCTCCAGTCTCCTCCTTCCCACTTTTCTTCACTGTCCTCCTCCAAGGCTTCTTTTCCTTCTCATTCCCCTGAAAAGGGTTGGTTGAATTTACTGACCAAGGGTCTTAAAACTGGTGAATCCAGGAGCCCCACACTTTGGCAAGGGAAAACTCACAGGAAAATGAGTTCACGGCCATGGATTCCATTTCTACTGCTGGATAGTTGCTTGCAAGTAGTTTGTGACTCCTACACACACCAGGCAGACAAAACACTGCCAATGTGCTAATCAAACCTTTCCATAGAAATGACAGCTCTTCCTGTGCCTTGAATGTGTTCAGGCCCCTCTCATGCCCTTCATAAAGGCAAAGCTTTATTGTGTCACAATGTATCACTTAGAATAGGCTTAATCTATCTGCCACACATACTCTGTGGCTGTCATTATCATGCCTGTGCAGACATCACTAATTGAGTATAGTGAGCACAGCATTTAACCCCTCTGCAATCACTCGGATACAAACTTCCTCTCAAAAGATACATGAACCATCTTTGTCTTGCCATGGGTTATATGGTCCCTTCATATACAGTGGCTCACCATGTTCACAAACCATGCTCTTTGTTTCTAAGTTGTAACTTTCTTAATTTTGCTGTATTTCATTATAGTATATGGCATACTTTAATAACGTATTTATTAAAGTAATACTATTACTTTAATAAAATAATGAGTGCTGATTAGCTTATTAATCTAAACTAAGAGCTAAACATTACTATTGGCATGAATTTATGAGAAAATTTCTTCATTCTATACCAACTATTACCTTCAACCATCAATTAACAACTGTTTTGAGTTTTATGTTGTCTCTTGATGTCACATATATGTATCACAAATTCTAATTGGTATTCATAATAAAAACCCAGAGACAGATATTGGGGTTAAAGATGAAGATCAGAGAAGCAAAGCAGGCAGCCACTAGAGAGCTCTCACCTCTACCAATGCTCAGACCAAACAGGAGATCCTGTCCTTAGACACATCCCCAGACTGCACTGTTCCTCAGACTGCACAGTTCCTGTCTTCTCCCACCTTACAGTACTCTCCAGTGCTGGGGATGAGGGCATAGGATCCCAAGTGCTGAGATCATCTTTATGCAACCTCTGTTTCTCTTTTGGACTGCATCAATTTCATGTAGCTCAGGGTGGCCTTGAATTAACAGAGATCTGTCTGCATCTGTCTCCAAAGTGCTGGAACTAAAGGTGTGCATCACCACTGCTTGGCCTCTATGGATAACTAGTGTGGCTAACGGGATTAAAGTGTGTGCCACCACTGCCTGGCCTCTTAAGACTAACTAATGTAGCAAGCTTTACACTCTGACCTTCACAAAGCTTTATTTGTTAGATCATAAAAAATATCACCATACATATGAGTATGCATATAAATGAGTATATACAAATCGTGTGTGTGTGTGTGTGTGTGTGTGTGTGTGTATGTGTGTGTGTGTGTACTATCCCATGGGTATACACAGACAAACACAGACGTGTGCATATGTGTGTACATATATAGAGAGACATATCTGTATATGGCTTTTATATAACTTTATTGTACAAGCATTATATATATATATATATATATATATATGTGTGTGTGTGTGTGTGTGTGTGTGTGTGTGTGTGTGTGTGTTTTACTGTTTTTGAACTTATGGAAATGATATATACTTTCTCACCTGTAGCAAAGATTCATATTCTTGTACTGAAGTAAACTACTATGTAACAATAGCCCATGTTGTTCTAGAGATTGTACTCTAAGGCTTTCTTAACACAGTGACTGCCATTGGCCTGAACTTCACCAAGTAGATAGGTTTGGCTGACCGGTGTGCTCAGGATCAACCCATCTCCACCTCCCCAGTGCTGGGATTAGGAGCATGTGCCACCCTACCCACTTTCTCTATGTGGGACCTGGAACTTACAAGGCAAGCACTTCCCAGACTGTGGCACTCCCCAAGCACCCTGCCTATTTATTGTTTAAAAATGTTTCCCCATACAAAATTAAAGCTAAGTTGTGCTGTTACTTCTAAAAGCAAGAATGTAATTGACAGATTTGCTCTTCAGCACTTTCCCTCTTGGGCACTATTCACACTGTTCTATGAGAAAGAATCTCTCACTGGCCTAGGTTTTGCAAATCAAGCTATTCCAGCTGTCCAGCAAGGTCCTGGGATCCAAAGGTTCTTCCCTCCCTTGTGCCACCACACCTAGAATGGAGCTCACATCCTCACACCCTTAAGTTTGTGCAGCAGGGACTAAACCAAACGAGCTAGCTCCATAACCCCCTATCTGGATATTTTCCAGCAGTTTTATAACTTATCCCTTTAAATTTCCTGCTTTCTAGTCTTTTTTAATTTATGAACGTTGTGTGTTCTTGGTCCAAATGACCCAAGCTGGCTTCAAATTCAATATGTAGCCAAAGATGACCATGAATTTCAAATACTCCAAGCTCCCACTCCCAAGGGCAGGGATTACCAGGTTCTGTCACTCAAATCCAGTTTTTGCAACCTGAGGATCTAATCAAGGACTCTATGCAAAGGAGACAAGCACTCTGCCAGCTGAACTCCTAAACTTAAAATGAAATTAGATGCATAAATAGATTTAATTTTGTTAATAGTAAAGGTAGCATGGATAGTAAGCCTTGCAATTAATAAAATGGTTTTGGAGCTCATACAGTTTATCCATTGCCCACCAGCTTAGAAGCTCCTCCTGGCCTCTATTTAAACACATGTTAGATCTTATCTTAAGATTATTATCTATGGATAATTAGTATTTATATTGATAAGGACATTTATCTTTTTATCCATCTCCTTTGTGTCTTTGCAAACTGTCTTGAAAAAAACTTTTGCCTTAAACACCATTGTTTTCCACTTTCCTTTTTGGTAGTCTTCATGCATTGTGTGTTCGTGTATGCCTGTGTTTTTGAAATTGGCTTTATTTCATATTCAGTAGTGACTGGGGGAAAGGTAAACACATACTTAAATTCTAAAGGCAAGAAGCAAGGCTGAGCTTGATATTTAAATAAGGGAATAAGGTATAATAAAAATAACACAACTTTAATTGAGGAGACAAGGGTAAGGTGAAATTTCCTCCTTTGGTCTTGGATGAATTATTCAGTAATATTCATTAATTTATGTGTGAAATAAACATATGGTGTATATCTGCTAATTGCTTGGCTCTGTCCTAGGTGTTCATGATTAAAAACATAAGGCACAGTTTCTGGCTTCAGTGAATTCAGTCTATAAGGAGAATCAGATACATTAATCAGACAATTAAAGAGATACGGAATAGGGAGAATATTAACTCGTAGTATCTCAAGAAGCTATCTTGGGTTTAAGCTGGGAAATATGAAGGGTTGACTTCTTAGAGGCTATATGGGCAGAAATGGGGAAAGATACTCCTAGATTTAAAAGAAAAAATAAACAAATATGGGAGAAAAGTAACAATAACCAAAACTCAAGTAGTATTATGTCATATCTAGTACCACAGAGGTGAGTGGTATGTTGAAGGCAAGTACCATGGAGGTGAGTCACACATTTGAGGTGAGTACCACAGAGGTGAGCCACATATTGGAGGTGAGTACAACAGAGGTGAACTGTATGTTGGAAGTGAGCCGTTAGCTGTCAGAGACAAGGTTGGAGGTTTGAGGGTGGATTAGGCCTTGAATGGCCATAGCTGCTGTGCTGAAGTGTTTGGACATTACTGGGTGGGTCATGAAAACTCATTAAGAAGGTGAGACGTTAATGACAAGGTCATGTTTGTGTTTCAGATGGTTGAGGCCAGTGAGTATGAAGAGGCCAGATGGGGGCTGGGAAGATATGCTTGGTATCCCATCTGGCTCTGAAACCATTTTACAGTGCAAGTAAGATCTGGAATAATCTTTCAAGGATATTAATCAAAGAAGTGCTGTAAGGGGAAATGGGCAGATACCTCAGTCAGCCAAGTGTTTGCCATGTAAGTGCAAAGGACTGCATTTCAATCCACAGAGCCCACATTAAAAGGCATGCCTGTGGGCCCAATGCTGGGGAAGTACAGACAGAGACAGGAAGACTAACCAGCAAGCTGCAAACCAGTGAGAGACCTGCCTCAAATAAATAATAAATAATTAAATAGATAAGTAGTAGGTGGCTCGTGAGGAATAATCCCAGAAGTTGAGGTTGACCTCTTGCCTCACATGTACTTTCACACCCACACACATGTGCACACACAGAAGAAATAAAGAAAAGTAAGTGTGAGAGATAATCTTTGAAGACACAAGTGTCAGAGCTGTGAGTGGTAAGAACAGGAGAAGGGATGAAGAATAATTCATACACTGAAAATTATCTAGGAACCTCTTTCTTTATATCAATCTTCTACATAACAGTCTTAATCTAAAAGTCTCCCTCCATCTAAAATTACTTCCTGTAGTATTATCTAGTAATAAAACTTGGGGTTCTTCTCACTGAGAAGTGACCCCTATGTCCTTTCTCTACTGCTCAAGCATTATTTCTGAAAAACAAAAAGATCTATTTATCCAAGTTCACCCATGGGAATGTTTTTTATTTTGTTTTGAACAGAACTAGCCTTGCCCTGCCCCAACCTACTTTAAAAAAAAGGACTGTATAACAAAAATAAACATTTTGGTACTGGTTTTATCAAGGCAGCCTCCAGGCAAGTATTTATCCATTTAAATATTCTTTGATAAAAGCTCTTCTGAGAATTTTTGAATATTAGAAACTTCACAGGTTACAGCATAAGACATTACGTAAAACACTAATTATCCAGTGTGTCCACTTATATTAATTAATCGTAGATTGAGAGTCCAAAGCATCACATGACACTAACAGCCAGGACAACTGCATTTTGGAGCAAATATCATCTGTTCTTCCTCATCTTTGAAGATCAGTGCTCACCTTTTCCTGATAATCAAATCTTTAAACTGATAACCCAGGAGTCAAGGCTTTTCAGGTTTGCCTCTGTTTTGTACCTTAATAAGAAATTGACTGGGCAGTGGCAATCCTCAGTTTCCCCAAGTGGTGAACATCAACAAGCCTGGATTCATATTGGGTAAACTCACTCACACCTGAGCCCTGCAGCTTGGCTGGTGTATAATTGCTGACTAAAGCCTGATGTTTGACTGGACTCCTCCTCCTCCTCCTCCTCCTCCTCCTCTTCCTCCTCCTCCTCCTCCTCCTCCTCCTCCTCCTCCTCCCCTCCTCTTCTGGTGTGGTGTTGATAAGAAGTCTTGTTAAATGTGGAGGACCTAGGTGAGAGACCAGCAGGTGAAAGGGGCTGAATTGGTGATTCTCAACCTGTGGGTCGCGACCCCCTTGGGAGTGACCCTTCCACAAGGATCCCTAAGACCATCTGAAAACACAGATATTTATGCCCCGATTCAGAACAGTGGCAAAATTATACTTATGAAGCGGCAGCAAAAATAATTTTATGGCTGGGGGGCGTGATCAGCACAACATGAGGAATTGTGTTAAAGGGTGGCATCATTAAGAAGATAGAAAACCACAGGGCTAAGTGGGGTTACCTCCCCCAAAGAACTGCAGTTCTCACTCTGCAGCCTGAGTGATTTAAGCGACTCCTAACATCTCTTGCTGAAGCTTTCACATCGGGAAGCAGCATTGAGAGGATTGCCTAAAAATTGCTGACATTAATAGGATCCGAAGGAGACTCCGGGATGGATCATTATCCCTGGCTACTTCTCTTTCTGTAAAACTCTTGTAAAGCAAGAATACCAAATATCCAGGATGAATTCAAAGTCAAAGCTCCCCAAGACTTATGACCAGAAAATAAAAATCATCAAGGTCGCATCCAGCCCAGTCACTATGTACATAACACCTGGATTTGTTGCAGATACATCTGTTTATGAGAATTAGTCTCACTGTGACATCACTTTTGAATGGCTAATTTTAATCTAGCTCTATATTTGTATCAGGCATGGGGATGAAATACCTGAATCTCATACCCCATCTTCACCTCTAACCATGTATCCCCATCCTGCAGACAGGTGAATCAAGACTCACAGAGAACAAGGTTCCTCCTTGCTTATCTAGTTTATGTTTATAATGGGTTTTTAATTCATATTTCCATCATTATAGAGCTCATGCCCTTCACTTCCATCTGTGCCTTCCCAGAATGCAGTAGACCCTCCTCCTTGTGCTGAGCATTCCGAGAGCCATCACACAAACCAGCCCCTGGGTACCATTCCTTGGTCTCCACAATCTGAGAACTTCAGTTGATAGTATTCCTGATTCAGTCTACCTTATTTTAAAAAACAAAATGTACAGCATCCCCACTGTAAAACACTGCAAATTAGCTGTCATTCAAAGTCCCACTCTGTTCCTATCCCTCCCTGAGAATTTGCCCTTGAGTCCCAGCCAGCCTCCATGAAGCCTGAGCCTTCCTCCCAAGGCCCTGGTTACCAGCTTTCATAGAAAGTGTCTTTCCAATTCTCTTTATAGGACAAAACTCCAGGGGTTTCCTTGCACCAGCCCTTTCCAAATGGACCTGCTCTCCATGACCCCTTCCCTCCATTTCTGACCTGGCCCCTCTTGCAGCCCCCTCCCTGACTTCATTTCTCTTTGGTACCCACATTCCACATTCCTGTTCCAGCTCAGCCTCTTTCCAGGCCTCCCCACCTAACCCTCCCACACACTCAGGCTAGAGCTAAGCACTCCACCTAATGGACCTTCTTACTCAGCCTCAATATTTGCTTTCCGATACATTGGATTTATAGAGTGTTTGCCTGAATTAAAATGAGAAATTTTAGAGCAAACCAAGGCTTCTCAGCTGCTAAGCTCCGCCATGTACTTTAAATAAGGAGAAGGGGGGAGTGTGTGTGAAGGGCTGCCCGGTGCATCCACCCAGCCCTGAATTACCATTTTGTTCCAGGCTGCTCACCTTCCAACCCAGCTGGTGCCTCCCCTGCCCTGCTTACCTCCCCCAGCTAAGTTAACAAAGCAGTTACCGCTCATCTGCAGAGCTCTTCTAATCGACTCCCATGAAATAATATTTGCTTTCCATGCCTACTTTGAATCCCACTCACTTTGTTAAATGATTGCCTCTGGCTGCCTCCGCTGGCTAATCTAATAGTTTCTAGTTTGTACAAGCGAAGCGTTTTCAACCACCTATATAAATAACTTAAGCAGGAGAGGGCACTCGAGCAGCCCCAGCATAAGGCTATAGGATGTGACAGGTCCCCAAATGACACTCTGACCAAGCTCCAGGAGGATCACCTCCCACTGAGTGGAGCATTTGCTGTATTGAACCAGGCTGTAATGATACTCTGTCTTCCAATGGTAATGGTGTGTGGGGGGGTCTGCCATATGGGGGAGACCAACTCAGTGACTCTGTGCCTTCCTGTGCATCACCAAGGTGTCAGTGTCCATAGTAGCAAAGGGGACTTATATAAAGCAGGGATAAAGGAGCTAAATCAAGGTGTTTTTTCTATGAAAAGTTAAATCAATCAGCTTCAATTTTAATAATTAAATGATATATCATTAAAACATCCTATAAAGGCTACTTTGAGGACACAGCTAATATGCTAAGTATATTTTCAATGTTGTTCAACTATTGTATAGAACATGTTTCCTACCTGCAAAACTGAAGCTATAATGATTTAAAAAAAAAAAAAAAAACAGCTGCTTATTCCTCTTGATCTGGTCCTTTGGTCAGCATCACTTCTAGTTTATGGCCATATTTTGATATCTGTGGGCACCTCATATGAAAAGAATCGTGGAGAAACTGTTTGCAGAGCTACCATATTTTCTTCAGTGCAGTGTCCTCTGGTTCCATGGATATGTTATCGCACAGGTGGGCTTCTCTTCCTTTATCACTTGTATTTTTCTCTTCGTCCTTTCTTCAGGTCAATTAATATCCCATGGTACCTGTTCATCCTTTGGGAGATGCTCAGGATACTTGCATCTTTAGCCATTAAGTGTACTGCTGCTATAAACATGGATATGGACATATTTCTTCACACACCCTGCTTTGGTTTGAGTGTAAACTTCTGCTCCCACTTAATCCCCAGCTAGTGATTCTGTTTTGAAAGGTTGTGAAAACTCAAGAAAACTGTAATATTGTGCTTAGGTGAAGAATGTAAGCAAAGTCAGTGGAGGCCCTGTGTGTGGGGGGGGGGTCGGAGGTCATCCACAGCCTACCTCTGATTCCGATCCCAGATTCCTGATTCATCAAAATGTGGTGAACAGTCATCTTCCACTCCCACTCCCAAGCCGTCTCTGCCTAACTGACCAAAACTGTGAGCCAAAATAAATCTTTCTTCTCTTTAAGTTGTTCTTGCCAGGCATTCTGTCACAGCCATGAGAGAAGGGATAAACACACTCTGATTTCTGTTGTTTCAGAGATACACTTTAAAGAATTTCTGGGTCATGGGGTAATTTCCTGCCTTGAGCCACTATATGGTTTCCATAGCATCTGCATCATTTCAACAACAATACACCAGGATTCCAGTTTCTCCACAATGTCGGGAAACTGGGTTTGTACTTTTTTGAACACTACTCACCCTCACCGTAACAGACATATCTTTTCCTTATTTGACATGTTTATTTGTCGAGGGGAGATACAAAGAAAAGTAAAAGGCAGGTTAGGATGAGAATGAGGCTCTGATGAAAGAGAAGGGACATTCCCACCTTTGGGTCAAGTTGTGTTCTAAAATGAATTGGCCATTATCACACTGCAGCAGGCCATTGGGTAAAACCACCATCTGGCTGTAGGGTCCTACAGCTGAAAGGAGAAGTGGAAGCCCCATGCCCAGCGGGAGAGGGCTAACACCAAACAAACTCAATTGTATCTTTGGAGGTCCTTTGTCTCATAATGTTAAGTCAGGGCATTTTTGTTTGGTTGATTTGGTTTTTGTTTTTGTGTTTGTTTATTTGTTTGTTTTCATTTTATTTTTGCTTTACTTTGTTTACTTGTTGTTTGTTGGTTTATTTTTGTTTTCTACAACACAGGTCCTATGTATATATATTATGGCTTCTGGCTTTTTTTTTTTTTAATGGGATTCCTGAGTGGTCAATCTTAAGTATCTCTGCATCTATACATATACATTCCTTGTGCTTTTTCTTTGGCTCTTTTTCTTGTTTGGTTATTTTTTTTATATTCCAATTGGTTGTTTTTTTATTTATCTTATTTTATTTTATTATCATTCCTTAGATGCCTGCTTGTCTTCTAATGAGACAGAAGGAGTGTGGATCTGGATGGGAGGGGAGGAATTGAGAAGAATGGGGGTGGGGGGAAACTAACATATTGTATGGGAAAAAAATCTATTTCCAATAAAAGAAAAGAAAGGAGCATAGGTCCCTTTGTTGCTTTGTTGTGTTTTGCATTCTCAGAACAAACACTGCTACATAGAGTGTATGCAACCCCTGAAGCCTAAATATTTAACAAATGGTCCTTTACAGGAAAAGTTTAGCAGTCTGTCTGTGCTAAGATCACAGGTGGCCTTATATGGGCACCAGTTTCCTACTACAGACAACCAGGACTCAAAGTAAGGGCGATGGTGTGCTTGAATGCACTTGTACATAGGCAGTGCATGGTAAGTGAGGCTCATCACGCTGTCCTGTTGAGGGTGAAAGGACACAGACTTGGAGATCCTGGGAAGTTTAAGAAAGAGAATCAGTCTTGGGTTGGAGATGTAGAAAAGCAGAGCTGGGCTGGGCAGTCTCAAGAGTGCCTGTTCCAGCAGTGGTGGAGTAGTTAGGCACTGGGTCTCTGTGTGGGACTGTGTGGGAGCTGTGTGGAGCTCAGCAAGAGTGGCTACACAAGGGAGAGAGCTCAGAATTACAGAGCCAGATCCCTGGGGTCAAACGCTTCTGCATGGGATATCTGTCACCAGCCTTTCACATGAGCATCTTGGAAGCTCTTAGACCCATGTATGTGTCCCTCTTTCAGTCCCCACCACCCTACTTTGTGAATATCAAGAGACAAGTAATTTGAACCATTATAGATGAAATGAGGAGAGACCCAAGGTCCTCTCTACTGGTTGGAAGGTAAGAAAGTCTTGACTTTTACCAGCTGTTTAGGCCCTCAGTTCTTGTCTCTACTGAAATAGTTTATATTGCCATCCTTAGATGCTTAATCGAGTTTTTCATACGACAATATTCCTTGTGGTACTACCTATCACCAGCTTAATCCACTCATACCCCAATATGTTATGAGTTCAACATGAGGACAGAGGCTAATGATAATAATATCCTTATTGTTATTATTATTATTAACAGTATTATTTTTTTAACAGTAAGTGCCAGGGTCTGAGGATTTCACATTCTCAATAAACCTGCTGCTTGGTGTACTCATTTGAGCAGCACTGAAAATTGGAAGTCATCCAAGTGGGTGTTGTTTTCAAGGGGAATGTTGCATGCTGGCAGGCTTCCTAGATCTTTTCTTTCCTCTCACACTTCCCTCGACCTGCTGCTTTGCCTCTGAAATTCCCAAGTTTAGTTAGCTTCCCCTCAAAGAGGTAGTAGCCCATTTTCCTATCACAGCCTTTATAGCATCTTGCCTGAGATTTCACCTCTGCTCAGGCCTGCCTCTAGTGACCCTGGTGCTTTCAGTTGCCAAGATGTTACCATCTCATGCTACATAACTCTTCCAATAAGCCTCCTCCAAGCAGGATATTTGTAGACTGAGGTTGTAATCAGCTTGGGTGAAGAGTGATACTGAGTTTCATTTCTCTGTACTTTAAATCAAATGAGCTAACAGCAGTGGCACAATGTCTGCTGGTGACTATAGTAGAGCAAGTCAAGGAGCAGAGACATCTCCTTGTGACACGTCCTTACTGAAGTCCCAGCATGTAACATACATCGAGGCTAACTCACTATGAGGCTTTAGGACACCTCTCAATAGAAAGCGAGCACTCTGCTTCCAACAAATGGAGAGAAATTGAGTAGGATAAATTTTCATTAAATGTAGTTCTGGGGAGTCCCAGGTGGGGCTGTCCAAAATATGATCTCTTCAAGGAAACCCAGTGAAGCTGACCTGTTATCCAAACTGAACCACAATGAGGATCCTTTTCATAGCAAGCTCCCCCAATTAGTAGTTAGTAACCAACCAGAATTTACAGACTTCCCCTTTTTCCTATACTGGCCCATACTCAAAAAGGATTGCAAGTTCCACATTTAGTTAGTAACAATAAACTCAAGAATCAATAAACCAAAAATTTTTTCCTCTTTTTCCTATAGTCTGGTTTCAAAGCTGTTACAGCTCTGCTCCACTCTGCTAAGTGTTAGAGCTCTCTTTACAAAGGGGAAAGCTACCCCAGTGAATGCTCCACAACACACAACAAACTTCACTCAAGAGATTTATTGGGAAGGAAGAATCCAGGAGGGTGGCTGCCTTGGGTAAGAAACAGCAACACACTGAACAGGGTACAGACTTTATATAGGATTTCTTGGTGGGGCAGAGCTTTCCAGGGTGGCTTGGGATTGGTGGATTTTTGTGTTCTGATTCTGGGGCAAGCTCAGGGATTGGTGCCATTTACAACTCCTGTGCTCAGGGATTAGTGGGATTCTGTGCTCGGGGATTGGTGAGATTATATGCTCAGGGATTGGTTGGATTCTGTAGCCTGACTCTAGGGCAAGCTCAAGGATTGATGCAATTTCAAGCCCTAGTCCTGGGACAAAGTCAGGGTGTTCTTCCTTGGCCCTATACCTATTCCAAAGTCCTAGAATTTAAGACCTCCTTTACTATATCTTGATGTGTTAGGGCAAAACAACACCATCAAATGTGGTGTCTTTGGTGATAAGTAGGTCCTGGGTATGAACATGGATAAGGCAGACTATGGTGGGACACCTACAAGTGGTACACAGGGTGATGGACTCCCAAGAAGTGGGGGTATCATTGAAGACTCTGCAGGCTGACAAGAGTGATACCTAGACATGAAGTTTGCTCTCCTTCACCCCATAAACAAGTAATTCCAACAATATTATATGCAAGAGTCACTGTATCCTCTTGGTCACTCTTGGATATTTTTGCGGGAGGTATCAAAAACAGACATACTAGAATAACAGACTAGGAAAAGGAGCATTTTATTTTATTTTTATTTTGGTTGTGAGCCTAGCCTTTAACGACTGAACTATCCCTCTAGCCCTCTACTTTATTTTTAGTAGCATATGTTAATTACACATGATAATGAGTTTCATATTGACATTTTCACTCATAACAATGTTATTTGTACTATTTTGATTGTTATCCTCTCTTGACTCCTCCCACTCCTGATGAGTCCTTTCCTCTTCTTTACCAGTTTCCAGTCTCCTTTCATGTCATTTTGGTGTGTGATGCAATGAGCTGATGTAGGATTATTTACAGAAGAATGGGAGGTGTGTCACTTATAGAAGCATGACTATCTTCCCAGTGAACCCCCCCCCATTTTGTTTTCCTTTGGAAGAGCTGTCTTGGTGATTTGGTCAGATGATTATTTCTAGGAGAATCTCTTGGTCTACAGTTAACAGGCTACAAGGTACAGAGAAGTAATATCATACATGACTCCCTAGCTCTGTTTCTTGATGCAATAATTGGAGTTTTATTGAAACTATTTAGCCTCTGTATCATCATCTCTTGCCTCAGTAAAAGAGGCTAGCATTGCTGGAAAAACTAGAAACTGTACTCCACACAGAATCAACAGGACTAGTGGTTCTGTGAAGGCTAAGCCACAGTTATGTATAGGGTGTATGTGACTTGGTTTAGAGGAGAACATAAAGCTGTAACCATCTTATCCACTGGAGGCTATGGTGGTAGATGCCTGGACAGTTCAGTAGAAGGGAAGTCCCATGACTGATAGAGCAATGAGTGTTAGCCAGGCAGAATTGCTGAGGAGAGTATCAGAGGAAACAGTCAGCAAAGTTATGTAACAGCCCTTGACAAGAATTTTTAGAAAGTGAAATGTTGGGGTGCCAGAAACACTGTAGGTACCAGAGACATAAAGTTAGAGATGGAAAAGTGAGCCAGAAGGCCTAAGGCCTTGTAATCCAAGGAAAGGGACCCGGTGCTATTTGGAAAACAATAGTGAGGCTGAGAGCTGTGGCAGAGAACTGTGAGAGTGTTCCATCTGTAAATGAAAGAATTGTGTCTGGAAAGCAGGAGAGAATTTAGAAGAGTTTATGTGGACTCTAAAGTGTAAAGTGGCATGTGCAGGAACCAAGAGAGAAGCTATGGTGTTGGGCAGAAGGGCATGGACAAAGGGGATCTGAAGAAGATACAGAGAGAGAGAGAGAGAGAGAGAGAGAGAGAGAGAGAGAGAGAGAGAGAGAGAGAAGGAGGAGGAGGAGGAGGACAGAGGGTAGAGATACTGAACATGAGAAGAAGTCAGTGGTGGTGTCCAAAGTTCTAATTTTGAAGCAAAGGATAAAGCAGGGAAGACATCGCTGAAGATGAAGATGGGACCTCATTAAAGCTCTGAGGTTTTCAACTTCAGTGTCTTTCTTTCTTTAGTCTCTAATGACCACACCACACTCTGTCCTGGGCTGCAGCCTAGACAAGAGATGTACATATTTATCACTTTACATAATGGATGCTGTTAGGAAGCTGGAGAGAGTTATCATCTGGGACCATTCCAGTTGTGACAAAAATTTGAGGAGATTCCCTGGGAGGGAGGAATTTTGGTGATAGAAAAAGAATCCTGCACAGGGTTTCGGGAATTTAAAAAAAAATTGATCCAGAAATCCCTCTTCAGGGACCTTAGCCTGGGAACAATCAAGAAGGAGCATGGAGGTCCCTGGATTTCCAGAATCACAGGAATGTCTGATGAGCAGCTCCCTAGAAGCTTGTGGGTTGTTAGGCATTTCTTCTCTGAAATGGGGTGGGGCTCAACTCTTAAAGTTGGATCGAGAAATTCACTAATGGAAACAAGAACTGGGTGAAACAAAATTCTTTACAGCGAATGAAAATCACAGTCATGAGAAGGAAAGCACAACAAAAAAGTTATACCTTCCTCTAGGGCCACCTAAAAGCTTCCAGCACCACAGTGTCCTTGGCGAGAAAGAAGGGAATAGTGTGGTCCCTAAAAGTAAATGAGATGAATGAGTTTAATTACAGTCACATTAAAATGTGTAGATAAGCATGTTAGAGGGACAGGGGGCATCAAGAATGGCAGGAAGCGCTTACCTCATAATGGGAAGTTTTAGAAAGTGAACTGGTTGGATGGTCTATGGTCATAAATTGGTCCTCGCATCTGAACTTAGGCCAAAGCATATGTGAAATGATAATCAGTGCCTAGTTAAAAAAAATATGTGTTCAGGAATTATTTAAGAGCAATCCATTCAACCTACTATGTGCCAGACTGTAGTACTGAGAAACAAATTTGAGAATGAACCTCATCATCAGCTACCCAGAGCTACACTTGACAGTGTGTACATGAGGGAAATGAAAATGGCCTCCTTTGTTAGAAAATAATAAGTGTTATGAATGATGAAAAAGTAGAGCAAAAGAAGGCAAAGAATAGCGGTATGACCTTGAAAGGGTCATTTTATTTGCCTGACGGTTTTGCTTAATCTAGAAATAGAGGCCAACAGCTACTGCAAACAGGTATTGCGTTTGACAAATGGCTCCATATCACCAAGAATTGAATCTGTACCTTCATAGATGCTCAAATAGTAATTGTTCATACTTCATCATCATCATGATTGAATATTGTTGGGTCAAGACGGCTGATACTCAGAAGGGGACATCTGAGCAAAGATTATAAAGGGGAAGATATTTTCTGTTAGAGGAAGAATCTTCCAGACATAGGAGCCACATAGAGACAAGTCTGTAACACAGGAGTCATGGCATGTGGAGTCCTGTGCTCTTAGCACAGTTTTCTACTTGACCTTATCAGGAAGATTGGAAGGGATTCTGAAAACTAGCCACTTCAGAAGGAAGAGAGGTTGGGAAGAAATAGAAGTTGAAGGACTATGGGAAAATAGTACTGGGACACTTTGCTACTGAAGTGACAAAAATACCCAGGAGTGGCGAATTTTCTCAGTTGTGAAGACTGAATGCTGGAACTTACTGGCAAGCCGTATACAACACAGCTGATAAGTGTTGGTCCATCCAGGTTTATCCAGGGTATGTATGAGTCCACATTTGTACATGACACATCTCTCTGTTCATGCAGTTACAAGTCTCTGTAAATGTATGTACACAATCTGAGTTAATGTGAATCACTATGTATAATGGCTACTCTGTATTAACTACTGACTAGAATGTATCCCTGAGGGTTTATGAAAATGAAACACTGTGGGGTTTATGTGTGTGTGTGTGTGTGTGTGTGTGTGTGTGTGTGTGTGTGCACGAGTGCACACGTGCGCGAACACACGCATACGCACACATGCACATGCACACATACAAGAGCACACATGTAGAAATTTTGCTTGCCTATCATGCACCTGGTCTTGGGTACAATCCCCAGCACCACATAAACAGGACATGATGATACACACTCATGTAATCCCAGCATTCAGTGGGTAGAAGCAGGGGGATTGGAACTTCAAGGTCATCCCTGTCTATATTGAGTTCAAGATTAGCCTAGGTTATATGAAACATTACCTAAAAAAAATAAAATAAAAGAGTTAGAGGCCTGAAGAGATGGGCCAGCCATTTAAAGTATTCCCTGCCCTTGCAGAGGACCTGGGTTTGGTTCTCAGCATCTACATGGTGGTTCACAAGCACGCATGACTCCACTGTCAGGGTATCTGATGTCCCCTCTGTCCTCCAGAGGTACTGCACAGAAACGGTACATTTACATGCACATGAGTGAGGCACCCATAGAATATAAATATTATATAAAATAATATAACATAAAATTAATAAAAACAAAGCAAAACAAGTGAAAGAGCCATCATGGTATATGACCTGAAGCAATGAACTTACCTCAGAGGCTTCAGGCAGGCACTATCCCACTATACCCTCAGACACACAGCTCTGCTGAAATTCCTAGACACTTTACAGCCTTAGCCTTGCCATAAATATAAACAATACTCTTATACAGCATCCATGAGACACTGGGGATAATGAAATCAGATACACACACACACATACATACATACATACATACATACATACATACATACATACATACATACATACATTCACACATACATACATAGTAATTTTAAGTGACTACAACATGAGACATGGGTAGATGCTGGAAATGCAGACAAACAGGGCCACTGATGGCTTTAGGTTGGGGAGATAGAGTGGAGTTTGTGTTCCTACTAATGTGTTTCTGGCTGTGTGATCCTGAGCAAGTCACCATTTTAACATAGGCTTTGCTCCATCTGCATATAAGTTTCAACAATAGATGCTGCATAGGGCTACTGTGAGGAATAATTGACTGTGAGTGATCTGACCCCTAAAAGATACCCATGGAAGATAACCAGCACCTTCATCAGGGTCAGGACCAGAAGACTTTTCATCAACTCTGACAGTGGCTTCCATCCTTACAGAGTAAGCACGTTATTAGCAGAAGTTACACTGATATTTCCCATGTATTTACTTGCCTGTTTCCCAGTTTCATTTAGCCCATTGTTCCTAAAACTCTCTCAGAAGGGTTTTGCTGACCACCCATCATCTTTCTTTGATTTTAAATATTCATATACCATTTTATAGAACTATATCATATGCATTTCATTCTTCTGTACATACCTATCTGCAGTTAATGTACACTCCAAAAGAGAACAGTGACGCCATCATTTTATCTTTTGTTCTGGAACCCTTGTGCAGATGCTATTCTCATGTTTTGAGTGTGCCTGGCATCAGAATGAAAGTACATATTGAATCAAAGAATGAATGTGGTTCATGCCATCACAGAGCCCTGAAAAACACAGCTAACTTTCAAAACTGAAGCTTAGTGCTGAAGAATTCACAACTCAGGCAGCATTTGATCAAGAAGGCTGACAAGGCTTCTCAGCCTTGTCATGAAAGAACCTGGATAAGTGTCCTTTTGATTCTATATTATAAAACACAGCAGGGTCAGGGATCGTGTTCCCAGTGTCCCAGGTGGATGCTGATTGACCTTTCACACTTGCTCTAGGACTGTGTAGAAAGAAGACACACCCCAAATTTATGACTGAGTAATCCTAGCCAGCCTCCAGAAGCTCAAAGCCAGCCCTCATTTACATATAAATGCTCATAAGTTTTAAATTATAGATTAATGCCATTCTATGCTCTGGTGCTTCTCTTGATAGAGAAACAATAGTGACTTACATTTATGAACCCCAACAACAAAAACAGACGTGTATACTCCTTACTTCTTGCTTTTTTAAAATTCTCCTTCTTCCTCCCCTAAGTCGCAAAAAATGCTACTTTGGTTGAAGCTTAAAGGAAGGATTTTAAGTTCCTACAGCTGATTTTAAAATAGCTGTTTTTAAAATAGGTCCTTTGCTTACTTTCTGAGAAACTTTGGTTGAATCTTTCCACCTTTGCATCGCCATTCTGGTCATTTCTAACAATGGTCATAGAGAAGGTGATACAAGGAGCAAAAAGGATTCACCGCCTAATGTACTAACATAATCTAAGCTTTCAATATGGAAGCCATTGTCATCATTGTATTGTTCTCACCCTATTGAGTCTTAATTTACACAAATGACTTGAGTGATAAGAGAGACTTCCCAGGCATCACTGTCTACAGGGAGGAAAAGATGGACGCAAAGCTGGCTGCACCTACAAGGTGCAGACTGCATCTTGATAGTACTTGTAGTAACAGTCCATACTTCACCTCCCAAAAGCTTTTATTTTGATAACCCATCTGACTCTGAAGAGCATACCTGCCTCTTGGATCTAGCTAATATATGGCATTACAGAATGATCAGTGATAGAAAAACCAGGCATTGGTAGCCAGGGATCTGTTTGACTCCATTGAAAAACAACTATGACAATTTCTACTGTAGATTCCTAGTCATCTAAAGTATTCTGCAGGAAAGTGGGGTTGGATGGAGTAAGTTGGGTTTTAAAAAAGATGATACTTACTGGTTCCCTTCCTGCAAATATTTTTTGGCTTTATATGATTCATTTTTCCCATTGCCCTGTGGAGCAAGACTTACTATTCCAATTTGTAGATGGGGATGTGAGACTGCCCAGGGCTATGAGAATTGCTCACAGCCAATGAACATAAGCCAAAGTTTTAAGCCAGCTTGCTTAGACCTTTCATTTGGTACCATGGATCTTGTTTTTCAAGGAGACTAGAGATGAAGGACTATGGAGGAGTCCTAAATTGTGGACACCTTTTGGTAGAAGTTACTTCACAAGATTCTAGAATCATTTCTTACCATTGGATACTTAGCCTTTTCTGAATCTGAGGCCCAAGAGTATCATGAAGTCAACACATACTAACTAAGCTCAGTATCTTACTCCCTTATTACCACAACCCTCTTATCAAAGACCTGTTCCCTCTTACAAAGCATTGTTTATCCCCATAAGTCATCCTTTACTTCTCCCTTCACTCACCTTCCAGCATTGCATAAGCCATTTGATCTTGTCTTCTCTGCCTATTAAGATGTAAACCTACACCTTCTCTAGCTTATCCATTTAATCTTATCATCATCTCTTTCCTGCAGCCTTCCCTATGGCATCTTTGCTCTCAGTATTTTTATTTTCCAGGATATTCTTTTCACTTTGTCAAAGTCAGTGACATAAAAATGAATGTAATTTTATCATTCCTCTGCTCTAAAACTTTTAAGGATGCCCCACATGTCCAAATTTCCAAGATCAAGCACCCTAGGAGATATCTATGATACAGCCCAACATAAGGGGGCTGGGAGAATGGCTCAATGGGTAAAGTGTCACACAATCATGATGATCTTCAATATATACATAAAATCTGGATATAACAGCACACATCTTTAACCTCAGCACTGTGAAGGCAGAGACAGATGGATCCCTGGAGATAGCCAGTCTAGTTGAATCAGTGAGCTCCAGGTCAATAAGAAAACCTAACTCAAAATATAAGGTGGAGAGTGATACAGGAAACATCCAACACCAACCGATACTAAATTCTGGCCTCAAGAAAGGTACACCCACATGCATTAAACTTTGTACATCCTGTATATATACATACACACATGAACATGAACATGTACAAACAACACACAAATAACTCAACATGATGCTCCAATATCATAATAATCATTTCTCATAATATTTCCAATAAATGTCTAAAGAATTTTGTAGAACACTATGATGATTTGAAAGAAAATGGACCTCACAGGGAGTGATACTATTAGGAGGTGTGGCTTTGTTGGAGCAGGTATGGCCTTGTTGGAGAAAATATGGAGGAGATGGGGTTTGGGATCTCCTTTGCTCTAGGTATACTCAGTGTGGCACTCAGTTCACTTCCAGTTGCCTATGGATCAAGATATAGATCCTCAGGTCCTTCTCCAGCACCATGTCTGTCTGCACACTACTATGTCCTACCATGATGATAATGGACTAAACCTTTGAGACTATAAGTCATCCCAATTAAATGTTTTACTTTATAAGAGTTACAGTGGTCACTGTGTCTCTTCACAGCAATAGAAAACCTAAGACAAACACAATGCCTTTTCATTCTCCTGCTTTTCCATTTAAGAAAGATCCATCTCCAATGTTGTAGCTGTTAACTAACCTTTCATCTCCAAAGCCACAGAAACTCTTGTGTCTGGTCACCATTTTCTCCAGACAAACTCAGCCTTTCGCATGTACATCTTCATTGATCTTCTACCATGATTTTGTCATGCACCAACCTTACCAGCAGCATAAGCTTCTTAGAGATCAATGTTTTGTTGTTGCTGTTGTTGTTGTTTCTTCCTTTCTTTGTTTTTTAATCGTTCATTTTAGTCTTTTTTTTAGCCTAGAGATTTTTGCACAGCACAAATTATAATGCAGGTACTATTTTGAGTGTTAGCATAAACATATCATAAACATACTCCATGGAAATATGCAGTTTTCCTAATTATCCTTTTAATTGCTGCATAATATTTCTTCCTGTTGATGCTCTATAATTACTTAAACATTCAATCCAAGTCATTAAATTCAAGAAGCATTTGCCAAGCATATTCTAACATACATCAGGTACTATACTAGAAGGCAGGTGTATGAAGAGGGGGAAGACATAGCTTCTATCTCCTAAGAGCTTGCATTCTAGAGTATGTGAACTCCTGTGATAGGTGCTATAATTAGACATGTGACATCAATGGGGAACAGTACATAAGAAAGAATTAAATTTTCCCCAAAGAGGTTAGAGAAAGTAAAAGCACATGGAATATTTTGTTTGAAGTTTAAAAATAAGAACCTAAGAGAAAGGGGGAAGTAGAAATAGTTAGGTACTAATGGTTTGTAAGGCACACAGAGGGGATTTTTTCAACCCAGTGATCTAGCACTAAGTCTCATTGCCATCTCTTTCTGCTGGAGAACTCCTACTCACCCAGCAGTGCCTGCTGGACACTGCTTTCCTCTGCCCTTCTTCCTGCAGCCCTCACACATTTATGGATCTAAGAAGTGCAGACAAGTTTTCTCCATTCCACTACTCGTTCAGAGTTATAGGTTGTTTTGTTTTTGAGTTTAACAAAATAAGTTCACTCACTTGATGCATTTCATCCTCTGCCCCCCCCTTTTGTAAGAATTTCAATGTTACCAAGAAAATGGATTGCAGAGAAAATCCTTGGGAAATATGTCTCCCAAAAGTTATTAAGTGAATACATGGTCAACCCAAGGTCGAATACACGAGTTTATCTATGTGGATATTAAAAAAATTATAACAATGAAATGGGTAATGGGTAATGTCATTTTATTTGCAAAAAAAATTAAATTCAAATTAGTGTGTTGGTGCCTGGTATGGGTATTTCTTTTTGTGGAACCAGCAAGGCCAAGTATATTGAGAGCTGTGAAATCAATCCTACCCCATGACTCACTATTTAATCTACAAAACTCATCCAAATGAAGGGAAACAACAGATATTGAATGCACTATTTTCCATATTAGTACAAGTCTGGAAACAATCAAAAATGTCCACCAATAGGGAGTAGTGAAATGAATTACAATATGTGAACTGGATGGAGTATTATGAAGTCATTAAAATGGTAATTAGAAAGATTATGTAGCCACATGGAAAAACATTTACTATATAATATTAAGTGGGAAAAAAGCAGCATACAAAATTGAGTCTAGGCCATCTCTGCAATTATGTAAAAATGTGTGCCTATGAATCAAGACACCAGGGGAAAAGGCAAGCAAATGACCAGCTCTTCTAAGCCAGAGCACTTTTGTTTTTCTCTCTAAAATAAAAAAATAAGCTCCTTTAACAAGGTAGAGATTATAAGAGTCAGGAGCCTGGCATGGCAGCTGTGAGATCGTGTCTTCTAGACTTGTTAGGAATGACAGTCCTATGAAATCTCAGAAATATGGTTGCTTCAAAAAGACCTGCATAATGATGACACCTATCAACAAGACAACATGAATAGGGGAAGTTGCACAATACTCCCCCAGTTTGAAGAGATACATGAAGATGGAGGTTTCTGTCCCGCCTGGTCCCACAGTCACTTTGCCCCAAATAAACACATTATATTAATTATAAAACAGTTGGCCAATGGTTAGGGTTTCTTATTGGCTAGTTCTTTCTTAATTATTAACCCATAACTGCTAATCTATGTATTTCTACATGGCCTTATCTTACCAGAGAGCAACTGGCACATCCTATCTTCCCAGTGTCTACATGGTGTCCCTCACCACAGCTTCTCCTCTTTTGTCTCCTAGCCCTGCCTATCTTCCTGCCTCTACTGGCCAATCAGTGTTTTATTCATCAACCAATAAGAGAAACAGGTATACAGACGGACATCCCCCATCAGTCACAGGCTGCTAAGACAGGGAGAATCCTTTTTTTTTTTTTCAGGAATTAGCCCACAGATAGGTTATCCAAGAACAAGTGGTTGGCCCTGAACACATGTATATGAAAGAAATACTAAATGGACTCAGTACAGGTCGTGTGTGTGTGTGTGTGTGTGTGTGTGTGTGTGTGTGTGTGTGTGTGTGTGTGTGTGTGTGCAAGAGAGAGAGAGAAAGAGACACAGAGAGAGACTAATAATTAAAGAAGTCATAAATTTTAGATGGAAGAAGTTGGGGAAAATGTAAATGCAAATATGGCACTTTGTATAAAATTCTGAAGTTAAAAAAATAATTAGAAAAGTTCTTTTGATGGTTATTTACAGGCCATAGAGGAACACTAGATCTCCCCAATCCCATACTCTGTCTACCACTTGGGAGAAAGAGGGGGACTCTCTAAATGAGGCACAATTAGGTGCTTAGGGCTGCGCTTCTGGTGGCCAACACAGAGGGGTTAGAAACAGCATGGAAACCCAGAAAACTGTCACCAGCCTTCCATCTTGCTCTCTCTGGACACAGCTCTCACTCCCACTCTTGGAATCATTTGCTTTCTTGCTTTCTCCACCTCAAGATGTGATAAACATTCATCTTGTTTCTTTCAGTTACCACATTAAGGAGATTCTAGACAAACTTTCATCTGAGAATTACATAATTAAAAGTTACAAGTTAACTAGTACATGTATTTATGAAAGCAAATAAATACATCATATAATTTCTTTTAAAACCAATGTTTACATTAATATAATACTAGCATATTTGTGTGTGTGTTTGTAGATGTGTGTGTTTGTATATATATGTGTGTGTGTGTGTGTGTGTGTGTGTGTGTGTGTGTGTGTGTGTGTGTATGTATATATGAAAAAAAGAAAAGTATCCAATATCTAGAATTGAGTAGTAGGTGGAGCTTAAGTTTCAGACTTATGCAGTCTGGGTGAATGTAAATGATCCAAATGGATCATAAGGGAACCCTGTTTGCTGAGGCACCTGGTAGACTAGAATATGTGTACAAATGATAATAATATTTGTTTATGAGGACAAGGTAGTGACTGAAGTGCAGCTTTTACTTTACATTTAATTCTGTGTTTTTTGCAACACTGGGAATTGAACCTAGATCCTCATGCATGCTAGGAAAGTGCTCTACCACTGAACTATATTCCTCAGCCTTGCTCCATATTCTTTTATATTTACTTATTTAATTTTTATGTGCACATGATGGTTTTTAATGCTTTCAAGTGGAGTTGGAATAAGGTCTTAGGGTAAGGCTCCTGTGATATGACTATATAATATTCTGTACTAACATACTCTCACATCTCCTAAATATGTTCATTTCATCTCACAATGAGAAGAAATCAAACAGAGACTTGAATATAAAGCTAGAACATATTTCAACAAGCGCTATTGTCATTAATGTTAATAATGATAATAGTAAACTTGATCACAATAAATACATTTAATTACAATTCTGAAACAGTATAAATCAAAAGAAAATATATTAGAAAATACTTCAGGACCAATCAGTCTTATTTTAACACAGTCAGATTTTTCACTAGAACAAAAATTGGAGAGCCCATTTCCAAGAGGATAGGGCCAATTCCTGTTTGGAGTTTCAGTATAGTTTAATGATCAAGAGTATCCCATTACAAATGATATTCAGGGATCTTTGCATTTTGAAATCCATTCTTCTTTAACCTTTTTGTATCCTTAGGTTTTTTTTAAATGCCTTCTACTTTGAGTCTCTATGTTCTCAAGTCCATAGATTTGTTGCTTTGAATACTGCCTCTGGAAGTGTGAAGGGCTCGGGAGGAAGCTTTGAGTCTGGGAGCCAGAAGCAGATGGATGAATGCAAAGACATTGACAGTCAAGGCCAGGGCTGTGGACTTGACCTATCCCTAAGACTGGAACTAGGCTCAGACTTTCTCAGGGATTAGGCATTTCAGGAGATCCAATCCCTTTCCTCCTGTGAAGCTCAACTTTTAGGGGAGAATGAAAATATGAAGAATACTTATTATGCTAGTCAATGGCAAATACCATTCTCTTTCTTACATATGTGACTCAGTAGTTGTTCTTCAAAGTCATGTATGAGAAATACCATATCACAAAAACTAGAACAACATGGTTGCCCACTAGATGAAAAAAAAAAAAAAACCTATTACTGAAAACAACACACACTTTGGTCACAATCTGGTATTGGCCGGGAATTTTCTTCCCTGCTGGCTATCTACCATAGAACAAGAAAGAATCTGTATAGGTTGGTGGTGAAGGAAGTAGTCAGCAACAGTCTTATCCAGTTATGAACTTTTCGAGCCACAATAATTATTGAAACGGCAAGGTGTGTCCATGGGTTCAATGGGGATAACAACAAAGGTTTTAGCAGTAACCAATTACTTTCTGATTCAACTTAAGGCTTGATCTATAGGAGGAAACATATGTCTGGTACTGTAAATCTGATCAAGACCCCATTGAACCTATTATTATGTTACTAAAAGGACAGTATCAAACAGTCCTCTAAATTTGTATCTCTATACTCACAGATTAGTGCACTTCACAGATAACATCAGAGAAGTTTTTATTTTTTCTTTTTCTGCCTAGTGGACAGTGGCTAATGCTAAAATGTACCTGGTCATAGTTCAAATAATAACTCTCTGTGGAATGCTTCTTTACTTCTTTACAGACAGAACATCTATACCATGCTCCCTTATCCTAAGGCTTAGGAACCACTGCAGAAGAGAGGGTGGAAAGATTGGAAGAGCCAGAGGTCAGGGACAAGAATGGTATAGCATCTTCTAGACATGGCAATACCACTGTACTCACAAACCCACAACAGCTGTGGTTGCCTGCACAAGACCTACACAAGATCAAGACAACTATCATTCCTGAATGGAGTGGGGAAGAGTTCATGAACTCCCAACCCTACCTGAGGAGCTACTGACTGCTGATGGTGTCTGAAGGTTGAGAATCAGTTTTCTTTAAGGGTCCCTGGTAGCTTGACAATGCTCTAGTGTGTGATCCTATACCCAGGAGTTTATGGGCAAGACAATTTGGACTCAGTAGATAGTCTGAGAGAGAGATAGAGAGAAGTGGAAGGGGAGGAAGGGAGGAAGAGATGGAAGGACGGAAGAAGGGAGGGAGGGAGAGAGGGACAGAGGGAGGGATGGAGGGAGAGAGGGAGAAGAAAAATGAGAACAAGAAGCTGGCATGTAATAGTGGAGTGAAGGGTGAATCTTCAAAGACTTAGGAGAGGGTTATTTGATCAAAATACATTGCACGCATGTATAAAATCTCAAAGAATTAACAAACACAGTATCTAAAAGAAAAACAAGGATTAAATTGGGTTATTTGTTCTTCACTGCCTCCTAATGATGACTCACCTACTCAGCCCTGGGCCTGTCTAATATGGCTATGAAGGTAATAGTTCCCAGTGTGGAGGGTTCTGCCTTATAATCAAGACACCTCACTTTCAATATTCATTGGGCTTTCTCCATAGATTTCTTGACAAATGTTTCAGTTTATGGTGGTTGGTGCTCCTCATTACAGAGATTGTATTTGATCCACTTGATAACAAATTCTCCATTTTTCAACATCTCTAATTTGAATTCAGTCAATATCTCTCTATAAAAAAATATTGATAACTATGAAATAGTTAGAACCTGGATAGGCATTTTGAGATACTACATCACTAAACACATAGCTACACGAAAAGTATATATCCTGTGACCAAACAGCCAGTTCCAGGTGCCCTAACAGTCATGGTGAAATGGTACTGCTGTGTCATTTTCTCAAACACCCTCTACATTCACCAAGGCCTGGCCCAGGCCTAAGTCTATGTGCTGCTTATACAGTTTCCAGTGCTACCACATCCTCCAAGAATTCCTAGTACATTGCAACTTCAGACACAGTCTTAGCACTAACAGAAAGGTTCTTAAATCATTAACACAAAGTCAGGATGAGGAAGTAACTTTCTGCATTGAAGCGATTTTTGTAGAAGTAATGTCTTGCAGGTCTTTAGTGCCAATTGACTTTGTGACTGAGATCACCCAGATGTGACTCTTCCAGACTCCATTTATAAAATGAACCACATGCCACTAGTTTATTTGAGGGACAAATTCCACTTGCCTTCAAATAAATATGTTGTGAGTAATTGCTGCATTTCTGTTTCTATCACTCTACAAGTCTAACCTTGCTATCAGGGTTAGATACCTATTTAACACATGTTGTGTAGAATTTGATAGGATACTTGTTCCAAGTGTTTCTGGTGCTGTGATCTTGGGGAATTTATACCATATGTCTGTGATTCCATTTTTAAATAGAAAATAAGGGTAATTAATTTTGTTGAAAGATTAAGTAATGAAGCATGGATGTGGGTCTGGCTGTTGAAGTAACTATTGCTATGATAATAATTTAATGCCTGATAAGCATTTCCAGCATCATGGATGATGTGACCACAAACTCTATTTGATTATTCTGGTTTGAAATCCATACCAAAGTTGGTAGAATAACAAAACAATATACATTTGATGTAGATGTGTGGAATCCACACATCATGCAGTGTAGACAGAGCATTGCATGCAATGGGGTAAATGGAATAGACTCTGTAAAAATCTGTTGACAACTTGAATAAATGATGAAGTCCAAGCATCTAATTGATATTCTGAATCGCCTCTAGAATATCACTGATAATCAGTTGTAAGAGCTACATTTTACATCCCCAATCTATGGGAACTTAAAACTATCTCAATTGCATGTGTAACAGACTTAGCAAATATGTAAGTCTCTGCCTCCATGACAGACTGCATGCATATGTCACGTAACCTGAGCAGGAACCCAGCATCCTTAGCTCCAGCTAGGTTACCAACAAACCAGAGCAGCATTCAAACTAGGAATATCAGAAATATCAGCCTTATATAGAGTCATTGCTTCTTTCTACTTATTTTTCTTTTGTTTTTAGGATCCAGAGAGAAAAAGTCTGATCATTTTGCTTCATGAGGTTGCTTCAGAGATCTGAAGACAGTGTTTGATAATTCAAATCTATCCTCACAGGAATATAGCCATTTGCAACTGCCACACACAGATCGTGGAGATGAGAGCAAGAAATAGGGGAGTTCTTCGTAATTTCTCCATGAAGAGGGAAGAGAGGGGCCTTGTGGTCTCTGAGCTATTATTAAAATAAATACCATTGGCTAGGAAACCAGAAAAGTTTAGGGACCACCCAGACAAATGACAGTTTCCCAGCTCCACTGCATCACTACTAATTAGATGCTCTAACACTTTCTGGGCCATTTCATAAAAATGTTTCAGGACCAAGTGATGGAGTGTCCAAACAAGCTTGTCTCCAGATGTTCCTTCTGGCTGCTTCTGGGGAAATGCCTCCAACCCAATCCAAACTGCAAATAAAAATGATTTTTCTCTCTCTCCCCCTCTCTTCTCTCTCTCTGTCTCTGCCTCTCTGTCTTTCCCTGTCTCTCTGTCTTTTTCTGTCTCTGTCTTTTTCTGTATGTCCGTCTATCTCTCTTTCTCTGTCTGTCTCTCTCCCTCTCTCTGTCTTTATCTGTATCTGTGTGTCTCTCTGTGTCTCTGTCTGTCTATTTCTATCTCCCTCCCTCTCTCTTTCTCTCTGTTTTTGTGTGTCTCTCTCTCTTCCTCTCTCCCTCCTCCCCTTCCTCCCTCCCTTTCTCTCTTCCTCTCTTTCCCTCTAATGAAAATACAATAAGATTTTGCTAAACTAATATGGAGCATCTTGAAATAGCCATTTGTATTAAACAGTACCACCAAAGAGGCAAGACATTTCCAAAGATTTGTTTCAGAATCCATAAAAATTTGTTAGGAAAGGTGATACAAAATCATGAGTTTGAAGTTTTTAGAATATGGGACAGGAGGGGAGGCTAAAATTTCTAAAAGGTGAGGCTTTCTGTATCTGTAGGATTGTAGTTGCAGAAAGAATTCATATTTGCAACAATTATTCTAAAGGACAAAACAACTTTTTATGAAACTACTAAATTAAAAGTAAAAGGCACCCAATCAGCGGCCTATATTAAACCGTTCATTCTGCCCTAAAGTCTACATGTTCCTGCCTAAGACAGAGAGATGGTCCAGTGCTTTTGTGGTTACATCAGCCTCTTGTGAATCATTCAGGAGCTAGACAGCCAGGGGTTGCAACCACTCCCCACAGTTTCCCAAAGCCCTTGTCCCTGTAAGTATGCTCTGCTCATTTCCTGTTTGTGATGTGACAAATTAGCACAAACTATGTCCTAAAGCAATCCAAATTTATTTTCTTACAGGCCTGGAGGTCCAGAGTCTAAAGTGGATCTCACAGGATTCTATTCCTTCTGGAGACTTCAGGGGCAGATTCCATTTCCTTGCCTTTTCCAACTTCAAGAAGCCTCTTACATGACCTGACTTGTGTGCTCTTGCTTCATTTTTAAGGTCAACAGCATGACATATACAGATGCCATTACATAACCCCTGCTTTCTTTTATTTTTTTAATGACTAAAAAGTATTTTTAGCCTCATTTATTTATTGGTGTGTGTGTGTGTGTGTGTGTGTGTGTGTGTGTGTGTGTGTGTGTGTGTGTGTGTATGTGTGTGTGTGTGTGTGTTGTATGTAGGGCTTGGGTAGGTGTGATATGTATTATGTGTGCCACAGTGTTGGAGTACAGGACAAAGGACAACCCAAGGTGTTAGTCTCCACTTTCCAATTGTTTGCAAGAGTCTCTTGTTTTTTGTACCACTATGTATGCCAGGATAACTGCGAGCTTCCGGGGCTTCTCCTCCTCCATCTTTTGTCTCATCATCTGAGCTCTGGGATTATAGATGCACACTGCTGCATCCAGCTTCACATGGGTTCTGGGGAATTCACACTCAGGTCATCGAGCTTACACAGCAAGTGCTTTTCTCACTGAGAAATAGCCTTAATCCCTGTCTGTTTTTAATTAGCATGTGTTATTTGAACAAAATAAATGGATTCATGGTAACATTTTCATGCAGGTATGTAAAGTATTTCAATTCCCCTCTTCAGTTTGCAATGAGACACTTGAATACACAGGACCCCCCATGGTAACTTAGAGTGATCTTTCATCTCAAGGGCCTTGATTTCATCACCTCTGTTAAATTTTTTTGCCCTCTAAGGTAATGTTTCCTGGTTTTGAAGATTAGGACATGTGTGTCATTGAGGACCCACTGTTTTCTTCCCAGAGATGCCCAGATAAAGTTATGATCAAGGTCCAAGTCAAGGAAGTTAGGAGGGCAGCAGCAGGACACATGGCAAGGATGGGTAACTTTGAATCTAGCTAGTCACGCTTCCTGTTCATCATGGACTCCAAGCATAAAGGTCATCGGAGTCTCATTTTCCAGGCTTGAGGACTGAGACTCAATCAAGTTTGCCTGATATTTTTCAGACTTCACACAGCTATCTCAAGGAGATCAAAACTTAGGCTTTCTACAACACCATGCCACTGGCTTCCCCACAAGGAACAGGCAACAGATTTATCATCAAGGCTTTTATGGCCCAGACAGGCTTACAGTTGGTGAATTCTCCAAAGTCAAGGTTGGAATCTTTTATGTTAGTTCTCCAATGTGAAGTGCGCTTCAGAAAACAGCTTTCTCTTTAGTGGGAATTAAGTGAAAACGCTCCTGTACATTTGGTTGTCCCAAAAGAGTGCTGTTTTTGAGGGGAAGTGCCTTTCAAAACCTGTGCATACTGTATTACATACATGTCAGCACCTTAGAAGGGATTTTTAAAGGAAGAAGCCCTCCAAAGTAAAACATTCCTATATGGAAAACTTTTCAATAAGAGGTTAATCTGGGGATGATGGGTGCAGAATTTAAGAAATGATATCCTATTCTCCAGGTCTTGTATTTCTTAGCCAAAATTGTATTTAGTTTAAAAAGAAAATGACTTGGCATTTCCACAAGATTTTGAAGAGAGGGAAAACATCTCATAGAAATGCTGCAAGAATAAATCATGCTGCAAGACTCCTGGGCAGTGAGAGCAGCCCTCTCCATCCACCCCAAATTAGGCTAAGAGGTTTTCTTTGAAATAAAATAGAGCTTTGAAATTCTGAGTTATTAGAGTAACTCACATTGCATATTCAGAGTCCTGAGCAAGGCCAAGAAGAGTTCCAAGCCTTTCCACCTCATTTTTCTATCATCTCAGATGGTCTCCTACATGGTTCTGGGAAGAGGTTTGATGGACAGCATTTTTATAAAGACTCACTTTGCTCTCAGAGCTTTGCATTTTGTATCAATGCCAGACTCTGAGGTGAAGGTCTGAGAGTAACATCTCACTTTGGAAAGTTATTGCTGATTTTACAAAGAAGTCAATAATTCACTGATTTCAATAATAAGCTTAATTACTGCTTGGCCTGATTGCAATACTTACTTGAGGTATTCAGCTTAGCCAAGGCCCAAGACCAAGTCACAGAGATAAAGAAAGAGCCATGTTTTCAGTGAACCAGCTTGCTCCAGAATAAAAGTATAGAGACATTGAAAAGAAGAAATGGTCCATGTGGGGATAATTCATGGTGGGAAGAACTGAAACTATAGAAGAATATTTACCTCACCAACTATATGATCCTACATTCATGCTTTTATATAGATAAAGAAACTTCGGACGAATGAAGAGAGCATGGATCAGGGAATATTTTCTTAGCATATGTTATAAGAAAATGGTTAGCATGAGCAACCCCATTTCTTTCATATACAACAAAAGTTTTCATTGCCCACAATATTAATAATTGCGATACGAGGGTGCAATTCATGACTGCACATTCACCTTTTGCCAGCTTTTTATTTGTCACAAAGTAATACCTGAAATACCCTACTTGAATCAAAAATATCTCCAGGCTGAACATAAAGACAAAGCTTCATAAGACAGTATGGTCACCTTTACATGGGCTTGACACACAGCTGAGTTAACTTGCAAAAACCCTGGAATCTCATGGGCCTTTGTGCCTACACCCATGGTGTCTCCAACTGTCTCTTATACTCCAATTCTAGTAACCAGACTGATAGACTCAAATTACCTAAGTACAATGGTATTCAGCATAGCTAACATGAAGGACATCAACTGAGAAGTCATTCCGATTCTGAGCTAGAGTCTGTCTTTACACATTCCAAGAAATGCAGAGCTCTTTCTTCAGAGAGAGAGAAGTATACTCATAGGAGCCCAGAGAAAGCCTTTCTCACATCTGCTGTGAAGAGCTAAATTCTATTCCTTATCATATAGCCAGTACACTGCAATATACTAGGCTATGTTTCCCCAACAAGTAATAGTTTCATCAATTCCATTTTATGTAAATCGGAGAGAGAGAGAGAGAGAGAGAGAGAGAGAGAGAGTAGAAGAAACACAGAGACACACACAGAGAGGTGGGTAGACAGTTACACAGTATTAGTCTAAAGGTGCTACAACAAAAACCAGAATTGGTGGCTTAAAAATAGAAATTTGTAGGCTTTTGAGGACACTCAGTGGCTAGAGTACTTGTTACACAAACATGAGGGCCTGCGTTGGGATCGCTAGCATCTAAGTAAATAGAGAAGGCCATCAGAGGGGCCTGTGTCTATAATCCCAGTACTGAGGAGTCAGAGACAGCAGGATCCCTGGGCTTACTGGTCAACCAGCTGAGTCAGTAAGCTCAAGACTTTGTCTCTAAAAAGGCAGGAAAGCAACTGAGGAAGCCATCTGGCATCAATCTCTGGCCTTCACATCAAAGTACACACATGCACATACATACCTGTACATACACATGTGTTCGTATGTGCATACACACACAAATAAAATAAAAATAGGAATTTATCTTTTCATAGATCTGGATATCAGAAGTCTAAGATCAAAGTTGGTATGTCATAAGGGTTCCTTCTGGTTTATAGGTGACTGCCTTCTCTGCACTCACAGGTCCCATTCTCCGTGTGGATATGAAGGGAAAGATACCAGATATCTTCTCCTTTTGTTCCAAAGCTACCTATCTTATGAGAGTTCCACTCTCCTGACCTTAACTAAACCTTAATTGCTCTCTGAAACACCCTAATGACAATTATAGTCACATTGGAGCTAAATGGTCATCATGAATTTATGTATGTAGGGGGAAAACACAATTCAGTTCATAGTAGACAGATCATATATAGAAGTGATGATAGATAGATAGATAGATAGATAGATAGATAGATAGATAGATAGATAAATTTTTATATAAGTTAGCTAATATAAATGTCCTCCTATAATGTATTTATTATTTGAGTATTTTTCACAAACAGTTCTATATGGTATGTCTAATAATTTCTATTTCTTAGAATCATTTTGCAGATTAAATAACAAAGCATATTTAAATTATTTCGCTTTCTGATAGAGGTTACTCTTATGATTCAGGTTGAGTGTCATTCCTTTTAGTAAGTTTCATTGGCTTCTCACTACTCCTTGCTCTAGCCAAGATGGACAAGTCCGTGTGCTGATCCCCTCCTTGCACACATACACTCTGGAGATTTCATTTTAGCATTAGAGATGAGTTTTGAAAGCAGGAACCTCTAGAGCATCAGTAATCTTTACAGCTTCGAACATGCAGCCATGGTTGGATGAATACATTCAAAATGCCTATTTAGTGCAGTACCTAAAATATGATATTCATGTTGTTTTATGTCGCTAAGGCACCAAAATTTCAGTGAGAATTAACTACTGCCTTGGTTGTCTTCAGTTATAGGAGGCTTTTAAATGATTAAAACAGTGGGTATTAAGCATCTTATGTTTTCCTTTCATAATGGCTTGTTATTTTTGAAAATCACAGCTTGGATAATAAAATAAATGAAAGTTTCAATTCCAGAACCTTCCATGCTCTACTGCAACTTTGCCTTACAAAAAAAGTCATTTCAGACAGTTCTCCTTTTCAAGAGTTTTTTTTTTTTTATCTAAAAAGGAAAATAAAGAAATGATGTAAAAGTTATTTTCCACTCTTGTCATTGATTACTAGTCTTGAAGAAAATTTAAACATTGATTTTAAAAATTCAAGTTAGAATATTTGGCCCACAAAATAATCCCAAGGTCCAGTAGGATTGGTTCTATTTAAGAACCCCTGACTGTATTTGAACCAGCAATCAAAATTCTAGAATATTCTGGCTAGCTCCAGAAGTGTCCTTATAACAACTTTTTCCCCTAAAAAGTTGATTTTCCCATTCATGATGCATCTATTGATTCTTCTGTTTCCCCAGAAAGGGAGTCTAAGTGTATCCATCAAATGATCCCCTGAAGTTTGACTTCTTATGGCTTTCTGAAGGCCCATAAAGAAACTATTAACCAACATGGTCTACACAAATTAAGTAACTGACTGGTGCAGAATGTAGTTAGTCAAATATTGTTTCCCGTTTGCAAATCTAGGGTCCAGTGTTGACAGAATGGGCAAAGCCATTCAGCACTGAGAACACACACACACCTCCTAGGGTCATAGTGGAATTCTCCAGTTTCAAAGTGCAGAAGGCCGATGATCGTGGTTGTAGATTATGATCAGGGAAACCCTGAAGGTTTCTGTTTAATGCACCTAGCAGCCTGGACATTGGGCTTTTAAAAGCTCCTGGATATTTTGCAGCATTTCCTGAGAACAGTTGTCTGGATGTCTTCTATGAGTGTGATTCTCACCTCCAGATATAATCTGAGTATGCAGCACTATACAAGCCTCTCACTAAGTCTTAAGCTTTAGGCTTCAAGGGAACAAGTAGAAATGTTGCTGGCTCCAACCACAGTTACCATCCTATGAGCCTGGGTAGGGCCTAAAGGTTTGTACTTCTAACAAGGTCTCCTGTGCTGTTGTAACCCATCCTAGGACTCCATTTGAAGATGCCTACCAACCATCATCACTATTATTTATTTGGTCTAGAAAGCTTCGTATTTCTGGACGGACATATCTGGCTCTACCTTCATGGACTCTCTTAGATACACCCATCACCTCTTTCTGGCATTGTAATGGAAACTCACCAGGATCCTGGTTCTTATTACCACTCCACCACACATATGGCTAGTGTGTTTAGTAAACTAGAGAAGACCGGATACAACACAAACTTTCTTTGAATACTTGACTAGGTCACTTAATAGCAGTCAACCGTGGGTACATTATTAGCCCAATTTCCCCAGGGCTTTTCTGGTATTAACCCTGAAAGTCTCATGTTCTTGGAAACTCTTCAGTCTAGAGGAAATCAGTTTATATTCTATAAATTATAGAATTTATATATAAAGAGAGCTTATATTCTACACTTGATCTTAACCAAAGGGCTGAGAAGCAATGAGAGCTTATATTTTATATAGAATTCTTATATTCTATAAAGCACCGGCAAGGGCAAAGCTAGTCTTGAGATGTCCCGTCCAGTATTTGAAACAATCTTACATAGGAGAGCAGCCTCATGGAAAAATTATTGGTATGATTCACATCTTTTTATTTTTTAGAGACAGGGACTGGTGTACCCAAGGCTGGCTTACGTAGACTAGATGACTTCTGATCTGATCCTGCAGCCTCCACCTCAAGTTCTGGAAAGATAGGCACCCAAGTTATGGACTGCTAGGGCTGGAACTAGGGCCTCCTGCATATGAGGCAAGCATTGTGCCTACTGCAAGCTACCTTCCCAGCCGTCCCTATGTCATCTTTAGCTATAGACAGTTGAAGGAAAGGAAACTCTGAGCTTAATTGCCAGTAAATATTTAGAATGAAGATAATATAATGATGTTGCTTCTGACAATTTTTTTTAAAAAAATCTCAAATATGGCTGCAATTGAGTCACCAAGGGAGATTTTGTAAAGCTGTCTTCATTCTCAAACCATAGCTCAAGAGACGAAATCAGATTACCAGGTGTTAGAACACCAGTGCTTATATGAGTTTCCTAGGTGATGTCAAGCCCAGGAAAAGGTCAAATATTGAAAATCCTATATAATGTTGTGTGGAATGTGTTTCCTTGACTGGCAGCCTCTATGTGGCTTATAGTATTTATTACTGAGAAATTCTGCATCATTCTGACAAACCAGTAGTAAGTTTGTACTGTGTACGCACGCTCATGTGCACATGTGTAGGCTTGTTGCTTATATGTTTGAGATAGTATTGTTTACTGCAACAATAAATTATACTTACAAATATTTTACTTAAGACTTTTGCATTCATATTTTTAAAGCATTTGGCATTGGTGAGGTAGCACAGTGCTGGAGTTCTTGCCTAGCACATATAAAACCTTGGTTTTGATCCCTGGTAATGCAAAAGTATAATAAATGAATAAACAAATAATATCCAATGTCTAGTTTTAGATGTGAGTTTTGTACAGTCTTTCACAGATCTGAATGCCAACGCTGTTCTAATTCAATAAGATGACCTTAACTACTTTTAATTACTTGGGCCTCAAGCCTTTTGGAAGTTTCTAGTAAAAATGTATGATTCTACCACTGTCTATGTAAGTCCTTAAACATTATTTACAAAATTGTTTGAAGCTATTTTTATTAGAAAGTCATCTGTTTGGAATATTTTTCCCAAAGTATTGGCTTAGAAAAAAATATCATTTTCTTTAAGGCATACAAGCTTTTGATACGTGACCTGTTTTGATTAAACTCTAGAACTGAATGCTTTCACACAAATTTAAGCTCTTTATAGGGCAGAATACAAATACTTAGCTATATTGGTTTTCCTTAAAGCATAGCTATGGCTGATGTCCGTAAATTCTAGGTACTGTGTATTTCTGTTATTTTGAAATACTTTGATAAGTAAAGAACTTTTAAAATTTTTTGAGCAGCAAATTAAGGCTTTTTTTAAAAGGAACTACATAGGGTAGGGGTATATATATATGTAGACACATACAAATACATATATGTCATCAAACTCTCTGTACTTACTGTTGTTCATTTTGCTAGTACAAGGGGGATTAATAAACTGAAACAGATGAAATGATCCTCTTAATAAAGACCAAACTGGTTATTTATATTGAGGAAACATTGACTTGAAATTTTAACTAATATCTTCCTGGCATGCTGAAATCAAACATCATGCTGGTATTTTTAAATATTTTAGCAAAAATTGCAAGAATTGTAATCATGGAAAAGACTTAGAAATATGAGAGAAAAACAAGAGGTTATAAAATGCCAAAATGCCCACTCATTGATATTGTTATTTGGGGGGACAAAGCATATACATGCTTTGTAACTTGGCATTTCCTTTGCTGTTAGAGATTCAAGAAAAATATAGAACACTTAATAGGTCTCTAATTGCACACTTAGAAGACTCTCAAGCATTTCATGTTATAGTTCTGTGCATTTTAACTCTACAGAGAATAGGTATTTGTAGGGTATTAGTTTTCATTATTTATTTTCAATGTTTTAATGCTTCAGTGAATGCTATCCTCTGTTCAAGTCCATGTCTATATTTGATTGTTTTCTTAGAAGAAATGTCCAAAGTAGAAAATCACTTAAATAATAAATATGGGAGTTACGGATAGACTTATCCACTAAAATATCTTTGTTTTAGCTGTGTTTCAATAGCAGAATTGCTGTTTTACATTGGCCCTAGCCAAAACATTTTAAGAAACCCAAGAAATTTATTTTGCATATGTTTTCTAATTGTTTTCCCTTTTGTTGATAATGATTTCTGGCTCTGGTTTAATTTTAGTGTTTTTTTTTTCATTTTATGTTTCCTTCTTTGTGTTTAACATTTGTTAATTAGATCCTCTACCCTTATGACTCATAACAGTGTCAAAGATATTTCAACTTAAATATTTACTCACGTAGATGACATCAAGTCTCCAATCCCTAATTCATAGAAAGAGAACAGATACTCTTTACCTTGTTCTCAAGGCAGAGTCAGGAATCCCCTTCTTCAAAAATCATTTTGAGTCATCATCAGATATACAGGTTTTTGAGACCTACCATCAACTGCCGGGAACCAGAACCACTCAGGACTATGGCCAGAAATCTGATTTCTTTTTTTACAAGTACCTTCAGATAAATTTTGGACAATTTCATCACTGATTTCAATTTTTTTGCTAGCAGGATATACAAAAGCAACAAGGAGAAATTAAAAATAAATCTCACTCTAACAGTAAGTGGTGTTTGCTGCTGTTTCATTGTGTTCTGATTACTTATCTGAATTAAAAGGAGGCAGATATTTGGAGAATGGCTAAATGGAAACTCTGAGCACTGTTTCTTTAGTGGCTTTTAAAGATACCCTGCATCTTCTTAACGAATCCCTATGAATGACCTCAGCCCAGAGGAGAATTAGGCAGTTTCAAACCAACCACTTTTCTTGCTTTCCCTGAAGACTAAGTAACTATTAGAGCAGACATTAAACCCTAACCACCACTCACTATCCAGATGACTCAACTCCAGTTATAATTAGGGGAAGAAGCAGCCAGAAAAGGAGTGCTGGGCAGGGGTGGGGGAATGCAGCTGCTGGAAGGAGGGATGTTCCTAGTTTTCCTTGATTTTGGGGTGGGGGATCACAGGTCTTCAGTGTCTATTGTATTCCTGAAGTCCTTCTTAATCCAACTGGACCTTTAGGTGTCCAGAAACATGAGTGTTAGAACAGGCAAAAGATTCACATGTCTCTTCTAGCAGTAAGCATGCTGCTGACCTGTTTCTTCAACATCAACTGTTCTAGTTTGGTGACCACTGACTCCATTGTTTTGGACAGAAATTCCATCATGGATGGATATTCATGAGTCAATTATTCTATTTCATTTTGTAAATTCCAGATCACTAGCAACAAGGAAATGGGACACAACTCATCACTTTACTAAAGCATCAATTCCTTTATTTTTGGCTGCATGGGTAGAACTAAAAGACGTTATGTCAAATTAAATAAGCCAGGTACAGAAAACCAAAACCTACATTCCCACTTACATGTGGGAGCTAAACAAATGAATCCATAAGTATTAATGTATAACAGCTATGATCAGAATTTTGGAAACTCCTAAATAGTTAGTTGGTCAACAGGTACTAAAATATCCTTAGGTAGAATGAATTCTAGGATCCCAAACCCAATGTAGTGACTATAGTCTATAAGATGTGTGGTTGGTTTTTAAAAAGAATTAGAGGAGTTTAAAATTTCCCAGCACAAATAATTAAAGATGAAATAGCTGAAAATATTAATTAATTAATTAATAGTTCTTTCTGATACGTTTATTACGTGTTGTGTATTTTTATCAAATGACCACTGTACACCATTAACTATGTTCAATTTTCATATCTTAATTGAAATATATATAAATATGAAACACACACAAATTACACACACATACATATATATATATGTATTTCTTTATACCAATGTGTGAGGCCCAACAAAGATTTTGGTTTTTTATCAAGGCACAAAATCTGATTCTTACATTAGCCAAAGAGGTTTCCTGATCCTCAAACACTATGATGGCTTTGAATAAATTTCCTGTGATTTTGAGGGGAATGTTCTGAGAACCATATGTTCCCCATACAAGCATTCCTGGACTCTGGCATTGGTAACAAGCCTAATGTCTTCCAAGGACAGTGTCTTTAGGGAAGACATGCTATGGTGTAACAGAGAACTGTGAAAACCCAGGCTGCCTGCCTGGGATGGAGGCCTTGGTACAGGTCCTGTCTTTGTAAGTGAGTCTTTATATTCTTGTGTAAACTGCCCCCTGACCTAGAAACACCCAAATAAACAAAAAGAGATTACCACAGACTCACACAAAACCAACCCTGCCAGATCCTTCATAATCCTTGACACTCTATCCGTTCACACTCATTGGTCTCTGAAAACTCCTCTTCCAATGCTTCTCAGGATGCAAAAATTAGCTCAATTTTCCTTTCTAAAAGACACTTTAAAACCCATATGAGCAAAGTTTCCTTTGCAGCAGTCCATTGAATTGCAAATGAAACCAACCAATGGTCCATGTCATTCATAAGCTATTCTAACCTCAAATACTTACCCCAGAAATCATGGCTGGACAAATTTGAAATACCCAAACCTGGATTAAGCCTGTAAGCTTCAATTGACTTCAATTCAAGCCCAGCTCCCTTGTTTTATCATGTATAACATTACATCACTGCCTTGCAATGAAACATATAATCAGAAAGCCAGACTCTACTTTCCTCTGGGGTTTTGGAAGAACAGCTCCTTTTTAGGGGTAAAGCTGTAAGCTGTGACCTTCAACTTTTTATTATAAGTCAAGTATTAAACCAAACATCCATCCTTTTAAAGAGAGGTTGTCATGTAATCAACCTAAGGCTTGGCTTCTCCATCCCCCAAATAACTATTTGGGCAAGATCACCTTTTGGACAGCATCTTGCTCAATCCATCCTACTGTCCTCTCACTTGACCTTGTTGGAAAGTTCAGACAGAAAGAGAAAGACATCAAGAGATCAGTTTTCAGGAACTATCAAGCCTAGGTTTGGCAGTACAAGTACCAGGTTGCCCAGGAGCTCGGCATGGGGGTATCAGAAATGACCTTGGTAACTCAGTTTCAGAACATACTTGACTTGGAAACAGAAATTAGATCCAGATGGCCTTGCCATCACAGCAGGAGTGGGGTTGGAGGGCACAAAGTGAGAGCATGCTTGGGGCTGAGCCGACCAGTTTTAGGAGAAAGGAGAAGCATAGCAGACAATCCTGTAGGCTCCAGGACTGAGCAGTGGATGTGTGCCTGGGCAGGTCTGAGGCCACAGGTTGGAGCCTGAAGATCCATGCACAGGGAAGAGTGGACTCAAGACTTTAAGCCAGACTCTCAACACCAGCTACCAACTGCTCATTTCCCTTCAAGTAAGCACGGTGGAGCCCAGCAAAAGCCTACTATCCCAATAGTCCTCCAATACTCACAAGGAGAGTGGGAACTTTGAAGTTTTCATATGAAAGGGATGCTTTTAAAATATGCAAATCATTCCACTCACAAACAGTTAATAATTTATCATAATCATTATTTGCTGATAATTTGAATAGTATGAACTGCAGCATGCCTCAGAGAATACTGATTCATATTGTAGATGTGTTCCCTTGGAGTTTTATTCTGTTTAACCTCTTAGTAAAGGAGCAACCTCACTCAGAGAGGAAAGCCAGGCTGTTTCTGCTTATACTCTTACAAGGAGGTAGCAGAGTGATACTGTGTGTTGGTGTGCTGTCGCTCAATGACTGGAAGTGTCTTTGTTTTAGGGTTTGGGGCTATGAAGCTGCTAAAAATATGAGGAAGAAGGTGACCTAGTTCTCTAGAAGACCTGAAAAAAATGAGAACACATTACAAACAAGTCATTGCTAAACACCAGTGCCCTCCCATGCCTTTGAGAAAACTGGGCATGTTTTCTCATGTTAAGAGAGAACACTAATATAATTGTGAGTTACATACCAGGTTCATGCTAAGTGCTTTACACACATAACCTAACTTGATGTTCCCCTCTGGGAAGTACTCCTATAATCCCTGTCTAGTTTCTCCTTGATCTCTCTCCTTCTGAGAGATTCCACCCACTCAGTTTTTGGTGTCCAGAAAACTTAGAAGTCATCCTTGACTTTTCCCCATCTTTTGTTCACATGAGCATCCAATCCTTAAACAAAGGCACAGGAAAGCTAGCTATCTTTCCCACAACTCTAGTGAGTAGATCTATCAGTGTCCTGCTGCCATAGCATTTGTAGCTTACAATAGCATATATTTACTGCCATATAACTGAATGTATTCAGAGTAAGGGAAGTCTCCATGCACTAAATATCTGATCAGCTCCACTCTTGCCTGGAGACTCTTGGTGAAGATTTGTGTGACTCTCTCTTCCAGCTTCATGGTGTTGTCCACACTTTCAGGATCCTCCTTTTCATGCATCTCCCTTTTTCAGGCTCCTTATAATATGTTGACTTCACCTGGGTCACCCTAATAAATATCCTTATCTTAAAGGCAGTGAACTGTCAACCTCAACTCGATCTGCAAGCTGATTCCCATGTATTTGTAACTAAGATGTTTCCAAGAACTAGGATGTGAACTGGTGGTTATCATAGCTGATAGAGTGGGGAGGGCAGGTGGAAGGTGAACTTCAGCCATCTAGATACAGAACTCACGCTGTTGCTCAGAAGACAAGACCAGCTACTCAGAAAATCACTATTGATCAAGCACCAACACTCGCCCCTGCAGTTTGCACATGCTACTCAATGAAAAGTCACCCTCTGAACACACATGCTTACTCTACCAGGCTACTTTCAATTAATCAATCTCTCTCTATCCCCCTTCTCCCTTTCTTGATCCAATAAGAACACATGTGGACATGTACAGTTTCTCCTTGATCTCTCTCCTTCTGAGAGATTCCACCCACTCAGTTTTTGGTGTCCAGAAAACTTAGAAGTCATCCTTGACTTTTCCCCATCTTTTGTTCACATGAGCATCCAATCCTTAAACAAAGACCATTGGCCTCACTAACAAGAAGAATTTCCATGCATTTCTCTACTTGCATCCTGCCACACCCTGATCCCAACACCATCTCTCACTGATATAGCTGCCTCAGTCCCCCATCACTTGTCTTTCACCCCAGCGCTCTCCCTTTTGCAATCTGCTACCTACACAGTTCGCTGCATCATTTTCCTCCCTTTAACTTTCATGATCATTTTATGATCATGTTCTTCTGGCTTCTGTCTGTCTTGATAACACTACAATTGTGTCCACCTCTAGGACTTCCTGCTCGTAACCGTCTCTGGAATGATCTTATATAAGTCTTACATATCTTCACTTTGATGAACTAATTTGAATTACTAGACACTCCATCTCTATTTAAACACCATTTTCTTTGTTAAGTCTTTCTTTTCTTGACATCCTCACATACAGCTGACAGCATCTCTTTCTTAATTGTGATTGCCAGAAATATATTGTTTTGTTACATAAAATTGTTACCTGTGTGAGCCTTCTTTGAATGGCATTCTCCCTCTGTTTGTCTGTAAAGTCTTTGGGGGCAGGGGTCATGCCTATCATTCCTTAATTGAGTGTTTCTGCAACCCAGAACCTGATACACAAGTGAACACTTTAGGGTTAACAACCCATTCCAGCTGCTTTCACACGTTCCCCATCCTCTGCCTCACGGTCCTCCATTATCTCCACTGCTGCCAATGAAATCTTTCCGTGCCATTGTTTTAGTGCCATTATGTAGATTACAAAAGGAAATTCACTGTTGGATCCCATTGTATCACTCTGAGATGGGGAGAATAGGAAGCAGTCTGTGGTTATGTCAAGAAGGAACGCAGCAAGAAAAAAATGTAGCTCAATACATACCTGCTTGTGACACTAGATGCTCAACCAGGAGGTTAGTACTCTATGGCATGCAGGAAAGAGAAACAAGGGATCTTGAGAAAGTGCATTTGGCTCTGAAGCCCCAGAATGCAGAAGAAAGTACTACAGCTGGGTTGCTCAGAGATTTTGTTTTCCCGTTCCCCTACTGTATGAAAGAGTGAGCAGGAGAAGGATGCAGGTGTAGCCCAGCTTACAAAGACTGTGTCACAAGGAATGATGATGGATCTTGCTCTTCCTCTTCCTGAGCTTCCATGAAGACCACATATGTGATCAGCTCCTTTCATGCACAGGACTCACCAGCATGTAGATATAGCTAAAAGGGCAGGCATGGACAGTCTAAAGGCTATCCACACCACTGAAGGTACATCAGCCTGGTTTTGCCCACAAGGTCCTGCATGCTCTGTGCTATTCCATGTTCTTCATTCTCATGAGACACCGTGCCTGTTTTCTCCACTTTCTTCCCCAGTCCCAACATCTTCTTGCCTCAATCTGTGGCTTCCTTGGTTTTATACTCACCTGGAACCAGTTCCTTTCTTCTATTAGTGTATTGTTTCCTAGTTGTCCTCTTTCTAGCATCTTAAGCCCAAAATTGACAAACTATAGCGCAAAGACCAAGGGCAAAACTTTTAGAAATAAGTAATGTATTTGAAAACAATTATACACATTCATTTTCATATTGTCCATGGCTATTTTACAGTGTGACTGCAGAGTTAAGTGAGTGTGATGAGTACTACATGGTCTGCAAAGCCTCTCCTATTTGGTGGGTAGCACTTAACTTAAAAGGCTGCCTGTGGCTGAAGAGATGGCTCAGCCATTAAGCATTGCTGATCTTCAAGAGGTCTAATTCCTAGCACCCACATGGTAACTCACAACTATTGATAACTTCAGTTCAGGGAGATCAGGTGACTTCTTCTGGCTTTCAAGGGCATTAGGGAAACATATGGTACACAGACATGCATGCAGGCAAAACAAATCTACACATAAAACAATTTCTTGTACTAGAATCTAATAAAAGAACTGTGCCGGTATCACCATCTATTCACTGATATTTCTGAAGTGTAACAGAAAACATCATCTTTTAAAGCATCATTACCTATTTTGGGAATAATGAATAAAAAGTAAAAACTTAGCTTTCCAGGACATTTGGATATCTTGTTAACTCCCAAGTTTAAAGTCACAATCTCTATGCAGTAATTCAAATTTGGAGAGGGAGACATTCTCAATAACACCACATACTCTTAGATAGTAGGGGTAGAAACCCAAGTCAGCTTTCTCTGGCAGTAGATAGGGAGTTCAGCATATATGAAGGAAGACCTAAAAGGAGAACACTTTAGTCTTCTATTGCTATGACAAAACACCAAATAAAGGTAGCTTAAAAGATGAAAGGTTTATTTTGACTGATGATTTCAGTGATTTCACTTGATAACCAGCCAGCTCCATCAATGTGAAGATACAAGGGGCAGAACATTATGGCAGTGGTGGTATATGGCAGAAGAGGCCACTGGCCTTCTGGCACCCAGGAACCAAAGAGACAAAAGAGACCTGAGATGGGATATACCTTCTAAGGTGCATCCCTCCATGTGCCCTAGCTTCCTCCAACAAAGCTCAACAATAATGTTATTTAACAACAATGTTAAAGCATTGTGGTCATATATCCATCAATGGATTACTCTTGACTTCTAGTCCACCAGGATCTAGTCACCTCCCAGGGACACCACCACATGGGAACCAGGCCTTCACACATGATATGAGCACATGTCAGAAGAGCATTTCATAATCAAAACATAACAATTGAATAACCATTTGTGCTCTTTCTCCATCCAAATCCAGGCTCATTTGCTAACTGCGTCTAGCTGGCACTATCCTGGGAATAACACATTTTCAAGAGAAGCTAGTATTTTTCTCTTTTTTTCTTTTTCTGTCCCTTGTATACCAAGAACAAGATATTCTCCTCTTGTCCCCCTTCATGAGCCCAAATACCCTTTACTTTAACTGTCTTGATGGAGGAAGTCCTTCTGTGTTTATGTTTGTCTTATTGGTTGATAAAACACTGTTGGCCAATAGGGAAGCAAGATAGGTGGGGCTAGGAGTCAAGGAGGATTCTGGGAAATATAGTAAAGAGTTGGGTTGCCATGTGATCCCCAGGAAGAGAGTACACATAAGGCCAGCATCCTCAGTAAGATAAGTCCTTATAAAAATATATAGACTAGTAGTGATGGTTGATAATTAAGACTGAACTAGCAAATAAGAAATCCTAGTCACTGGCCAGCAACATTGTAACTAATATAAGACTCTATGTGTTATTTGGTGGCAGAACTCAGGTAGCTGGTGGTAAAAGTTATTGTTACACTGTCTCACAACTTTTAGAGCCAATTGTATTTATTTATTAACATTTAATTATTTTAAACTGCATGTGTGTCTATGTGTAGATGTGTGCAAAAGGATACAGGTGCCCACAGAAACCAGAGGTGTCAGATCCCCCTGGATGTGAACCTCCCAACATAGGTGTTGGCAACTGAACTTGGGTCCTCTATAAGAGAAGTGTGCAGTTTTAATCAGTGAGACATTTTCACAGCCACAGCCTTACAACATCAAAAATATTCTTTCTAAAATACCAAAAGGATAAATCAAGAAATGCCCATGAAAAGCTCACACAGTTGGTTGGATGATGATGCATGCCTACAGCAGTGGATCCTGGGGAAATATAATTAGTATGTGTGGGATACAGAAAATAATAGTGTGCAGTTTACAGACCAGTCAGTGAAATGAAGAGGTATCTGAACTCACCCTCAGCCTGTGATTAGGAATACAGAGTCTGGGGACAAGCTTTGATGAGGTGAGAAGAAGAGGACATAGTATATGCTTGCAGCTGCATTTTATGAAATATAAAAATTATATTTTATCCCAGATCTCAAAGTATCCATAAATCAGCCAGAGGGTTTTCTTGAAAACATAGAGTCCATAACCTTTGTTTGTTCCAAGATTCTAGGCAGGAGATAGCAAAAACCAAGTTGAAGTAATAAGAGCTGCCTAGTATGGGTTTGGGAAGAACAGACCCAGGGTATGCAATTTATATCATTTTAAATAAATATTCAAAGAATCTCTGATGTAAGTGGTTTAATAAAATGTCCTAATTATTACAGAAATCCTTATTAACAATTTTATATGTGGTTAAAAGTGTGATTTCATCAATGTTTTCTGATGAATTAAATTATAATGCATCTGACTTGCATTTTCATAACTGTTATATGTTGGAAACAGTTGTAGACTCCCTACATGCTTTGAGGTAAACTAGCAGTTTTATATTCCTTGTATGTTCAGTTTGAAATTCATGAGTTCCCATGCACAGATGAATTTGTTCATTTAGAAGTCACTAAGAATCTAATATGATCTGGATATCATATCCTGGACCCACAATCACAGGAGAAAGAAATGGGCATGCATCATGAGATCATACAATCTAGGAGACAGGGAAAAAGAAACATAACTGTGATAACATGTGGTGCGATTATATAATTGTCAATGGTATTATCAAATGATGATGATAATAATCGTTATAATTTTCTCTGCATATTAAGATTAGCCTTTTATGTCAGTGATCTTGTTAAATGCTGTTGGCAACTATACATAGTTCATATTCATAACCTCAGTTTATAGATGGAGACGTCAAAACTTAAGTGATATGAGTAACCTATTAAAAAATAAAAGCTCACACTCAGTTACAGTGCTTGGATCCATGTGCCACCATGTGGTTGTTTCCCTGTTTCCATCATCTATTGTCCCACTGCTTACACCTATTTTGGGGTGAAAACAGCATGGGAAACCTGGAGATGGAAGAATAAGGTGGAAAAGTTAATAAAGGGATAAGACTTGAGTCAAGAGTTAAAAATGTAAGTTGGCATTTGCTAAGCTGTGGATAACATGCATTGGGTGGCTAGAGAGGAGTAAAATAAAGATTTTTAAAGTTTCTGCCTTTGGAGAGCATAGAAAAAATAGCACAAATAGAAAATAAGGGATTTTGAAAGAGATGTGAGCAGAAGACTTCTTTAGAATCAGATCATCATGGTCCCTAAAGATCAACCATCTAAAAGAGCATCAATTCTATCCCTTAAGGAAGAAGATCCACCAGCCTTTTTAAGCAATAGAATAAAAGTGGTCCATATAACTTAGATGATGTGAGCCACACTCACCCCATCTTTCTCTGAGTACAACTTCAGTACCTCCAGTAACTGGTGGATAAATTAATACATCATTTAAAAATAATACACAGGCAGGTGGAGTATGGGGAAAACACTAGAGAAAGACTCTGGCCAAATCTCAAGCCAAGAGATTGCTGGGCAATTCAAGAAGGAAGTTCAATGATAGCAAAACAGTTGATGTGAGAGATACTTGAGTAGAGTGGACAGGTCCTCATCACCAAATGACCATACAGTCTCAAAAAGAGAGAATTTCAGCATCACTATTTGTATGTGAGACTTGACTGTGAATACAGAAGGAATGGGTCTGAGTATGAGGCTCCCTTGAGTGAAACAGAAGACAAATTCAAATTAGCAGCCAATGGATCATCTATCCCAAAGGTCTCAGGAAGTAGGGGTGTCACGGGGGCTACCCAAGTTACTGGCCATCTCTATATATGTGATCACACAGTGGGAAAATGTGTCTAGAAAACAAAGGACCTGAAGAAGACAAGAGCTAAAAAGACCAAAGTCTCCTGGGCTGTGGAAAGCTAGGGTTTATGCTTGGTGGGCTCTTCATAAAGAGCCAGGGTGGATTTCTTAGGCTTCTCCTGTGGAAAATTTATGAAGCCCAGTTAGAGAAAATGTCCTGATAGTTTTAAGGCTGGCATTTGAAGTCAGAACGCCTTCTCCAAGTAGCACATAAGGGCACAATTCAATAACTCTGACCATTGTGGAAAAATGTCATGTGCCAACAGCGATTTTCCATAATTTTGCTCAGAAAATCTGAAAGAAATGCAGAAAATGGATTTGCAGCCCTGGAAGCAGGCAAAGAAACAGTAGCAGAGGGCTGCAGGCCAGTAATTGATGTTTCAAATATCACTGAGTGCTTTGCCTGTAATTTCAGGGAAGAATGATAATAATTAAAGGCACAAACTTACAAGTCGTATGTGAAGAGGGAAATGCCGACTGCACGTTCAGTCAAGGGGGCCTGCTGGATTGTTTAACTTTTTCCAGCAAGCTTCAGACATATACAGTGATTAGTTCCCAGAATGACTTTCTCCTCAAAATGTTCCAAAGGGCCCCCGAAATGGAGATGATTAACTCATTGGGATTCCCTAAGATCCAGTGATAAACCAAGGTTCCTTGGGAAGTCCCACAATCCCAGGCTTTTCCTTATTGAGCTGGCTTTTCTCACAAATATACTCTGGGAAATACTGTCACTAAGCCTATCTCTTAATGTAATGGGGCTAACATACATTGTCTAAAATAACAAAAACTATTTGTTGAATTGGACACTGTGATTAATGGATGCAAAGAACATATTGAAGAACCATAGTGGCCATCATCAGCACCACATTTAATATAGTCATTGTGTATTTTTCTTTAGCTCCATTATCCTCCTTCTGGTTTAGCAGAGGTTCCTTCCTTCATCTGGATTTCAGAGGTGAAATCCTTCCTGTAGATTCATGATTCTGAGTGAGCACTAATGTACCTCAATCCTCCGTCTCACAGTGGACTTTTTATGCCCCTAGAAAATAGCTTTCATGGCCTCAATATGCTACTTAAGGAGAGAAAAGTTCTTGTTGGCCTAGTAGTTTGCTTTACAAGAAGGTGACACCATTCTGCCCAGCATGGCTTAAAGGCAGAACGAAGAGTCATGATGAAATCATAACACCATTTCTCAGATCCTCCCTAAGTAATAATTTGGTTCTGTAATCCCCACTGGATTTTTATGCAAGACACAGCTTTATCCAGATGCTAGAGTCAAGTTTCTCACATACCTGTGCTATTTCACTAATCAAAAAGCACTAGGCATGGAGTTTGGACAAAGAAAAGGTGTAATTTTTCCCTGGAAATTGTGCATCATGCAGCCTACTGGGATAAATGGCAAAGTCAAGGAATTTAAAGATCAGCCAAGAAGCAGTGAGGCAACGAGAGAAAGACATACCAGATAATCCTATTGATTTCAGTTGGCAACATTAAGCAAATAGTTGAATTTTCTAAGCCAAGCTCTTTTAAATTGTAATCATAATTCAATGCCAAGGATGAAGGTGACTGAAAGCCTATAATCTAAGGATAGGCATATACTTAGTAGGAAGGAGGGATAGGGCAGAGCTCCAAGAGAGCTGTCAGTGGGGTAGGATGCCCCAGCCTGTCTATCCTGGTGACCAGAAATGTCCTAGGAATGACAAAATTGAGTCTTTTCTGGTTTCTTCTATTTAATAATGGGAGAGAAGAATTCATCAGAATTTCTACTCACTCAAGGTGGAAGTTTAAACAATTCTCTATTGCTAAAGAATGAGAAAGTGAAAAGAACAAAGGATCAATTACATAGATATCCTAGATCTAACCAGGCATCAGCATCACCTACAGATATTGTGAAGCAGCCGATGAGGCTTTATGGGTACATAGCTCTGAGGACTGGACTTAGGGCTGTGTCTCTATGCTTACAAAGGTGATTTGGACATGACTCCAGCCTGCTGTGAGTTACCATTTCAGTATTTCGGAACCATCATCTTGTCCTATCTTCTGTCCATGTTTACTATCCATTTACATCATTACACATTAATTTTCTCTTCCTTGAAATTTGCACAAATGAAATTTTATACACATCTTTCATACCATTACACCTAGAACATTCTTGGTACTAACTCATGTAAGTATTTTGCATTATATGTATACATTTTATCATGTTAGCCATTATAAGCAGAATTCCATCGTATGGTGAGCACTGTTTCTTCATCCATTCAGCTATTGATTAACACAGGAAGGATTCCTCCACATTTGGACTGTTATAGATAAAGCTTCTATGAATCCCTATTTATATGACTTTGTATAAATCTATGCTGTCATGTCACTTGTGCACTTAGGACTATACTGAAGTTATAAAGAAACTGCAACACAGTTTTACAAATTCATGATACAAATTTTATTCTTTCCAGTAGAGTGTTAGCATTCTAGTCCTTACATATTGCCACTAGCATGGATCTACTGAGCCTTTCCATCTGAGCCATCCTAACACTGTATGTGTTTTGCTATTGTTTGTCTTTGTTTTGTCTGTAGTTTTATCTTTTAGAGGATTTTGGTCTCATATACCCACTGGCTGCCTTATAATCATAAGTTTGTTGCAATTGATGAGCCAATAAGGGCACAGTCATTATCACCCACAGTACGTTGATCACATAGGGGTCCATTTGTGACTTCTATGGATTTTGATGAATGTAAAAGAGCATTCATCTATGATTGCATTATAACATGATTAATATTCCCATGAAGTCTGATATTTAACCCTATCTTCTCCTTAACCCTTGGAAATCACTGATCACCTCTACTATCCAGAGTTACTGTTTTCCCTTTCTAACATGACACATGGGTGCAGCCTTTTAATGTTGGCTTATTTTGATTGAAAATATGCATTTACATTTTCTCTGTGCCTTTTCCTGCATTGGTAGCTCATATCACTTATCTCTGAGTGACTTTACATTGTCAGATTGTACAGTTTATTTTTCCATTCATCTAGTAATAGACACCCTGCTTACTTCCAAACTGAATAAAGTTGTTGTAAGCACTCAGATGCCAATTTGTGTTTAGACTTAAGATTTATCCACTTTGGTAAATATGGAGGGATAAAATTTCATATAGTGTGAAAACATTTCATTTTATAAGAAACTGTCAAATTGTCTTCAACAGTGCCCATATATTTGCATCCTCGTTGGCAATGATAAGAAATCCTGCTTCCCACATAGATGCCAGCAGTTGGTGCTGTTAATATTTTGAATTTTGCCCATTTTTACAGATGTGTGGTGGTACCTCACTGTGGTTTTAACTACAGTTTTTCAATGTCTAATGATGATCAGTTTTTCACGTGCTTTTTGGCAAATTCTTTGACAAAATGTATGTTCAAGTCTTTTGACTACTTTGCCAGATCATATATCTTCTCATGGCTGCTTCTGAAGGCTTCTGTGTATATTTTGGATGAAACTCCATATATTTCTCTTGCAAATATTTAAAGATACTTTATAAGCTGACATAAAAAGCAAGCATTTCCACTGACATTTTTCAGAACATACATGTTATTATAATTCATTCTTATCCATTCCTTGCCTCAAATACCTTCTCCATTCTGCTTCTGGTTAGCTCCCTTAGTCCCAATATTGCCTTTCTATAATATTGCCTCTCCTCCTTTATTAGAAATCAGCAGAACATACTCCACTGGGGCTATTTCTGAACTCCTTTTTCTGTTATAATAATTTTTCTGCCTATTCTTTAGCCATTATGACACTCTTTTAATTATTAAAGCTTTTAATGTCTGAATGACAATCCTCTGACTTTGTCCTTCAGATTAAATTTTGTGTTGTCTATTATTTTCTTTCAAATGTACAAAATATATTGCTTAAAATTTGATTAGCATTCCAATTCTTAAATCAACTTGCAAAAGACTGAGTGCCATATTGTCCTTTTCATGAACATTGGATATCTTCCTTTTTATTTTATTTTGATTACATACGTTCATGTTTTATAGTTTTCATATATATGTATATATATATTTCATATATATACTAAATGTTTGGATGAATATTTCACTTTAAGATATAAATAGTTTGAAAAATTAATTATCAAATCCACTATTTCATTACTAGTATATTGGAAAATATCCTTTATACACTAAACATGCTATAATTATTTAGTTCCAGCAGTTATTTAAATCAGTTTTTTCAGATAATCTGTATAGGTAATCATAAGTGAACAAAGCAGTTTTATTTCTTCCTTCTCCATCTTTATATACTGTCTATCTTCTATTTACCCCTTTTCTTTCTTTTTTTTCTCTTCTCATTGTATTAGCTAGGTCTTTAGTAGAACAAAATAAAGGTAGTGGCAAGAAAGAGCATCCTCACCTTGTTCAGGATCTCAACAAGAAAGTCAGGTGTTTCCCACTACTAAGTAGATGTTCACAGTAGGACTTTTGTAAAGGTTATTTTTCCATTTGAGAAAGTTCTCATTCCAAGTTTGCTGTGAGATCTTAACCACCAATAAGCTCTAGATTTTATCAAATCATAGGTTAATTTCTTCAGCCTATGGATTACATTGACTAATTTTCTAATCTCAATTCAATCTCCTACCCCTGAGATAGGCTTCACTGAGTTATGGCACAAAATAGTCTTTGTTTTTTTCCTTCTTCATTGAAATGTCTTCATCTGGTTTTGTGATTAGGTACATTAGGTATATTTTTGATCTTTCAGGCTGTAGCCTGCTGTCCTGATTTTTGTAGTTGTGCAATACATTCTGAAGTCATAATCTATCGGTACTCCAATATAATTTGTTTTTCTGTTCTTTTGGGAAATAGAGAACATTATTACTTCTGAATTAATTTAAGAATAAGTTCATCAATTTCTAAAAGAAAAATCCTGCTGGAAATTTATTGGAATTCTATAATATTTTTCTCAATTTGAAAGGGTTAAAGTTTAATAGTACTTGATATTCTGACATATAAACACAGTATATTGTTCAATTATTTTTATTTTAGTTTTGAGCTGAAAGGCTTTTCATATTAACTGTCATTTATTCCCAAGCATTTCCTATGGTAGATGTGTCATGACTGATTATTTTATTTTATTTTACTTTCATTTATGATTTATCAGGATAAATATAAAAATTACAAAGATAAAGTTATTTCATTAGTTTTTCATAGATGTGTGTGTGTGTGTGTGTGTGTGTGTGTGTGTGTGTGTGTGTGTGTAAACACAATATATTCTAACACATGTTTATTTCCTTAAATCTCAATATACTTACTTGGGAGATCCAGTAGCTTTTACGTAGATTCGTTGCAGTTTTTTCTCTGAACAGTCATATTGACTGTCACTAAAAATTGTTTTTATTCTTTTTTTAACAATATCTATCTGGGTCAATTAGATTGCTCAATGGGTAAAGCTGCTTGCTGCACAAGGCTAGGCATCTGAGACTCATCTCTGGAAGTCATGTTTAAAAGCCAGTGGCTATAGCCTGAGCATCTGTGACTCAGGAAAGTTCTTGAAGACAGAGGCCAGCCAGCCTGGAACGCACATATCAGAAATAAGAGACTCTGCTCAGCAAGGTGGAAGGAGTAAGTTGTCCTCTGACCTCCATATATGTGGTGCACATGTTGGAACACACACACACACACACACACACACACACACACACACACACACACATCTATGCAAAACTAATAAAATAACTTTGTAATTTTTATATTTATCCTGATAAAGCATGTTTGTAGTTTTAAGCTTTGAATATAATTTTCTGATAGTGGGGTAATGTTGGTTCATATATTAGGATGGGACATATCCCATTTGCTTTTAGTTTTGTCAAAGATTTCATGTACAATTAATATTAATGCTTTCACAAGTAATTGATAGAATGTCCTTTTAAAAAACATGGGGCTGAAGAGATGGCTCAGTGATTAAGACTTCAGTTCTCAACCTGTGGATCACAACCTCTCAGGAGTCATAGATCAGATATCCTGCATGTCAGATACTTGCATTACAATTCATAACAGTAACAAAATCAGAGTTATGAAGTAGCAATGAAATAATTTCATGGTTTGGGGTCACCATAACATAAGGAACTATATTAAAGAGTCAAACCATTAAGAAGGTTGAGAACCACTGAATTAAGAGCACTTGTTGATCATGCAGAGAACCTGATTTTGGTTCCTAGCATCCACATGGTGCCTCCAAACTACCTGGTCACTTCAGCTCCAGGGGACCCAATGCCCTCTTATGGACCCTACAGGTACTGCATGTACATGGCATACATTCATATATGTAAGCAAAACCCACACACATAAAATAGAAATAAATCTTTAAACAAATCTGCCAAGAGTGGTACTTGCCTTTAATATCAGCACTTGGGAGGTGGAGATGGGTGGAACTTTGAGAGTTTGTGACCAGCCTGGTCTACATGAGTTTTAGGACAACCATAGGTACACAGTAAGAACCTGTCTCAAAAAACAAAACAAAACAAAACAAAACAACAAAACTATTGTGATCAAGAATTATCTTTATGAGACTTTGACTTCAATCCAGGTAATTTTACTATACATAGAGATACTTAGATTATGTCTCTAAATAACCTATATATTTTATCTAAATTATCAAACTTATTAACATAAAACTATGAAAACATTGTCTTATAATCCTCTTAATATCTATAGACTTTTCAGTTACATCAACCCTTGTGTTTTCTATTAATAATAGTGTTCCATAGTTTCTTGTGAATACTCTCATAATACATTTACCAACTTAGTGACTTTATTTAAAACCCAAGGTTTCATTTCTTTTTCTCTATTGTTTTTATAGCAAAGTTTATTCACTACTACTAGATGTTTATTTATCTACCTATGCTAAATTCAAATATTCATTTTCATTTTCTTAAAGTTGTAATCCTAGAACTGATTGAACATCTTTCTCTTTGCATAATACAGGAATTTGAGATACCTTAATAGAGGGAGCCATTATAGGTTTAAAGAGAAATCTGGCACTAGAAAAATTCCAGAGATCCACAAGGATGACCCCAACTAAGGATCTAAGAAATAGTGGAGAGGCTACCTTAAATGTACTTTCCTTATAATGAGATTTATGACTATATTAAATGAAATCCTCGACCTTCATCCAGTAGCTGATGGAAGCAGAAGCAGAGATCCACTGAGACAAACTTCTGGAATCCAGTTGTAGAGAAGGAGGAGTGATGAACAAAGGGGTCAAGACCATGCTGGAAAAAACCCACAGAAACAACTGAATTGAGAAAGTGGGAGCTCGTGGACCCCAAGCAGACAGCTGGGGAACCAGCATATGACTGAACCAGGCTCCCTGAATGTGGGTGACAGTTAGAAGGCCTGGGCAGTCTATGGGGCTTCGGGCAGTGGAACCAGTATAGTGCACTAATAGATTTTTGGAGCCCATTCCCCCATGGAGGTATACTCTCTCAGCCTAGATAGACAGGGAGTGCCTGCCTAGGCCCTGCCCCAAATGATGTGACAGACTTTGATGATCCCCCATGGAAGGCCTCACTCTCCCTGGAGAGTGGATAGGGGTGGGACAGGGGTATCAGTGGGGGACATGGGAGGATGGGAAGGAGAGGGAACTGGGATTGATATGTAAAATATATTGTTCCTAATTTTAAAAAGCTCAAATCACCTCCATCCCAGATACTGCCACAGTGCCATTCTGAAACAATTTATATGTTGTATTTTCATTTTTGTTAAATTTGAAATACATTCTAATTTCATCTACCATTTTCTGTCATCTATGAAACCTTTTAGAAGTGAATAATTTATTCCACAAAATATTTGAGAATTATACAGAAATCATGGTACCAATTATAGATTTCTCAGCAAAGAAAAAAGTTCTCAAGTCTGAATTCATTCTATTGTGATGTGAGAACATGTGCAGTATGGCTTACAGTATTATTGAACCTCACATTTTGGCCCTGGGTATGTTACATCATAGTAAATATTCTGACTTTTAAAAAGAATGCATAGCTGAATCTATTAAGTAGAGTGTATCATAAATGCCAATTAGGTCAAGTTGCTCACTGATGTTATTAAAATCTACAGACTTTCTGATTGTCTGAGTAGTTTTTTTTTTTTTTTCTATTAGTTTCTGAGAGAAGAGATTGAAATGCCTGAGTATAGTTGTCTATTTGATTATTTTTCTGTGATGTCCTTGATTAGCTTTATTTCATATATGTTGAAGTTTTAGCAAATGCTTTTAGAATCACTGATTCTCTTAACAAATTCACTCAGATGACATTATTAAAAATGTGTATTTTGGTTAATAGTCTTAACTTTGAAATTGACTTTGTCTGATGCTAAGATAGTCAACCCAGATTTCTTTTGATTAGTGTTAACATATCTTTATGCATGCTTTTTTTTATGTTGACTTAATTGTGTTCTTTTGTTAGCAGTGTGTGTCGTAGTTAGCTTTAGTTTTTGACTTAACATCCCTGGAAAGAGGAACCCTCAGTTGAAAGACTGTCTTCATCAGACAAACATCTGGGCTTGCCTACGATTTTCTAATTTGATGTAGGATGTCCAACTTGTGTAGTGGTACTATCCTTGGGCAGATGGACCTGATCTGTATAAGAAACATAGCTGAACAAACCAGAGGGAACAAGCCAGTAAGCAGCTTTTTTCCCATGGCCTTTGCTCCAGTCTCTGTCTCCACATTCCTTCATTGGCTTCCCTTAAGGACAGACTGTCACTGGTGAACCGAATAAATCCTTTCTCCCTGGGTTATGTTTGATCATTGTGATGGTTAGTTTTAGGTCAGTTCGACACAAGCTAGAATCATTTGGGAAGAGGGAAACTCAATTGAGAAAATGCCTTCCCCAGATTGTTCCGTGGGCTAGCCTGTGGTGCATTTCCTTGACTGCTGATTGATGTGGGGAGCCCTGTTCACTGCAGGAGGTGTCACCTCTTAACTGATAGCCCTGGGTACTGTAAGAAAGCCAGTTGTATAAGCCATATGGAGCAGTCTTCTATGGCCTCCTCAATTCATTCCTCCAAGTTCCTGCCTCGATTTCTTTCTCTGGCTTCTCTCAGTGAGGAGCTGTTTCCTAGAAGTGTAAGAAGAAATGAAGGCTTTCCTCCTCAGATTGCTTTTGGCCATGGTGTTCATCACAGAAACCGAAACCACACTAGGATCATGTGTTTCTTTATGATCAACTTATATCGGGCTCTGTTTATTATCCATCTGACAGCCGCTGTCTCCCAATTTAAAGGATTTTCTTTTCATTGATTTTTGGTGTGACAAGGCTCAAAACTATTTTCTAATTGCATGTTTACTCCACATAGTCTTCCTTCTCTTTGTTTTTTTTCATTCTGCTTCCTTCAAATGCATTGAAGTTTTGTCAGTGCATCTTCTCCTGGACACTGGGTTATTGTTAGCTGTCAATTCCTGTCTTGTTATTTAGTAATTGCTTTGTGGTTTATGGCACACATCTTTACTATGATACTGTCTTTATAAGTGCCACAGACTACTCTCAAATATTGTAATTCACTGTCCATATAGTGTGAGGCATATGAGAATATGCCAAAATTTTTCCTTCTACTGTCTACAATATTATACATTTTACTTTCACACACAATGTAATCATTTAAATGAGAATGGTCCCCATAAGCTTATATGTTTAAATACTTGATCCTCAGTGGGTGGAACTGTTTGGAAATGATGAGGTGTGGCCTTTTTGGAGGAGGAGCTTTACTGGGAAGTGGCTTGGCTTTGAGGTTTCAAAAGCTCACACCATTCCTAGTTAGCTCTCTCACTGTCTCAGGCTGGTGGATCAGATGGTAGTTCTCAGTTAATGCCACGTTTGCCTGCCTATAGCCATATCCCCAACCCCCACCATGATGGTCATGGACTGACCATTTAAAACTGTATGCCCTAAATAAATAAATGAGTATGCCTAAAAATTTCTGTTCCTGTTACCTACAATATTATTATATGTCTTATTTTCGCATGTAAATGAATATCACAACGCAGTTATTGTTTTTGTTAATGCATTCCATGGTGATTTAAGAGGTCTCTGCTGTAAGACTGAACTTGCTCATTTGCTCTTTCCAAATCCCATCATCCTTCTGTGTACTTCCCTGTCCCTCTCATGCCATGCTCTCTATCCACAACAAATGTCCTCAAACTTTGCCATAGTGAAGATTTGCTGGAGTTAAACTATTTTAGCTTTCCTTTGTCTTGAAAACTTTTCATTGGCTACCACTTGTGAAAAGATATTTTCAGTAGTTATGAAACTTTCACTGATCTTACACCCACCCAAGCATACACAGGTGTGTCAGAGAGGCTGCTCCATTGCCATCTTGCTATTGGCATCTCAGTTGATGACGGGCCTGCTACCCACATTCATTTTGGTTTGGGAAATAGTATGCTACCCAGGACCATCAGGTTTGAAGATTTTATCCTGATCCGTGATGTTAAGAAAATTGATCAGGATTTGTGTTGGGATGGATTTCATCATGTTTATTGTGTTTGGTTTTTTTAATATTTTAAATTTGTGTTTTTAATTTTACTAAGCTTAGATAAAATGTGGCCATTATGTTATGATTTTATTCTTCCCCTTTGCCTGTGGTGACCTCAATAAATATACATTAGGTCTCTCTCATTTGTCCTTTAACTCACTAATTCACTTGCTATTTTCTTTGTTAGTTGCTTCTTTGCTCTTTGTGTTTTGTTTGGAATGGTTTTTATTGATAATGCCTTCAATATCGCTAGTGTTTCCTCCTTCAAATTCTAGTTAATTAATGTCATTTTGGTCTATTTACCTCTCACACATAGTTGTTTTCCTCTGTAAATATTCTATTCCAGTCTTGTTTACAATTTATGTATCTCCTCTTTAGGTTTGGAATCTATAGAACAGAATAAATGTTGCTGCTATGTCTGTGTAAGCATTTGTCAGCTCTGGGTGGCTTCAAATGATGAATTTATTTTCTCACTATTTTCCTTGCTTCTCAGATGCTTTGTCAATTTGAATCCAGGCATTGTGTATTTTATGTGGTTGAGAGCTAGCTGTTTATCTGCATGCGTTTTCGTACATGTTCTTGAACTTTCTTTTGTGATGCTGTGCGTTCCTTAGAGACAATTTGTTACTTGGAAGTGTGGGTTTGAATTTATATTTTGTAGGCGCTGAAGATTGTTCACTGTGGAGATAATTGCTCGCCATGTGTGAGGCAAGACATTTCTGTTAGCCTTGCTTAGTTGGTGCATCATGATTGTCAAGGCTTTTCTGTATGATAAGAGCCATTAACATCACTAATCTTCTACCTCTTTCCAAAGGTTCTTTCTCCATCCTCAGGTAATTTACACACACACACACACACACACACACACACACACACACACACACACACACACACACACACCATGGAGAGTGGTAGTCATTTATCCTCCATTTAGTTCTAGAGGGAAACCTGTTCAGATCTCTAGCATTCTTATTTTCCTAGCAACCTTAGCAGTCCCGTGGCTTTTCTGAACACTCAGCTACTAACCTTCTCCCTGTGTCTACCAGGCTCTGCCTGGTTCTTGCCTCCTGCTAGAGCTTGGATCTTCCTGTGGCAATAATCTAGAATGACTTGTAAGGGGTTCCAGCAATCAGGGAGCACAGCTCTTCCTCATCTGACTCTTGAAAATTCCTATTGGGTAGGTTGTTCTCAGCTTTAAAATGCATTCATTTTTGGGTGATAACTAATTAATGTTACTCTCTCCTGGATGGATGTGAAAATAAGACTGAAGGCCAAAAATCAGTCGATATCTGCCCAAGGCCAATGAATGGCTACACTGAGAGCAGATATTCCTTAAGAAGAGAGGAAGCCGTTATTTGGTATATACTATAAACAGTTAATCAAAGCATAGAAGCATACACATACTAACCTCCTACATGGACAGCGCTTTTAATAAAAGGTTTCCCTCCATACATTCCCAATTTTAAGGCATTCAAACTCAGAGACTGGATTTGGTTCCTGGCTGTACAACCTACTAGATCTCTGACCCTACGCACCTCACTATTTTTTTTAATAATTTATCTATGTGTATTACATATGCGTGTGCACATATGTATGCAGATGGGCCCACTTGGGTGGGCATGTGTACAAGCTGGAGGCTGGTGTCTTTTTGCAATCTCTCGTCTATCTTGTGTTTTGACGCAGGGTCTTTGGGGTAACATGGAGCATGTTTATCTGGATTGTGGTCAGACCATCCTGTCTCCTTCTGGCAGCAGTGGAGTTACAGGTGTGCATATTTTTTATGGTCAGCTTTCATGTGGGTTCTGGGATCTGAACTCAGGTTCCTGTGTTTGCTTAACAAGGACATTACACACCAACCTAGCTCCCCAAATGGAACATGTCAGTCTCTCTAGGCTTCAGTATCTCTATCTGGAAAATGGAAATAATAGCAGTAAGTGCAAATTAGGTGATATGAGACCTAAGTGCAATGATGCAAACACTTGGTATAACAGTAAATGCTATTTTTCCATGTATGTGTTAACAAAAATGGTAAGTTAGGCATATACTCAATAACATTCAGCTCTTTTCCTAAATCATATTAAATGCTTTCTTCCTCTTGGTTCCTTTTAAAATTATGAAGTTGGTTTTCTCCTCTCTAAATTCCTGAGATGATACACACACACACACACACACACACACACACACACACACACACACACACACAAATGTGCATTAGGCACCTCTTTTAGAAACCAACTGATCCATCTGGTTTCCATTTACAGTGTCAATGTGAAGTGACTTTTCTATTTGCTGGTGACATGTCTAAATCCACTCATCTTTGTATTTGCCTTTTCTGGCCGCACTGGCCACGCAATTGTTCTCTAAATTTTTTTCTAAATGTTTTGTTTTTCGTCTCTTTGTCCTCAGTCAGTACCTTTATCATTAGTCAATCCCCGACCCCCAGTGCTGCACAAATGGAATTCTACTGGCATCATTCTATGTGCGTCACTTAGCTGCTCACTACCAATGTAAACACATGAAACCAAAGTTGTATCATCATTTTCTAACACTTGCCACATGGCATTACAGGAAAATTTGCATGTGCCTTTGTTTTCTGTTTCCATTGCATCTCTCCCTCCCCTGGACTTTGGAAGAGAGAATAATTGTTGTTGCTTTCTTTGCTTATTTGATACATGCTTCAACTTTTTAAAACACTTAGAGGAAAAGCATATAAAAAGTAGAGGTAAAGGAGTAAAGAAACAGAGCATCTCTTGGTTTTCAAGGTGGTTGTTCAGGTTAAGGTACTCAAACACAAACAAAGCCTGAAGACTCAAGTCTTCATACCATGTATGACATGGTAGAAGAAGAGAACTTTTACAAACACACACACACACACACACACACACACACACACACACACACACACACACACAGCCCAAATAAATAAATAAAGACATAAACTAGGGTTTCAGGATTTCAAAAAGCAATGGAGCACCTTCTTCAGACAACAGCATTTACTGTTGAGACACTGGGTTTGGAGATCTCCATGGTACACAAAGACACCTTTAGTAAATGATCTCATTTAACAACTGTCCCTGAGGAATCACACCCTGGTTTCACACATCTCTCTCACCATGCACTGAGACACTGGGCCACGTATTTATCATGTCCCCAGAGAGCAAAGACTTACATAAAAAAAAAAAAACTCATCAATGTTGCTAAAAATTAATTATATTTTCATGATGGTTCTAAGCAAGAAAAGAGAAAAATCATATTTAGTAAAACTAGAAATATCAAATAGATGGCAGAATGGAACTGAGAATCTCAAATAAAAATAGAACTGGATCCCATCTGAATTTAGTGATAAGGGCTGCAACAATATGACACAAATGTACCTTGTGCGACATTTGTCATGTCACCCTAGCATCCAGCTACTCTATCATATTAGATAATATAGTTACGGCCAGCAAAGGGACAAGAAAATTAAAAGGAGTCAAGTCAGGTAGGCACAGCAGTATATCAAATGAGATTTAAAAGTGAACTGGAATGCTGCTGAGGCCCAGGTGACACAAAAAGGCATGCAAATATAGGGAATGCTTCAGAATTCAAGGATTAGATCCAAAGAGCATTTGCTAAGACCCAGAAGAAAGACTCAGATTCCATAGCCTACTGTGTGTTCTTTTCACAGCTCTCTGGGACATAGGTGTCATCATCTTCCTCTTGGAGAAAAACCAGAGCTCAGAGAGTGAGACGGAATGTCCCAAAGTCAGAACCCAATGCCAGAAGCAAGTTTCAAAAATAGTCTTCTAACCCACAGCTTTTAAATTCTAATGCTACTCTGGCTGGCTGGTCTCTCTCTCTCTCTCTCTCTCTCTCTCTCTCTCTCTCTCTCTCTCTCTCTCTCTCTCTCTCTATCATAAACACATACACACAAGAGAGAGAGAGAAAGAGAGAGATAGGGGAGACAGACAAACAGAGAGACAGAGACAGAGACAGACAGAGACAGAGACAGAGACAGAGACAAAGAGACCACTGGAGGAGCCTCATTAAGCCCACACACTTCCAGGTAGCCTACCTCACTTACATTTTTACTCAGTTGCTCTGAGGCAGAAGTGTGTGGGTGATTGAAATAATTTGGAAGCTAATCAAGTAAAATTATACCTTGTCAGTAACAAATGACAAGCTTTACTAGACAGAGTCACATAAGATGGGCAAGCCCTCACCGCACTGGAAGACCCTGGGAGAGGGGTCTGAGAGATGCACTTATCCGGGTGGCATCACTCTCTGGGTAGCACAGTGGGGATCCAGGAGGTAAGAGGATTTCCAAGGGCCTTATAACTCCCAGGGCCTAGTTTATCAATAGACGACAGTTGCTAGGTGAGGCCTAGTGGGCTAGGTGAATTAGGCAAGCTCTAATTGGCTAAAAATCTGCTTGCTTGGACAATTTTTAAAGTAATTATATGTGTAAAACTTTGGGTTTGGTCCTGGTAGGCGCTTGAGCTAATGGGTCTTGTCCTGTCTGGGGCCAGCACACAGAGGCCACCTTTGACTCATTTAGATGACAGAGTCATATCCCCTTGGGAGATGACTTCGCTGTGGTATATCATAACCCACATAAAGCAAACTGTGCTTCTAACTCCAGGTGTCCCACTGTCTTTGCTCTCCCACAGCCAACTGGAGCAGTGAACAAACAGGCCCATCGGTGGTTTCCTAGGAGAAGGTGGCTTCCACGGAAAACAAGCGGAAGAGTTAGCATCAGGTGAACACCTGCTGGATGGGCCTCAGGTTAGGATTATAAACATGTTCTTTTTGCAGTGACGAGGACACATTTTCCTTTGCAATTTTCTTTGTAGACAAAGCTTAGGGGCAGCTTTACCCAGGCAAGGTCCTGACCCATTTGAGAGCAAGCAGGGACACTTGTGTCATACATGGACCTCATCTTAGGATAGAGATCAACACTGACAAAACTACAACTACAAGCCCAATGTTGACAGGATCCACATGCAGCATCTGAAGCGAACTTTTCCACGGAAGGGGTCCTTACATGAGTTTGTCTGCAGAAAGCACATGAGAATACCTATTAGTAGTCCCTTATATTTGGTACATTCAGGTTGGTACACTGAGAAATCCACCTGGAGTGACTAACTCAACTCAGTCCTCCTGCCATCACTGTCAGACAGGTACTTCAAATCCTTTCCTTACCACGGGCTGAATCACAAACCCAGGCTGCTGGGACAGAGATGGCATTTAAGCTAGTGATTACCAAACTTACAACAGATGTTTTTTTGAGAGTGATGGGGATAAAAGAAAGGAAAACCTTGATGGGGGAGGTAAAGGGAGCTGGGCAGGGGGGGTCACTCCTCATCATCTTTCACGGGTAGGGCAGAAGTAGCCATCCTGACCTATTAACAATTTGGTTCTGCTTCTCTGTGCCTACCTCATTCTTTGTGACTTAGTCAAAGGTAATCTGATGTAAAAGGAATTCAGTACTGTGTAGCCTAAAATGATTAATCCCAGTTGTATTACAACTGTTCCATAAAGCCTCTAATTCCAGAGACTGGCTTATCAGGGATAGGCAGTGGGACCCTGGCTACCTGGACATCACTACTACACTGTTGCCTTTACCCTCCATGCTTCATCATTTGCCATCTGCTGCCTGTATGGAAGCACCACGAAGAGCTGGGTTGGGCACATTGTCTTGTGAGTAATTGGATGAAATACCCCAGTGTCAGCTTTCAGATTAGGAAACTGATATTTATCAAGGTTGATCTGATCAAAAGCTGAAAAGGAAAAGCATAGAATTTATGAATCACCCCTGAGCTTCCCACTCTTTTGTTGCCACTGACAAACAGCAAGTTTCAAATGTCTTGGTCCATAGGCCATTCTTCCTTTCATAGGCAGAAGTACAGAACCCTAGTCCAGGACTGCTGCTCTATTTGGAAGTGAGGTAAGTAGTTTCCATTTGACAGTGTGAATGACTTGTGTCCCACTAGGATACTTCTCACCAAAGATAATTAGTATAGGCTTTGTTTTTTGAAAGCATCATCATTCACAAGGATCCTATGACGAGTCTGAATTGCTGGGATCCACCTTCTGTTATAAGAGTGCATGCCCATATTCTGCCTTCTTGCTCTCTCAAAGGGTTTGCAAAGCTTTGAAAGTCATGTATGTGCCCAATGTATTTTACTACTCTGTCTTTCTCCTCCGAGACTCCAGTACCAACAAGACTTTTATTATCTCTTTACTCTGCCAGCTCCAGAGAGGACTTTTCCTTCTTTGAATTCTGTCGCCCAGAAACCAGCTCTCTTTCTCTAATGAGCTTTTCTTTGGCCCAACCCCACTTCTCATAAACAAAATGTCCCTTCACATCAGTATGCCAGCTTCGGAGGTCTCGTCTGGTCTGGAGAAGCAAATCTGGGGAGTCCACTGACTTTCACTGCACTGCTCCCCCTCCCCCATGCCAGGGCCTATTTCCAATGACTCTTTGTGTCCTGGCAACATGATGTTCATGCATCCCTGCTCCAAGTGAGGCAACATGTTTCACAGAGCATCTGATTCTTCACTTTTCACTAACAGGTTTCTTTTTGTTTTGTTTTGTTTTTCCATCTAAGCATTTAAAGTACGTACGAACAGATGGAGCTGTTTTTAAACACGGTTGCAAATATTTTCCTCATAGACACATGTCCACACACTCTGGAAAGCTAGTTGAGTAACCTGACTAATCCATGAAAGGTTGTCTGACAGTCACTTTCCAATCTATCCGGAGCTGAAGACGATCGCAGTGCGGTCTGTCTCCTGCACACATCACTTCCTTTCTCAGAGGAAGTCCTTAAACTGCTGCCACGACATACCACCAGCTACACAAATACCAGCTTTTAGAACATTTCCAACTGCCATCTGTAAATTCTGGGTAACTTCCCCACTCTGCTTTCCACCCATGACAACTGACCATTTTACAACCACATAGGCTAAATCTCCCTTTAACTGTTATCTTTAAACATTGTCCTTCCTCTTTCAGGTGCCTCAAACATTCTCCAGATGGCTATGGCACCCAATGACTTTAAAATACATTTTCATAAGCACCCAAGTGCCTTGGCTGAAGCTCAAGAGTGTTTATGTGAGGTAGCTTGTGAAGGAGAGTTCATTCACTAATACACTCCAGGGAAAAGAACATGGATCTCTTTCCTGGAATAAAAGAAAGAAACAAGACTCATAGCCAGTATGGGCTACAAAAAGACAAGAAAACCCAGGGAAACCCAGAAACATGGATTTTTCTGGAAAGAACGGTGCCTTCCACACTTTCTGTTACACAGAAACCCTAGAGCCAGAAAATCCACACTCAGGATGCTGGACCCAACACTAGCTTTGTGATTGGAAATCCACTGCCCTTCTCTGGGTGGGGATGATCCGAGCCACATAGCTGCTCCAGGCTCTGCTTACCCAAGAGCACAAAGCTTCTCAGAATGAGTGTGAAGAGACAAGGAAGAAATGAAACTTCCAGCCCACAGTTTCAAGTTTTCCAAAGCCTGTTTGCTTTGGCCTGCCTCTGCCATTCCTTTCTCTCTTTTTTCAGAAGTGTGAAATGGGTTGGTTGCTGGTATTTGTTCTGTGGTCTCCGCTAAGTCTTCCATCTGCATAAACTTAACTCTGCCAATCCAGCCATTCAGCAGCACTTTCTCTTCAGCTGGCTCAGAGGGACATGAAGGTCCTATTAAGTGGTACTTTCAAGGCTTGCAAATGTGTGATCCTGGCTGTCGACTGGGAGTAGGAGGCTTAACTGTGCTGCCCTCCCAGCTGGCTGGCCCTTTCTTTAGAACTAGGCGCTAAACAGATGAAGGCATATTGGATCCAGGTCTGGATATGACTGCTTTCCCAGGAGTGGGGACATAGCATCAGTGGCTAAAATGTGCCTACAAATGTGCCTTCCTGATCCACTGGGAGATGGGAGATTATACTTTCTGGAATCTTCCATTCTCCTATGATGATACGCATTTGGGGAATGAAGAGCTCACAAGAATCTGTCTTTGAATGCTTTCCCATTTCCTTCATTATTTATCTGTATCTAGGTTGCCCCTCTTCAGCAAGATACCAGCATTCATTAATCTATTCTCAACATGTCAGCTTGGACCATTTTCTAACAGATACTCTCACACAGAAAACAACTGTTAATTGTGGACATGTGCCTTGGGTCAGAGACTGGAAATGAGTAGAACTGATGGCTTTTGAGGAGCTCAACAAGTGTGTCTGTGGAGTGTAAATGGCTATTGATGAAAAAGTAGCCACAATTGAATAAACGATGAGATGAGAGACATAGGGGCCAAGGGAATAACTATCAGTTGGTGTTTGTACTGTCTGAGGAAGAACCCAACTCAATGGTGTCCTCAGTGGGGGACTAACAGAAACTGTAAGAGACAATTACTAACAAGAAATGACTTTACTTATCCCCCATTTCCCAGAATAACATTGAGAAGACCTCCAATTATGCCAAGAGTTAAGCTCAAAAGCTCTTCTTTGGCTTGGCCAAGCTAAATATGGCAACATGTTTGACCCAACACTTCCTGGGGGAAGATTTGCTTTCATTACCAGGTGTTAGAAAACCCAGGTTCACTAGTCTAAATAAACACAAACCTTCAAGACCTGTCACCCCTTTGTATCCATTATCTAGATCATTTACTAATCTTCCTATAATGGGACAGCACACCATTCCACAAAATGTATTCTCAGGCCTAAAGTACCATGTTGTGATCCCATCTCTAATTCCAAGGCATGAACCTCAAGTGCAAGGAAGAACATTTTTTTGCATGGAAAATCCTTCCTCACTCCAAATGCCTTACACTTAGAGGGTATTTGCACTTGGGGGCTTGTGTAGCAGAAATTTACTATGATAGAAGCAACAGAAATCATTGGGAAATATTCTTGTAGGTCCAAGACACATGGAACAAGAGTTAACACTGTCAAGACAGGACCATCAGCATGAAATAAGATACATAAAAGTAAATTAGCCCAAGTGTTTCTGATTCTCTTTGTCTAAGTTAGCCCTGGGCTGCTGGAGGGAGGAAGTGACATCTTTCCTTATCCAACAAAAATGATAAAGCATAGTGAACACTGGGTAAGATAAGGGACTGGCTGGGGTTTCAAATTCTTGCTTCTGTCACTTCCTACCTATGGAAGCTCTGTCCTTCTGAGTCTTAAATTCTTCTTCCATTAAATAAGGAGAGCCACTCTGTGGGGTGTGCTGTGAATGAAGTTACTCTGCAAAATGAGATCTCAGAAAAGTGCCTGACGGAGATTCATTATGGGTAAACAATACTTCATTCCATGTCCATTACAGCGTCATAAGTTGGCTCACCATCGCTGGCCACTCACTCTCCTTATTAACAGAAGAATTGAATCATTTGTGAAAACCACATGAAGGGATTCTATCCCCATTTTTCTGAAAATAATTGATCTGGCTTTTGACCCATTTTCTGACCATGGAGATACAAGGGATTTTTTTTTTTTTTTGAGAAACCATTTTCAGGAGACTGATTTCCCTCAAAGAAGAATATGTGTAAGTGTATACATACTCATACCAATCTAATGATCAAAGCTGCAGTAACCATATGAATACCATTGCTGGCAGGCTGGAAGTTTGGCAGAATAGAGTATACTAGGAGAGACCTGAATAACACAGGGTTTCATGTGATGTGACTACACCAAGTCTTAAACTGCCTGTCTCCAACTTTCTAACTGCATGTGCACTAGTACGCACTCACAGTGGAACATAGTCTGATATTGATTGGTCATTGAGTTCTTCTAGTACATGTTCACATAAATCTGTGTGTCTGCTGTATAGCTTGCATGTTTAGTTTTCCACTTTCATATTTAATTTTTAAATAATTCAATTGCATGAAAATTCCAGCACACCATGTAACAGTTCCCGTTATACCTCCTAGCAATATTAAGCAGATATTAATATTTGTTGCATTTGCTTTACAAATCTTTCCATCTATCATTTATGAAATGAAACATTAAAATTTAAGCTAATGTATCTCAATCCTCTTTTCTATTAATGCAACACTAATTTAAAATTAGTCAAAATGTTTATAGTTTTATGACATCTTTACATACACAGAATAGATGTCTGTGTATTTTTCAGTTTTCAGCAATAGATACCATACTCCATGTACTAAAGATTGAGTCTGATCTTTTATCCATGTCAATATAAGTAATGTTTATTCATTGAAAGTTTTGTATAATATTCCCTATGTGTTTATCAAAGAATTCTCGCTTAGTCTATCTACTTACATTTCTGAAACACATCAATCTTCTTGCTATTTTTCACTCTATCTTCTTTTTGATTGACCTAGTGAAACACATTATAGATTTTAGTCTCTGCTCTGTAGCCAGTGATGTGGTTTGAAAACAGCTACCCCTAATCTTTGGCATGACTCCTGTCTATGGTGGTATTAACCTTACTGGCTTTAGCTTGGACTTTATATTTATTAGACCTTCCCCTTGTTGGTTTGGAAATTTTTTGACTTAAGAATTTCTTCCCTAGCCTAAGTTGGAAAGAATGTTTTCAATGTTTTCTTCTAAAACTGTGAAAATTCCCTTTCAATTTTTATTCAACTTAAACCTTGTAGAATGTATTTTTGTATAAGATAAACACTAGGGATCTAACGCCTGCATTTTTCCATAGAAATAGTCTAAGGCCTCAGAACCGCGAGTGGAATGTCTGCTTTTCACCACTCACTTGTATTGCCACTTACTCTGCATACCAAGCTCCTCCATACCCAAGGGTCTATGTGGTAGTCATTAGTGTTGTTTACCACATGTTCTTATTCCACAGCCTCTAAGTACCCAGTAAAATTCCATCCCCTGATCCCTTTGTGTTCAGCTGGGGCTGTGTTACTGGTTCAGCACAATGTGTTATGAACAGAATGACAAGCACACACAATTGCCAGTATAAATGCTCACAGACATCATTTTATCAGTCAGAAGGTGAGAGGTGTGAATTGCGCATGAACCTGAATGCACAAGTGAATAGCAAGAAGGATACCGAATAACTTTCAGTAAACTTGTGGCAGGCTACAAAAATACCCTTACTTCACACTTCAGAATTTGGGGCTTGTTTGTTACTACAGCATAACCTTGATTACTCCAGCTGCTACTATGAGTAGCAACAGCAATAACCACCACCAAGCACAGCACAAGCTAAAGGCCTGGGCACCAGATGGTGGGGAATAAGAAATGAAGAAGTTGGCACATGCATTGGAAGGATATGGTTCTGTGTTGTTCAGATGTAAAACATTTGGTGAAAGCTATCCCTGAAATAATTTGGAACTCAGACTCATACTTAATGGACTTCTAGCTCTAATGGAAAGAATTGGAAATCAGTATGAAAGTAGAACATGTTGGCTAGCTTTATTTTGCAAAGTTCTACAAGAAACAATTTGGTTCACAAAGTAATGGGAGATGTCCTTCTGTATGCAGTGAATATATGTTTCTCTTATTGGTTGATGAATAAATCTGTTTCAGCCAATGGAAAGGCAGGATGTAGCCAGGCAGAAGGATAGGTGGGCGACTAGACTATGGGAAGGCTTCGAAGAGGAACACAGAGAGTGAGTCATGAGCAAGATGCCATGTAGCTACCTAGAAGATAGGACACCTGGGCATTCTCCAGTAAGCCAAGACCACATGGAGGTACATAGATTAATAAAAATGGGTTAATAATTAGTAGAGAGCTAACCAATAAAAAGCCTAAGTCATCAGCCAAATAATTTATGATCAATATAAGCCTCTGTGTGTTTATTTGTGACTAAACAGCTTTGGAACTGAGGGGGACAGAAAACTCATTCCACAACAAAGGAATCAACTATATCATGAACAGAAGTGAGAGACAACAAAGCCCACAAACACGGGGGTTTGCAATACTGGAAAAAGCAACAGAGTCTTCTCAGCATGGTGCTGTACCCGTGAATGGGAAGGGCTAGTTTAACTTGAGAAGCTACAAGTATCAAATCAAGAATACAGCGTGAGTTTCAAGGAAATGCTTTCAGTTGCCTGTGCCATTTCAAATGGATTAAACTAAGCAAGTAAGTTTCCAGATAAAGCCCTAAGAGACTTGTCCTTGATTAAACTGAGAGAGAAAGAGGCAGAGAGGAAAGATGAAAAACAAAGGAGGAGGTGGAGGATAGGTGACAAAGAAGGAGAAAATAAAAGTTGTTTTCTAAGTCAAAGTTAAGTATCTAGATCTTCTGTTTCTATATTAAGTTGTCTCAGCTAAGATTTCTATTGCTATAAAGAGACACCATGACCACCACAACTCTTATAAAAGAAAATATTTAATTGTGATGGCTCACTTACAGTTCAGAGGTTTAGTCCATTGTCCTCATGGGGGAAGCAAAGCAATTGGGATATAAAGCATCTTGAAAAGCAGATATAGATAGATAGATAGATAGATAGATAGATAGATAGATAGATAGATATATGGTTGGTCAGCAGGTGCAGCCTTTAGACTGCTTTTGTTAGGGACAAGAGGCTTCCATTGATTTTTAAGAAGAATCACAATATAATGTAACTCATAAGCAACAGGAAGTAAACTAAGACACTGGGTGGTATCTTGAACAAAGGGGATCTCAAAGCCCACACCCCACAGTGACACATTTCCTCCAACAAGGCCACATCTATTGCAAGAAGGCCACAGCTCCAAATAGTGCCATTCCCTTTGCGGGCAATTTTCCTCCAACCCATGACAGGTTGTTTGTCTTGTTTTTGCAATGCTATAACTTGTTTTTAATTTAGAATTGTGCATCATATTTGAAAATTATAGAAAATTGATTCTTCAAATTAATCTTATAATGTCAAAAGAAAACATTTTTTTCCTCATATTAGACAGGCAGGAGGATAGCTAATCACACTAAATCATAATCTAACTCAAGGAATTAAGAATAATTTACACAATGTTGGTTTTTTTCTCATGGAATTTCTTACTGCTAGGCATTAGTCCTTTCAAAGTTCAAGCCTCATCGGACTTGGGAGTTCTTAAAGCTCCTCAAGTTCCACAGTAGCTGGACACCAAGGTGTTCCCTTGGTTGCCTTAATCTGTAAAAGTTCTTGTCAGTTTTTACCCTCCCAGCTATTTATTCTGGCACTCAAAGAATTCTGTCTCTCTAAATCCCCCACCACCATCACCACCACCTCTGGAGAGTCAGTCTTTTTTTTTTTTTTTTTTTTTTTTTTTGGTTTTTTGAAACAGGGTTTCTCTGTGGCTTTGGAGGCTGTCCTGGAACTAGCTCTTGTAGACCAGGCTGGTCTCGAACTCACAGAGATCCACCTGCCTCTGCCTCCCGAGTGCTGGGATTAAAGGCATGCTCCACCAACGCCCGGCGAGAGCCAGTCTTTTGATGATTCAATTTTAAATACTGTTCTGTTCAGTCATTCTAGCTGTTTGTACTGGGGGTAGGCCTGAATTTTGTTGTCTGCCAATAACAGACACACGTTTTTAATACTCAGAAGAAGTGGAAGGAGACACCCTTATAAGTAGACATTAGATTTCTAGAGCTGTTTTCTTGGTATCAGTGTAAGAGAAGAAGTTAGGCCATTGGTCAGTAATTCCTATCACTTCTAAGACATAAGGTCACCCTGGGCTAAGGTGACCTTCTTTCTGAAGTCCCATTTCACTCTAAGCTTCCTGTTCTCCATTGTTCTTAGCCGGAGGGGAGTTACACAGACATGAGCGCTGAGCAGGAGGCCTGCTGATGTGAAGGACCTATACTTCAATATAGGTCATGTTGAAAGAGCCAGCACATTTGACCCCAGAAGGGGGCATCCAGGAATTTTAAAATGTGTACACTGTTTATTAAACTCTTGAAAAAAAAAAAACTAGAGGTAAATAGATTGGATGACACCTGATGCCTGGACAGACCCAACTGAAGCAGTACCTGTTGCGGGATATTTTGATCATACTCTGACACTCCAGACTGTCAATAAAATTTAGCTTGATCAGAGGACTGAGAAGTGACCAGTGACCTCCCCTCTCTCTCATTCCTCAATCCAAAAACCCATGAATCTAACTCCTCCCTACTACTTCTTATGTCTCTCTATATGTCCCGGGTCCTCCAAAACCTCTAAGGCTGATTCTAGTCAGCTAGTAGATAGTTCTGCCCTCTGATTCAAAGTAAACTTGATTGACAGTCTCAGGAGTGTCAGTGTGATCAAAATATCCTGTAAGGATCACCCTGCCTCCCATCTCACTTAGCCTCCTCATGGCAGGGCCCAGCTGGATAGAAAGCATCTTGAAAAGCAGGTATATACAGTTATATATGGTTGGCTAGAAGCTGAAACCTTTAGACTGGTTTTGTTAGGGATAAGAGGCTTCCATTTATTTTTAAGAAGAATCACAAAATAATCAGATATAATAAAATCATATCTCAATATAGTAATTCTCATGTCAAAGTGACTTCCCTATATTCAATATCGGTTTTGATGTTTCATTTAAAACGAAGGATGAAGGGCTGGCCCAGGATGATGATGTAGAATTTGGGGAGCCCCCATGGAGGGCCCTTCCCTCCATGGGGAGTGAAAAGGGGAGGAAGTGGGAGGCTCATGGGAAGTTGGGGGGGAGGGAGAAGGAATTGACATGCGAAGCAAGCTTGTTCCTAATTTGAACTAATAAAAAAAAGTTTGTATGCACTTTCAAAGATGCTGATGGCATTTATGTACTAGGGCAATGACTACAAAGATGTGCTGTCTACTGGGCATCTTAAGCGGTATGAGAAAAAAAAAAACATGGATGAAGGGGCTCAGAGAGATGGCTCAGAGACTATAAACCTTTGCTGCTTTTTCAAGTACCTGAGTTAGTTCACACCATCCACGTCAGGCAGCTCCAACACCTGTAACTCCAGCGCCAAGGACATCTGATGGTAACTCTGGCCTCTGCAACCACTGTAAGACACATACACACAGACACATAGAAACACATGAATTAAAGATAACACAATAAATTTCTATAGTGGAGCATGAGTCCATTCCTAGATGCAGACAAGATGATCTGCACGAGAAGGGCTGCTTCAGAAGGGGAATGTGAGTCTTTGGACTAGTTCATTACTGAGAAAAGGAACAGGACTCTGGGTGGAAAAGATCTGAGTAGGCATTGGAGTGGGCCAAGCATAACTCCAGAAACGGAGAGTGGCTTCCTCCACCTCGGAGCCAAAAATCACATCTTTCTGACTATTGTCTGTGAGTGGCAGTTGTCCTCTGTGGGATAATGTCAAACAAGTTTCTTTTTCCATAACAACTTTGTAGTTAATTGGATACAGAGCCCATGCCCTTACATCCTTTCCTGATGTTTGCTGTTTCTCAGGTGGAACACTTTCCAGCCTTTCAACTATTTCTGATACGACATTTGGCAGCAGGAAATACAGATGGGGGAAAGAGTGTGAATAAGTACTCCGTGTACGCTCCAGTACATGGCAGATCTCTCTCTGCCCTGTAAGCCAAACATCCTGACACAAGATCAGAGCACACATTCAGAGAGGCAGGACAACAGGCAGCTTTCCAAGCCTCCTGCCAGTGAAGGGAAACAAGTAAAACTGGCCAAACTATTTTTGCCATATTAATTAAGAAATGCTTTCCCTTCATTGAATCTCATATGGGGCTGCCTGGGATTTTGTTCTTTCTTAGAAGTATTGAAGTTTTATATTTTAACATCTTAATGACTCTTTCCGGAAGATACAGCAGCTGGGATTGTTTCTGCATTTAATGCACAAATCTACACACATACATTTCAGCCTCATGATCTTTCAACTTGTTTTATGAAATAAAAATAAATAAGTACCTTAATGGGTGTCTCTGTTTTCTGAGATTGTGGAGCCAAGATAGAATTGAATAAGGCACAGATTAATATTTTCTTTGGAATTACTGGAATCAGCTCCTACTAGCTGGAATTCTAGAGCCCACCTTCTCCTGGTCTTGTCTGTCTTGTTTATGGAAGAAAACCACAGAAGTCAAGAAATAGACTTACCAGCTGTGCCAATATTAGGCAGATTCTGAGACTGTTCTTGGACCTGAGAACGTGAAAAGTAAGATTCATAGATCTGCTGATATCACCAATAATTACAACGGTAGCAGAGCTAGCCATCATTCTCTCAGTTATATGAGAAAGAGTTTAAAGGCTCTTCATGATGATGTCTCCTATTCAAGGACAGGTTTTTTTTTTTTAAATAATGTTAAAAATAACCAAGATGTTGGGATTGGAGAAATGGCTCAGTGGTTAAGAGCACTTGTTATGCTTACAGAGGGCCCAGGTTCATTTCCTAGCACCCACACAGCAGATCACCACCACCTCTAAGTCCAGTTCTATAGCACCTGATGCCCTCTTCTGGCTTCCAAGGACAGCTTGGTACACACGTGGTGCACGTACATGCAGGCAGGCAAAACATTCATGCATATAAAATAAAAAATTAAAATTAAAAAAATGACCAAGATGTCTGGGAAATTTGATGGTTTTGACATTTCAAAAATATTTTCCTATTTTATATATTTTATTAAGCATTTCAATTAACCACTCATTGTAACCATTAGAAGTATTCATGGTATATTAATTAATAAGATAACCTAGCAAATTGTCAGCCTTTGTTGGCAATGATCACATACTTTCATTATTTACCTGCACCTCACATAGCAACTGGCAGTGAAAGTTCATAACAAAAGTTAAGTCTCAGAGAAAACTTAAAATCAAATTAGGTCAATAGATAACTTCTGAAAACACCAAATGAAAAATGAACCGATCAAAACACAAAGAACAGAACCTGTGTGGTATCAACATCACTGTGGAAAGAAGCAGAGGAAAGAGAGGAGAAATAGAAAACCAGAGAAGAGGAGAAACCAAAAAGACCCCATAGAGATTAGGTAAGAAAATGTTTTATTCTTTTGCTCAGAATTACATTGGTATTCTGAGGGACTTTTCTTGTCCAATGTGAAATTTAGAATATTTTTGCTTTTTTCTATGTGTGTGAAGGATGTTATGGGTATCTTGATGAGATTATACTTAATCTGTAAGTTGCTTTTGCTAGAATTGCCATTTTCACAATGTTAATTCTATTGATCTGTGAACATGGGATGTCTTTCTATTTTCTAGTTTCTTTGTGACCTCTTTCTCTTCAGAGATTTGGAGTTTCACTGTAGAGGTTTTTCAACTCTTCAGTTATATTTATTCCATGATACTTTATTGTGTTTGATTCTATTGAAATGGGGATGTGTCCATGAGCTGATTCTCAGTGTGTTTGTTGGTTATGTATGGGGAGCTACTGGTTTTCATAAGTTGATTGGATACACTGCCACTTTCTTGAAATTATTGGTTGATTCTAAAAGTTTTCTGGTGGAATTTTTGGTTATCTTTTATGCATGATATCATAGCATCTACAAATAGGGATAATTTGACTCCTTTTCATATTTGTGTCTCTTTAATTTCCTTCTCTTGCCGCATTACTATAGCTAATGCTACAAATACTGTATTGAAAAGATTGGGAATAGTGGACAGTATTGTCTTGTTTCTGATTTTAATGGGATTGCTTCAAAGTTTTCTCTGTTTAGGATAATGTTGGCTGTAGGTCTGTCAATATAGCTTTTATCATTCTGAGTGCTCTTCCTTGTCCTTTTCTTTCTGGGGCTTCTTTCATAATGGCATATTGGGTTTTGTCAAAGGTATAATAATAATATTCATAGAAAAGGTTGAGGAGTGACTTTTCTGTTTCTATTTTTTGAATAATTTAAGAAGTATTGGTTGTAAGTCTGTGTAAGAATCTTGCTGTGGATTCAGCTGGACATGATCTTTTTTAGTCACGAGAATTTTTTATTATTATTGTCTCAATCTCATCTGTTATGGATCTTCAAAGTTCTAATCTAGAGTAAAAGCAAGCAACTATAAATAAACACAACACGTAATGAGTGATGGGTAATATAAAGTAAAAAGGGCAACACTAAAAATCAAAAAGAAACAAAATGGTTTAATAAAAGGTGATAATATACTGAATATAAACAAAATAGCCTCAATAAATGTATAATAAAATAGCCTCTGATGAAAGGGGGGAAATGAGAAATAGCAAAATAGTATGAGAATATTTGTTGAGGCAACTTTTCAGAAAATTAAAATATGTATTTTGGTTTATAATAAATTTATCTGTAATACAAATTTCAAACTGCACATTGAAAAGGTGCTGAACCAAAAGAAGCAATGCTGAAACATTCTAATAATATCAGTAGTGTTAAAAGAATAGTGACCTTTTTGGGGTATTTGAGCAGAGATACAGAAACTTTGACATGAAAAGAACATTAGGGATCTATCTCACTGGCCATGCTCAAGGAAGAGTGAAAACAAGTGAAGAGATGGTATCTATCCAAGTGCCTCCAGCATATGAAGGCTATAGATAACTTCTATAGCACTCAAGAACTCAGGTGGTGCTGCTTCTGAAGACCCAACTAGAAAACAAACCTCAGAAAAAATAAAATTATCATAAAGACATTGGGACAATAATAGGTTATTATTGTATAATAATAATAATGGCTCAAATACACAGTTATCTTTACTGCTGCCTGTTAAGAATTGAAAAGATGGAGGCACAGCACATAATGGTTGTAAACACTGGCATTCGAAAAAATGACTACCTTTCATGAATTGGGAAGGAATGAGGTAAGCAACAACAATATTTAGCAGTTGTTATATTGATAGTATAATAGTAGGTGCATCATTTAGGATAAAGCTCATGAATAATGAAGGAATATTCTGCCAACCCATCTTCTTGAGAACAAGGATTACTACTGAAGAATGAAGAAAACAAAGAAGTGACCCAGAGAATTGAAGCAAGCCTTAGCATGGGCTACAAAAATCAATAGGAATTCTTAAAATATTTTAACTTGGAGATTCATGACCTAACTGGCAATATAACCAGTATCTGGCTCTGCCTTGAGATGCTCACTCTTAGAAGCCAGTCACCATATTGAGAAGAAACTCAGGTGTGTGGAGAGGACATTTGTTCTAGACTTAGAGCCTGTTGGGAGCCAGTGATGACCAGTATCTCACAGTAGATGAGAAATGTGAGTGAATCTTCAGATGTTCCCAGTTCCAAAACCAGGAAAGAGCAAAGACCAGAGATGAGCCAGGCTCCCAGTGGGCCCTGCCTGGATCTGTGAACAGACTCACTGAACATGGAAAATGGTTGCTTTGCTCATATAAAATGTCATTGCGCTGAATTGTTCAGCTAAGCAACCTGTTCCTTTTGTTCATTGTTGTGACAAAATGCCTGACAGAAGACACTTACAGAAGGCCAGGGGTTTGGTGGAGGCTCAGTAAGCATAGTGATTACCAAATAAACAGATGCTTTTCTATAGACTAAACTTGAGGAGACTAGATAACCAAACTCCAAGATCCAATCATCCAAAATCCTTGATGCTATGCCTCATTGTGTTTGAAAAGCTAAACAAAATATATGCAATTTGGGCAAAATACCACATGAATCTCCATTCTTATTTGATTTAAACCTTGTTCTTCATGCCGGGATGTTACTCTAGGTCATAGAAATAAAAAGATGAAGAACCTAAAATTTAGCCAGGTCTGTAGATCTGAACACACCAGAGTAAAAATGAACAACAGATAATATTAGCAGGCACAAAACATTGGACTTTCTCTGGGCTAGGCTACCCTCTGACGACTCAGTTTATTTATTCTTGGGAAATACATATGAGAAGAGTACTAGAATTATCTATCTTCATTTTGTGGAGTAAAATAAACAGGAAGGTAGGAAGTAATCCCCCTAAACCTAGTCTAGTGTCCACTTCCTGAGGCCCTACACTTCTTCAAGTAGTTGCACCCACCCTTTCCTCCCAAAAGCTTGCATTCGTGCAATGGACAGGAATTGCTGCTGGTTCCCAGGCAGACTTTCCCTGCAAGTTAACAACTTCAGTCGCTGGTACACATGAACTTGGATTTTCCAACTGAGCTTGGCTCCGGCTCCCCGGAGAGTTTATAGCAAATTGGGAAGGCTAGAACTGTCTCCTGCCCACTCCTGCTAATTAAACTCCTCCAACTGACACTTTTTGGCTGGTTCCAAGAGGATATTATTTTTAGCTTGTGAGGGTTAAAGGGGAAGGGAAGCGTGCCAGATTCAGGTTGTTAGAGAAGGAAAGAGAGAGAGAGAACAGAACTCAGAGAGATGCATTGTGGTGGTGACTACATTTAATACGATGAGAAAATTGAGAGTCTGGGCCTGTCTTAGGCCATAGGAAGGTTCTAAACCCCTTTGGGCCCCTAATGGCTCTGCCACGTTAAACTGTGGAGGATTTCTATGCTTACACAGCCCTGGGGAGACTGCAGCTGCAAATACTAAGATGATCCTGAAGGGTCATTATGACTATGATTATTGCTGTTTACTGGAATAAAAGAAGAGTGAGGCTTCCTGAGCCCTGATACTTGCAGAGATCTTCTGCAGCACTAAGCTGGCCTGCCATTAGAGTTCATCAATGGTTTACCAACAAGACCTTCATTAGGAAAGTGCAATACTGGGAGCTGATCAGCAGGACTTCTGACAAACACCAGGCTAGACCTAAATAGTCCCCTGATTGATAAACCTGGACTCACATGGCCAACAGGAACTCATCTGAGGTGGGCAGTCTAGATCCCTGCCTTCCAGGACCCATCTGTCAAAGTTAGTTTCACTCTTCTGTACACTAGCTCTTCCTTCAGCCCCTTCCTCTGGCTTCTGTTCTGTTGATTAAAGACCAGATCCCCAGCTATTTACCCAGAGCTCTGCAAGCTATCAAAATCCAAGCAGCTCAGGCCTGTTAAGATGAGGCATAAAACTTGCAGCCCCATTATACAAACCATAAGACTCAATTCACAGGAAAAATAACCTTTTGGGTTTGCCTATGCTCTTCCTGTGATTAATAGACACCATTGTTTAGTCTGACAGCAAAGGCTGCATTGAACAGCAAGCTAACATTTTCACTTCTGGACAGATCAAGGAGAGAAAGCACTCCAGACACTCAGTAGATCATTTTTCTCCAAACTTACTACATTGCCATTTTTTAGAGCATGTGGGAGGAATTTTTAGCATATACAATAAGCATATATGATAGAGATGAATTAATCTAAATTATGTTTTTGTTTTATGACAAGGACTTTTGTAATTCAGGCTGGCCTTGAACTTATGTAGCCCAGGCCAACCTTGAAAATCTGATTCACCTGCCTCTACTTCTCAGGTTCTGGGATTGCAGGTACAGACCTCCATGCCTGGAACTCTCCCCATGCATGTCAGGCAAGCATTCTCAAATGAACTATATGCCCAGTCTAACAGTAGTTTTTGTTTTATGCTGTTTTGTATTGTTTGGGAAAGGGTCTTATAGTCTAAGCTTTGAAAGGCATCTATTGTAAGAGTGATGGCTGGCTAAGTGTACTAATTGAGAATGGGCAAGGGCCAGAACTAGATTAGAATCTCAGACCACACCATTACTACTTAAAATACCTTAGGCAAGTCATGTCACTGAGAGCACAGCTCTCTCACTGTAAAAGGTTTTCATAGCAGTTACCTCATAGGGTTATATGCAGGATACCATGAGATGATGCCACTAAATCTGCACAAGGACCTGCCTACAGTCCTCCCTTGTAGTAGCTATGTTATTAAATTATCTGAGACCAGAAGGGGCAGGGAGTGGCTTGGGGATAAGACCAAATGGACAGCATCATTTTTGGCACAAGGTGGGCTTTATTTTTCAACTTTTATAAACTGCCCGGCCTCTAATAGTCACTGAGAAACAAACATATAATTGCCATCAGTCCAGAATGATTGCTCATTGCTAATCTCTACCTCCTCCTACTTCCATGAACAGCTGCTTTCAAACATGCTCTACCCCACAGAAGTAAACACTGTGCTCACTTAGGAGACAATTTCCAAAGACTACTATGGATGGAATTGTAATAGTGGGTGGTCAGAGGGGATGCAATGTGCTTTATTGTAAACTAAAGAATTTTACTAATCTATGCCCTCCAAGGAAATGGGATAAAAATCCATGACAACCATTGAATCATACTAAGTCTGTTGTTCCCCGGTTCTCAACATGGAATAATTTTGGTGACGCACCCTCCCCATAAAGACACTAGCTGATCTGGAGATATTTTTGGTTATTACAACTAGAGTGGGGACAGTTGCTGACAGTTCCTACTGGGAAAATGCCAGGGACTCTGCTAAATGAGCTCATAGGGTACCTACACAAACCCAGATTGTACATTTTCAACATCATTAGTGTTGAGGTTGGGAAACTGTCCTAACCAAACTTTCAAGGCCATGGATGATCCCGTATATTATAATTGAATATTGAAACATCTGAATAGTTTGAAAAAATTAGCTAAAATGTAAGTCACTGGCATCAAAATGAAGCAAATTCGTGTCATGGACATCCATTTATTACTCTTATAAGTTCATGATTCATTTTTTATATTTAAAAGTATTTTACAGGGCTAGGTGTTATCGATAATGCACCACCATCTATAAACTCAGCACTAGAGAGGCAGAGGCAGGTAGATCTCTTTAAGTGCAAAGGAAGCCTAATCCACATAGCAAGTCCCAGCCCAGCTAAGGACATAGTGAGACAAAGTATGAAATGCAATGGCTGTCAATACAGGCACTGTTTGGAAGATGCTGGAGACTGCTTTTGTGGGTTTTGTCTGTAGAGAAAGTTTGAGAATCTAAGACCAAGCTGATTGTGGTTGTACCATCCGTGATAATATTGCTCCCCAAGAAACCTTCTCCCTGAACTCCTACAAAAAATAAATAGAAAAGGGAAGGAAGCCACTGTGAGGATCCCACTCACCTTCAATCCAGTGTAAGGATTTTCCTCATCTCAATTCACCCTGAACATGGTTGCTAGCACAGGCATAGGATTTCTCCAATGGCTGCCAAGGTGGAAATCAAAACATTGAAAGTACAAGGAACAGGGTATATCCCATTCGTTGTTTAGTTTTCTTCGCCTTTCCTGCCAACAGTATATGACTTTGCCCATCTGAGAAAGTCATTAGAGGGAGAAGAGACGTTATAAGCACTTCCCCTCAAAATAGAAAGTGTTTGCTTTTTTTGGAAACTGACAGCCTGGAAGAGATCAGATTCAGTAGAGGGCAAAACTACCAAAATCAAAATCACATGGTCCTTTGATTTCTGAGGTTCCTGGTTAGAATTTGGCACTGCGGTTCCCCAAGCCCACCTGTATTTCCATGGGCCAACCAATGCCACGTTATGGCCTCGGGAAGTTCACAACATTGGTCAGCCCATGAAAATACAGGTCCAAGGAGGATCTAACTGGGTGTGTTAAATGTGGAGTATTAGCCAGAAACTGTACACGCCGCTAGGAAGGCATCTGCTGCTCCAGGGTAATTTCAGAAGGGGCAATTAGGTCAGTGTTATAAGAAAAAGAAATAAGAGAAGGTGGCTAGGGTAGATTCTTATTTAAACTTTCAGTAGCCCAATTTGGATTAAAAACATATTTTTTAAAAGATGTCAATGAGCTCATGGAGTAACTGCCATATTTAAACATTATCCCTCAGCCTGTGCCCTTCTTCACAAAGCTCTGGCTTCCTTGGAGGCAGCCTCCTGAGGCCAGCAGGTCATTAGCATCTACCTTTTCTTTTTCTTGTTGGTGGATCTGCATAGACTCTTGATGAATTGTTCCGTTCTCATCCCAACGTGGATGGGTATTTCACATGATCCCTATAACATGGACGGTTTCTAATACAGACTGTGTTTCAATCTGACTTATCCACAATACACCAGGACTAAGAACAAATCTACCAGGGGGTGTATGCCCAAATGGGACTGGACTGATTTCAGACATAGTGCTGTCGTGTACTATTTTGTGACGAGTGAGGGCACATTTATGTTTACTGATGTGGTGTTGGCACTGGGCTCAGTCTTGTGAAATAAAATAGCTGTGTTTGCACAGGAATCCAGATGAGATTTGCGACCTTAGTCTTTGTCTTCCAAAGCCCTCTGGGCTAGAATATGCTATCCACTGTGGAGACAGTGAATTCCCCTGCACTACAAACCACTTAGACTTAACAAGTCAGTACTCTGGCTGGGAGGATACATCTACAGTGTAAGCGACTGAGCCTTCTTAAGCAGCAGGCACAAGGTAAAGAGCTATTGCCAAGAGGGTGGATCTCCAGAGACTGAGAGCCCTGTGGATATGCTTTGAAAAAGGAGCTTCTGCTTTAAAATGGATAGAAGAGTGACTGCATACTGGCCAAGCATATATGAGTAACTTGGTGGTATCTAAACATTCTTTCCATTGAATCCACTAATGGAGTCTTGAACTTGATCCCTAGAGGTATACTGGAGTAGGCCTTTGCTACCTATGGTCTATTAGTCTTTTCATTTTAGTTTAACCTTGATCATGTCACTGCATTATTTACTGAGCAAAGACATCCTGCATGCCTCCACACGATCTTAGAGGAACTATCTTGGGAAGATAGATATCACTTATTGATATAATAGTGGCCACAATAATAATAATAATAATAATAATAATAATAATAATAATAAGCAGTAATAACTAAGATTTATTGAGTCCCTGTCAAATATAAGGCATGGAACTTGGAACTACTCTTTGTAGCTGATTATACAGAATCAAATTCTTCCACTACTCACTCAACATTTTTTTGTTCTGATGCCAAACATCTTCACTTTATGCTTGGAGGGAACTGGACATTTGTTCACTAGAGTAAGAAGAGTTGCTAGTAGTGTTAAATATGTAGAGGCCGAGGACTCTGAAGTGAGATACTGATTCTAATCAGTAAGTTAGCAAATATTTCATTAAGTGTGATTTTTTTCTGTGCAATGAATTTCAAATAAATTACTTCACTAATAAAAATGTAAGGATGTTTCATAAAAAGTGGTAGTAACAGAGAGACAGAGGTTAGAATTAACAGGGACTTATGGTTTAGTGATTCCTAGCAGTCAACTGCATGCTCTAATAGAAAAGGGATGAAAAAAGAGTTTATTGGAGTCATTTACAAAGGACAGAGGGGAGAGAGATGATAACTCAGTAGGTACAGGGATGACAATCCAGCCTGGACAAGATCAGAGACTCTGAGTGGTAAGAGAGAGGCTAGAGCCAGGAAGCCCCACATCTAGAGGATGTTGTGAGCCATGAGGTTCTTGTAAACGCTTGAGAGCAGCCACCAACAGTGCCAACAGAATGCAGCTCACAGGGCAGGATTCAGGCAAATAGACATTAAATGGTTTCTGTGTCTGTCTGGTCACATTAACACTCTGTGTGCCCTTCCCACAACCACAGCCTCTGCCCACCTTCAAAGGCTTTCCTCCAGAGACTGTCTCCACTGCAATCTCCACAGAGCCTTCAGTTAGTTGTCTCCTTGGGATTTGATTAACATCTTTTATGTCAGGTGCTCAAATGGAGAATGAGCTGGCTGTCGTTGGTCCTGCAGCTGCAAGAGGGCCTTCTCCAGTAGTCTCCCCAATAAAGCAACAGCCAGGGCACCCAGAACGTTCAGATACTTGTAATAGGACAGGTGCACCAAGAGTGAGCTCAAAATCCAAAGAGGATTTAAAACTATTGAAACTGAACATGGCAAAAAAGAGCAAGAATATATGCTCTCTGTGAATCTGCATAGCTTCCCACTGTGAGCACAAGCAGGAGGGAGACTAATAAGACCAGATTCAGAGCTATTTGGCCCAATTTTGGCTCTGCCATCTCCCAGCTCGCTCTCACTAGGCAAGTTGCTTAACCTCTCTCTCTCCCTTTTCGTTCCCTCATCTATAAATTGGAGCCAAAAATAGAATCTTGTATGAGGTTTTTATGAGGACTCAGGAAGTTAATAAATATAAAGCCCTCAGGCCAGTGTAAGACTTGGGATGTGCTTCTTAAGTTCTGTCTAAAGGCATGTGAATAAAGGGTTTTGTGTAAATATGAGCTTGGGGATAATTCTGATTGGAGAGAGGAGCTGAAGTGCGCAAAGACTGAAGGCAGCAGGCTAAAGAGGGCTGCTTCTTTGAACATCTGTCCTTCATCTTTCATCAATGGCTCCCTGGCTCCACTCTATTCCCATTCTGCCATAGCTTCTGGCTGCTCCCTAAATTCACATGTGGATTTTTTCTGTGGTCTTAGGTTAGGTGAAGGAACGGAGACACAGATTCTAACCCCACAGGACAGAGTCGTGAGCTTAGAAAGATCCCTGCTTCTGCATCCTGCATCCCAGAATCCTCCCAGGTGTGTGGGTTAAGGCTCCCCACGCAAAATCTCTGACTACTTCCTCTTCTGCACCATGTTGCAAAGGTCACATCTATGTGACATGTCTTCAGTGACTGGTGAGAGAATGAACAGTACAGGTAAGACTCAGAGCATCCAAGTGGCCACTGTGGCATTTCCCTTTCTTCATTGACCTCTTTCCTAATTGATGTCCAGGAACAAGCAAGGTATTAAGCATGGTGCCAGCCATGCCATCTTCCTCATCTAAACAGAGCATTTCAAGGACACCTGATGTTGCCTGATCCAGCACGGTGAAGCCAGCAGTATGCACCTATCTTATGGAGAGTCAAGCCTTGCTGTGTCTTGGGAGCTCTTTAAAACCAAGTGTAAGAAACCCCAAAGAGAAAGAAATGGAGCTGTAGGATATGCATGTGGGTATCATTGCATGTGAGAATGCACTGGATCTTGCACACTCGAATGTGTATGTGTATGTGTGTGCATGTGCGTATGTGTAGGTGTATGTGTGGAGGCCATGGATGCAATTTTCTAATCCTTGATTGCCATTCCTCAGGATACGATCCATCTTCATTTTGGTTTTTAGACTGCTTCTCGCTGGCCTGGAACTAATTCAGGTGGATTATCTAGCCAGTGAGCCCCAGGGATGCTCCTGTCTTTGTCTCCTATGTATGGGATTACAAACTCTAATGCCTGGCTTGTTTTATGTAGGTTCTAAGGAACAAACTAGCATCCTCACACTTGCATGGCAAGTGGTTTACTGATGGAGCTATCTTTCTTTCTTTCTTTTTGGTTTTTCGAGACAGGGTTTCTCTGTGTAGCTTTGGAGCCTATCTTGGCACTCGCTCTGGAGACCAGGCTGGCCTCAAACTCACAGAGATCCGCCTGCCTCTGCCCCCTGAGTGCTGGGATTAAAGGCGTGCGCCACCAACGCCCAGCTGGGGCTATCTTTCTAACATCTACAATTCTCTGTGTTAAGAAGATGAACTGGGCCGGTGGATGAGCACCACGGGGGCATGAACAGAAGCAAAGGCGAAAGCCTGTAAAAGTCAATGGGAGAGCAGAAATGACCAGTGAGTAGGGAGGCCCATCAGGAAGTAGGAAAGTACCCAACAGATGCTGTGTCAGAAGACTTCCCGAAAATCTCCTGCTAGAAGGACCAGAAAGCTCCCAATGTCAAGATCATCAGTCTGGATTCTACAAAGCAAACCTGAGACAGGAATCACAAGGATTAATTCTACTCCAGTCCTGCACTCTTTGTTCCCTGGGATCTGTGAGACCCAGCCATGTGTTAAGATGCCCATCTCACACATCTTCACCTTTGTGCAGAAGTTCTCAAGCTCAGGTGGTTTGGTCCCCAGAAGACACTGAGTGCTATCTGGAGCCAGTTCATGCTATCATAACTGGAGTAAGCAAGGCACTCCAGCATCCAGTAGGTAGAGGCTGGGGCTGCTGATAACCAGATAAACATAAATTGGATGGCAATGATGTGCCCAGGTTGAAAATGTATCAACAGTGGTAAAGCCAAGAAACTCTGTCTTCAAGACAACTTTCTTGCTGGATGCAACCACAGCCACTCTCTGCCTGTTGGAACCTAAAGAATTCAAGAAACATGATGTTTTTTTCAATCATGCCCATGATTATTTCTCAAGAGTACTTTGGGGAATGATAGGTTTGCATCCTCCACCAAGATCATCTCTTGGGCCACAGTGCAGAGACATCATTTATTATACTAGATTTGCCTTGTAATTTAAGTTGGGTTTTAACCTACAGATTAAACCACACAGACATCACTCCCCTTGAAATCACTCTAATCACACACCACACTATGTATATACAACATACATAGGTTGTGTGGGGACAAAGGGTTCTATTTGTTTTCATTTTCTAATGTTTCAAAATCCAAAGTTGAAAATGCTGGGTACCCATTAATATATTGACACATTTTAACTGGCAGCTGTACTTGAGAACATGGGACAAGAACATCTGTTACATGGACCATTGAGAAAAAGGACTAGAGAAATGTCTTTTCATTTTTGTTTTTAATTTTATTTAAATTAGAAACGATCTTATTTTACATATCAATCCCAGTTCCCTCTCCCTCCCATGTCCCCCCAACCACTCCCCATCCCATGCCCCCCCCTCCACTCCCTAGGGAGGGTGAGGCCTTCCATGAAGGATCATCTCTCAAGTCATTTTGGGCAGGGCCTAGGCCCTCCCCTGTGTATCTAGGCTAAGAGAATTTCCCTCCATGGGAAATGGGCTCCTAAAGTTCATTCCTGCACTAGGGATACATCCTGTTTCCACTGCCAGAGGCCCCATGGATTGCCCAGTGCTCCTAGTTGACACCCAAGTTCAGGGGGCCTTGTTTAGTCCTATATTGGTTCCCCAGCTGTCAGACTGGGGTCCATGAGTTCCCCGTTGTTCAGGTCAACTGTTTCTGTGGGTTTTCCCAGCATGGTCTTGACCCCTTTATTCCTCCCTCTCTGAAACTGGATTCCATGAGTTTGGCTCAGTGCTTAGCTATGGATCTCTGCTTCTGCTTCCATCAGCTACTGGATGAAGGCTCTAGGATGGCATTTAAGGTAGTCATCATTCTCATTATAGAGGAAGGACATTTAAGGTAGCCTCTCCACTATTGCTTAGGTTCCTAGTTGGGGTCATTCTTGTGGATCTCTGTACAATTCCCTAGTGCCAGATTTTTCTTTAAACCTATAGTGGCTCCCTCTATTGATGTGTCTCTTTTCTTGCTCTCCTCTATTCCTCTCCCCACTCAATCTTCCTGATCCCTCATGTTCTCCTCCCCCTTCCTCTTCTCCCCTCCTCTTTCTTCTCTCTCCCTCTCCCTCCCTCCATTCTCCCAATTTGTTCAGGGGTTCTTGTCTCTTTCTGCTTCACTGGGAGACCTTATATGTCTCTCTTAAGGTCCTCCTTGTTTCCTAGCTTCTCTGGAGATGTGGATTGTAGGCTGGTAATCTTTTTCTCTATGTCTAATATCCATATATGAGTGAGTACATAACATGTTTTCTATGGGAGTTTTGTTTCTCCTATTTGCACACATGTGAAAAGTGGACAATAAGTATCCACAGTGCAGCAGGTTCGGACTACAGGAAGTGACTCAGAAAGCAAGAGGATGCCTGCCTCCTGATAGTAATTATTGGCCAGGAGGACACTGTCTGCTAATAGTACCATTGAAATGCTAACCTTACTCTTTCAGATGCAGCAAGATCTAAAGGTGAAAAATAACAGATTCATAACATTGGCTCCCTGTTCTAGGAAAACACTGGAGTTCATTACAAAGACTAGGGGCTAGCCTAGATGAATATTCTTACATCCAGAAGGAGAAGGGGAACAAGAGATTTATTTAGTGAGATTTGGATCTGTAGGATAAAGTTAAACAAACAAGTGAGAATCAAAGGCCCTAAGGAGGAAGATTGACAGGAATCATCCCAAAGGGTTTTATCTAAGGCAGGACACTTGAATTGACACATAAAGATCAAGAAACCTGAAGAAAACTGGAGAGAGGTCTCATAGTAAAGCATTTGCTATGGAAGTGTGAGGAGCTGAGTTCAGATCACCAGATCCATGTAAAGCAAGACACATTAGTGCCCATCTGTAATCCTGACATCACAATGGAGAGATGGAAGGCAAAGCTAAGAGGCTCCCTGGCTTTCATGGGAGAGCAGAGAACAAGAGATGCTGTCTCTAAGAAGGAGAAGGTAAGGACCAATACCTGAGGTTGTCCTCTGGCCTGCATGAGTGTACCATGAGCATGCCATTCACACACATACATACACACAACACAAATACCTACATACACATATTACACACACACACACACACACACACACACACACACACACACACACACACACACACAAATATTTTTTAAAGGCACAGCTAAGAGTTAAACTTCTAATGAAAACAATACATGGACACTACAGCGGTTATCTCCAGCTATTTCTTTGGTGCTACAATATTTTAGATTTCAGGCTTTACATTTACTATCTCATTTAAGGCAAAAGACAGTACCAGCTCTATCTTCCTATTTAGGAGGTACATGAGTCCAGAGGCAGAGTCAAGCATTCCTAGTACAAAATTTTATTTTGGGGATAAAGACAAGCTGCTTACTTTCATTCAACCCATCCTTCTCCTGTCCATAGGCCAGCAAACTAAATCCATATCATCTTTATGTGCCTGCCAGGCTATGGAGAAGAATTTGATGAGGAAGAACTGGGGTGCATCCTCTTATACCCTGGCATTCTTAGGTGCAGATCTCTCGCTGGTGCCTTTGCATTTAGCTGCATCTGCAGCAGTTAGCCAGCTGCCAGGCATTCACATGCAAGTGACTATGGCTATATCGTCAGGTTGTGAAGAACACATAGAGTTAAATTAGAGACAGCTAGATGTGGAAGAGAATACAGAAGCAGAAACATGTTCATTTCCCAGTGTAAAGTTTAGCTACAACTCATCCTGAAAGATTTTCTTTTCCTAGAGATTCTTACCCTTCATGAGAAAGAGCCTTGGAGTTTTCTTAGCCAGGAAGGGAATAGGCACTGATTTTCTTCATTTTTAATCAAGGCTTCTACTTTACTGTCTTTCTTGATACAACCTCCAGCTTGGAAATGCCAAGTGATCTGCTCTTAGCTTCCTTCCAGTTGATGGTGAGAGCACATAGCAAACCTTACACTAAATCTCATAACTCAATGCAAATCTATGGAAAGCCACCTGTCTACAAAAGCAGGGATTAATGCATAAGCTCATGGGTGTCTGGTACTTCCAATCAGATCTAAGCCAAGAGAAAATTTTCTATATGCTTGAAACATATATTTATATATATTTACATGTTTTTCCATCTCATTCAACTTAATTTTAAAATATAGCATGTACCATTTATTAGAACATACTAAACTACATTGAATTATTAAAATTAAAATGATGGCAAATCATATGCTAAACATTGGGAGGCATTATAATTGTTGACAAATTATGAACCACAGGCCAAGTTCATCCTACCATGTGTTTTTCTTTTACAAATAAAGTTTTATTGGAACACAGTTACTACCATACAGTTCATGCATTTGCATGTAGTCTATGACTGCTTTGTCCTCTTATGTCAGAGTTGGGTAGTGGTAACAAAGACCTTATGGGCTACTAAATCAAAAATATTCATGATCTAATCCTTTAAGAGGAAGGCTTTCCAGTCTCTGCCTCAGAATAAAACAGGAACTGTGCTTCCATTCACTAGATAAGAACTTTACATTGGGTGACAATTAAAATTCAGATTTCTTTCCTGTCCTATGATAATCTAATTAAACACATAATTGGGGTCATCCATGTATGTACTATTGCAAAAACTGTTAGATGTATGCCCCTAATATCTGTAATAATGCCTTGTTCATCCTGTAGTCTCTCTACAGTGTTTGTGGAGGAAATCCTGCTAGGATCTCACCATTCTACACTTTTGGTGCACACATATCCATCTGCACATTGAATTCTAAGCATAGAGCTCTTCAACTCCAGCACCTTTGCTCACCTCATGTCCACCATGCCCCACACAGTTTCTCTTACAGTCATGAGTGAGTTAGCATCCTTGAGGGACTGAAATAGTTACCTGAAGAGTGGATCATTATAAAGCATATGTACCCATCATGTTCTCTCTTTCACACACACTTGTTCTTCCACTTCCCACCATTAATGGAAAGTGTCCCAAGAAAAAGCCAAGATAATCTGTCACTATACCCTTGGGTGTCTCAGCCTCTGGAACCAAGAGCCCAAATAAATCTCTTCCCTCAATAGAGTATTTGTTCTTGGGTGTAGCTATTCTGTGACAGCAACAGAAAATAGACTAACATAGGAAGAAGTTATACAGAAAAGTAACAATATGTGGGACCTCTCTATGTCCACAACTTACCATGGCTCTTCTCTATGGGCTGTTCTACCAGGCTTCCATTTTCCCACATCTGATGACCTGAGACTGAATGATGAATCATGTGGTCTTGAGACTGTCTCTCTGACCTGTGACTTGACTTTGATCATCATACACTGGTCATATGGAAGACCTAGAATGTGGCCTCATCTAACCAGGGCTGCCTTCACTACAGTTCTGGTTCCAGTTAGTCTGCAGTTCCAGCCATTGGGAGAGACTGCTTGTGTCAAGGACACTTTAGAGATAACTTTACAGACTTAGATGTGAAGGCCACAACTATTGGGAATGTCTTGAATATATTCAACTGAATCTTAGCTTCAAAAAGGAAGAAGCTGTCCATGTTTTCTTAAAAAAAATGTTTGTAAATGACTAAGCACTTAGGGAAGGTTCTCATAAGGCATCTCAGTGGGATAAGAGTGACCAGACAGATTAAGGTAAAATGTTAGAAGCTTAAAATGCCAGATGAAGGCATTCCTGACATTTTTGGCTAACTCACGTGATGAGTATTTGATCTTAAACGTTTAGATTACAAAAGAGCCCAGCCCCCTTACTTTAATGTTTTACTCCAGAACTGGCACATCTTAGAGTTAGGAAAATGAATGGTGGAAAAAAATAGTTGGCTTGTTTCAAATGCAGCCTACATTTCTTCCCTGGCATAAGAACATACAAGTGTATTCGACTTGCCTATACCTCAGTTTCCTGTTTGGCAAAGCAAAAATTAATCAGAAATTATAACTTCTAGTGACCAGGCACAACACTGACTGATTTTTATCTGCCTTATGCAAGGATCTACACCAGACCATGAATGTTACTGATTTGATTTCCCCACAGGTAGATGTGGGGAAAGAGCCACATGGAATGTAAGTAAATACTTAAAGACTAAAACCTGGGGAAACAGAAGGACCTAAACACAAATATACATCTTTCTGACTTGTAAATTATGCTTTCCAGTATTTCTAATTGCTAGACTGGCATATCTATGCATGTGAAGTTAGCCTGCAAATCACTTTCCATGACTTAAGGCACAGACCCAGCTGGTATAGGTAAGGGCTGGTTTGCATTCAGCAGACATCCTGCTCCTCAAGAAATCAGCCACATGCACTAAACAAACAAACTGGTAAATTGTGGTGCTTTTTATCCTTTTTGATTTTTAGATTTCTAATGAGGCACTCATCATCACATATGTTTTGCTGATCTTCAGTATTTACCCTTTCTTTTTTTTTCCCTTCATCCTCTCACTACGTTTCTTTAGTAGTCCTCTACACACACACACACACACACACACACACACACACACACACACACACAGTGTGTGTGTGCAAATTCAGGCCGCTTTGATGTATGTTTCATGAAAGAGAAAATCTAAATAATTCTTATTATCAGGGAATTCTAAAAACCCTCTCACGATCATAATGCAACTATTTCAGCTGCAAAATCAATTGAAGAAATCATTGTTCTTTGGTAAAAAGAAATAATGTGTCATATAAGCATGTGTGTCTATAAGGAGTAATATATAATTATATGTAAGTTATTTTATGTCATATGAATATACATATACACACAAATTATATATATATATATATATATATATATATATATATATATATATATATATTTGGATATATACATGTATGTGATTGAAAGAATATTGTACCATGGACACATTATTCACTGAAAATGTTTATTGGAAGTAGGTCCTCACTGGAAAGATTCTGCTGTTGGATGTGTTGAGAGGAAGCAACAAAACTGTCAATTTACAAATATATGAGTCCCGTGTTGATGCCATTGAGAAGAATGTGGGCATGAGTTATAACTTCTGAAATCCATCTGAACACATTAAAGAGAGTGGGGTTGAAAAGGGAGCAAGAACCAAGAAGCCAGAGGCAAGAAAAAAATCCTTCTGCATGAGTTCCTCTGGGAAAATGGAATCAATTGAGTTCTCCTTCTGTGATTGGCTCTCATGTTTTACATTGACAAATATGCTGTCAATTCCTTGATGTAGTTATTGTTATTTTCATTTTCCAGGTGGACAAGTTGAGACTGAGAGTCTCAGTACCTACTCAAAACATGCTGTTCATTCTTGGTGGAGCTTTACCTGCCTAATTACAAGCCCATCTGGTTAACAAGACCACTCCTAGAACGGGGGTCCTCAAAAGTACAAATGTCTGCTTGTTGGAGGTTTGGCTTAATAAGGATCTGGTGTGGAGTGACTAGCAGGCACAGGCCACAAGGACCACACAGGAACATCATAAGTCAGGCTGGGTAGCAATAGCTTGGATGTCAATGTAGAGCTACTCCTGGATCCCCAAAAACAAGAAAAAAGGAGAGGAAAGGGATCAAGAAGCAAGCAAGAGACTGAAAGGGGAGAAAAAAATGATGGCTCGGTCAGGTTGTGTCTGATGTAAGTAGAAGTAAAGTGAGTTTTAAGGACACCTTCCAATGCAGGTATGAAAAGCCAAAGGGATTTGTAAGTAATCCAGATACAGGAGGAGCCTAATTTTAGTTTATCAAAAGACTCAGCTACTTCATCAAACACCCAAGTTCTTTCCATTCATCTGCTTTTCTATCTTCCTCTCACAGACCACTATGTAAATTTATATCCAGAAGTGAAGACAGAGGGCTGTCTATTCTTATGTATTATTCTCATTGTGGGAAGGTTTGGAATCTTTTATGGAACCTACCGACTGTTCTCTGTGTGAAGCAAACCAACTATAGACACTCTTCTAACCTAATTCATAGTAAGGAGAAAAGGCATCTACTACTTACATTGACTTCTTGAAGGAGAATGGATCTAAGAAAATTGGTCACTCTGTAGGTCATGGCCATGAAACATTGTGCTCATACCAAAGAGGATGCTTCAGCAACATATACTAATCCATTGATGGCATTGAACACTGGGAGACTCAGTGTCCAATCATATAAGAGCAAAGGCTACATGGGAAGTATAGGGCTGAGGAAATCATGGAGACATGTGTCATGTACTGTTCCTTCAGTCCCCAGGGGCTTTATACATTCACTGGAGGTGGACAAATGATCAATGTAGAGGAGGAGAAGAGACAAGAAACAAAATAGAGAATATAATTTAAAATAAATTATAAGCATGTATTTTGTAATAATTAAAGTATAAGCATGGAATTGATAATATGATTCTCAATACTATAAAGAATATCAAAACTGAGGAGATGCTAGAGCATGGCTGGTAAGTGCATCCTTTCTTCTAACTGGAAACACAGCCGCATCTCTAATGCTGTTGCCCAGCTGAAGTGACTCAGTTCCTCTTCCAAGTGCCAATTTATGCATGGGTCCCCCAGGGCCCCCATGTTCTGAAGCTTGCCTTTCTCAACATACATCTTCTTACCTCCAGTCAGCCAAACAAAGCATGGGAAAATCTGTTGTGATTCTACTGTGTGACAATGCCCCATTAAAAAGAAGACATGAGGGACCAGGAAGATTGAGTCAGGGGAAGACTAGAGGAGAGCAAGAAAAGAGATACCTTAATAGAGGGAGTCATTATAGGTTTAAAGAGAAATGTGGCACTAGGGAAATATCCAGAGATATACAAGAATGACCCCAACTAAGATCCTAAGCAATAGTGAAGAGGCTATCTTGAATGCCCTTCCCCTATAATGAGATTTATGACGACTTTATAGACCATCCTAGAGTCTTCATCCAGTAGCTGATGGAAGCAGAAGCAGAGACCCACAGCTAAGCACTGAGCCAAACTCCTAGAAACCAGTTGTAGAGAGGGAGGAATGATGAGCAAAGGTGATAAGACCAGGGTGGGGAAACCAACAGAAACAGATGACCTAAACAAGTGGGAGATCATGGACCCCAGACTGACAGCTCAGAAACCAGCAAAGGACAGAACCAGGCACCCTGAACGTGGGTGTCAGTTAGGAGACCTGGGCAGTCTATGGGGCCTCTGGTAGTAGAACAGTATTTATCCCTAGTGTATGAATGAACATTGGGAGCCTATTCCCCACAGAGGGATACTCTCTCAGCCTAGATACACGGGGGAGTGCCTAGGCCCTGCCCCAAATGATGTGACATACTTTGATGATCCCCCATGGAATGCCCCACCCTTTCTATGGAGCAGAAGAGGGATGGGATGGGGTGGTGGAGGGTATGGGAGGATGGAAGGGAGAGGGAACTGGGATTCATATGTAAAATAAGATTGTTTCTAATTTAAATAAATTTAAAAAATGAAAATAAAAGTACATCAAGCATACGTCTTCTGAGATATTGCCAGGAAAAGTGAAAGGTCATCGGTGTCTTCAGAAAGAAAGATGAGCTTGTGCCTAGATCATATCCACAGCGTTTATAGGATCATTTTAAATTGTAATTACATATTTATTTATTCATGTATGGACTTATAGGCTGTTCGTTGAGACAGAGTCTCATTATATCCCAGGCTGTCCTAGAAGTCACTGTGTAGCTCAGGCTTTCCTTAAATTCACGGCAATCTTTCTGTCTTAGCCTCTTAAGTTCTAGGCTAAAAAATAAATTTAAAACTTGTATTTTTTACTGTTAAAATGTATGCACCAATGTCTCATCAAAATGCAAAGATATGCTTGAGAATTAAAGAGGACTCTGGAGTTTTTGTTTGCTTTTTAGTGAGTGAATGGACTCAAAACTAATTTCCATGTGCAGTTAGCCCACTTGTATCAACTAAGCATGGATCCAAAATATTCAGGAGAAAACTGAAGATACACAGCATTTTCATGTCACTATCCTCTAAATAATACAGTATGGTAATGATTTGCATAACATTTACATTACATAAGGCATTATAAGAGGTGGTTTATGGTATACATTCAAAAGTAGTGTGTACATTATAGTCAAATAGTATGCCATTTTATTTAAACAATTTAAGCATCTATAGATTTTGGAAACCACAAAGGGGGTGAAGCCAATCCCCTCAGATTTCAAGATCTCTCTCTCTCTCTCTCTCTCTCTCTCTCTCTCTCTCTCTCTCTGTGTGTGTGTGTGTGTGTGTGTGTGTGTGTGTGTGTGTGTGTGTGTGTATTCTGTAAGAAGAGAGTCATCCTACACATAATGTCAATGGGTCTTCATTTCTTTATTCCCTAAAGTGTTTCCAATAAAGATATAGAATGAATGAAGCAACCCGTGTAGGTTTCTGGTTTTATCTTCTTACTCAAAACAAGTACAGAAAAGACTTGGGGCAAATCCCTGTGTTTCAATCATCCAGGAAGCAATTCTAAGCAATAATAAGAGAGGATAGCAAAGGAGGAGGAGAGGGGGGAAATTACCGGCTTGGTCAAAGCTTGTAAAATGGTACCAGTGATTAAAACATCTTATGCTGTCCTCCGGCTGCAGAAGCTATCACTGACAAAAGATCTCATACACACACATACACACGCACACACATGCACACACAAAAGGAAAGAAATTAGCCATTAAGAAATATTTCAGCATAATGCAATTATTACAGCTGTATAATTGAATGGGAAAACCATTGATCTGTAGTAGAAAGGAAATTGCTCTTCTCATTGTGTTCCTATGAATATGTGAACATTAATCTCCATCTATAATCAACGTTCATTTCAAATCTGATTGCGTGCTACTAAACACCCGTAGCTATGCTAACATTATGTTAATATGGTTCAACATCATAGCTCCCAGCTTCACAGCACAAATATTTTTCTTTGGCAATCAATAGTAATTTCAGCTGAGTGGATGGAAGTCACGTTTTAATGGTAATCTTTCCTCCAAGCCTCCGAATGGAAACTCAGTTGGTGTCTTAACATGGCTGCAGTGCATTGCATGTAATCAAATAAATTAACCCAAATGGAAATGGAGAAAGAGGAAGGAAGGAAGAATGAGGAAAAGAAAATGGAAGCCACCTTGGACAAACACTAAATGTACCTAACAGTTGAAAGTGTATGTTGTATAGAAAAGAAAAAGTAAGGAATGATGGAGTAGATGTATCAGGTGGGTCTGTGTTGGTGAAGGTCTGCAGGAAGAGAGTTATGCTGGTCTGAATTGAAGCTGTTCCTTATGACTTCCAGGTAAAGGGACAGAGAAGCCAAGATCTTGGCAAAGCCACCAAAACAAATAAAGATGGGATAAGAGGCTCCACATGTGTCAGAATAGATGATCCATAGAAGCATCTTTGCCTTGAAAAGCCATTCTAGCATTCATTCATTGAAAGTAATAAGAAATATAGAACTTTCAAAAATAAATGTCTATGTTTATTTAGACAAAATCACAGACAAAGTAGGAGGGGGGACAAATGGGAAGGAAGAATTCTCCATTGGCAGCACAGCTGTTGGTAGGCCACCAACCATAGAGATGGTCCAGGGAGACTCAGATGTCCCCCATTGGCAGCATGTATTTCTCGGGAGTCTCTTGCTCCATCTTGCATGTGTTTTGGTAAAAGTGAGAAAGAAGCACAGACAGGAATAAAATGAGAAATTTGGGTTACATTATTCACTTGTCCAGTGGCTTTTTCAATCCTCATATTCCTAACTGATAAAATAGAGAGATCATTGCCCAGATCCTACACCCAAGGATGATGCCTTCAATGGCTTCTTTTCAACCACATGCATGTTTTCTTGAAAGAATTGAAGTCTGTTGTATGTGTTGTTGCTACTGTTTTTGTAATGATGATGATGACAATGATGCTACTTCTGTTGTTTATTGTAAGACAAAGGAAAACAAGACAACTCAAGAGGATCCTCCATTCTCCCTCAGCACATTTTCTCCAGTTCCCTCGATGTCTTTCCTGGGCTCTAGTTTGAAGATCAGAGGAAGAAAACATTCTCTTATAGCTTAAGGATGGCTGGGTAGAGACTGATATTATAAATGGGACCCAGAAATGATAACAGGCCAGTGAGAAAAGACAAAGATGCCGCTAGAGAGTGACAGCCACTAGTGCTAAGTACTGGTTGTTTGAGGAGTTCAGAAGGCAGATAGTCCTTGAAGAGAGACTTCCAAGGCTGTGGCTGGTACTGAAGAGGAGAACTCAGAGGAAGAGAACTGTGAAAGGTTTTCCTACTCACACCCTACCCCAACCCTGCTCTGTCATTCTCTAAAGATAACTCAGTGATAAAATTACTATCCTTAGCCCATTTGTTTTCTACTTTATATAGTGAACAAAACTTATTCCACTTTCTCTTTAAGTTGCAAATACTTAGTGTCATCAGATATAGTTCTTATAACAGCATTTGGATGCATTGGGGGTCTTCTCTCAAAACTGTCCTCACTCTGCTTCCTTAACACACTTGCACAACTTTAACCTCAGTGACCCTGTGACATTGCCATGCCTTCCTTCTTTCCCTTCTGACCTCCCCAAACTCCATATTGTTACCTCTTAATCTGCCATCAACAAGCTTGTCAACAAAAATCCACATAAGGAGGCTGGAGAGATGGTTCAGCAGGTAAAAGCACTTGCTGCTCTTGCAGAGGACCCAAGTTCAATTCTTCCCAGCACCCACATTGTAGCTAAAAACTGTCATAATCCAGTTCCAGGGGATCCAATGCCCTCTTTTGGCCTTCATAGGTACCAGGCATACACACTACACAGACATACATGCATTCAAAACACCAATATATACAAAGATAGAAAATAAATAAACCTTAAAAAAAAACCCTTCCACACAATTAAGCACTATTTTCAAGACATTTGAAAGTGAAGTTTCCAGTACACATATATAGGACCCTGTTTGTTTTTGTTTTTGTTTTTTTCTTCCAGCCATGTTTTAAGTCACACAGTGCTCAGTGAAGTGCTTGACAAAACTTCACTAAACTTAAGGTTGTACATAGAAACCTATTTTGAGTTTTCATACTTATTAACAAAGTTTGAAAAAATGTCATTGGGGAAATAGTCAATCTTCCTATCACAAGAAATCTGAAAAAATGCACAGAAACAATATGGAAAGACACAACAATGTATTCCTTTATCAGCAGATTGTGTTAGGAGACACAGAGAAAAGCTTGCTCAGGATTCCAAGTCAGGTGCTAAGAGGCATTATTTGGTGTGTGTGAGGGTTTTCGCACAACACAGATGTTCCTAGCATTTCCTTCCTTCTGGAATTTACTACATGAAATACAGACAAAACTATTTTTATATACAACAACAGTATGTAATAGAAATGAAATACTTTGAGCAATAAATGAATTCATTGTGGAACCAATACTTTATGAATAATTTTGAATCAATATATGGATAAATTGGAATTCTATTTCAAAATTACAAAGTCAGTCCCAAATACAAAACCGTACACCTTTCAATCAAGGCTACAACAAAAAGGCAAAAGCAAGTTGAAAATACTAGAGAACAAAAATGTTCACAAGTTGTTATCAGTGTGCTTAATTTTATAAAAGAATTTTAAAATGGAAAAGAATTGCTACTTTTACACTGAGATGATGAATATAAAAATATTTTATTATGTAGCAAAGAATTTTAAAGTTTGAAGTTATTTATTTTCTTTTATAAAGTCGGAAGCATTCAGGACTACTGGACACCCACACACACACATGCACACACTCACACTCATACACACACACACACACACACACACACACACACACACACACACACACACGTGCGCGCGCGATACAGAATTGACTTGGAGAAAAAAATGTCTCCTGGCAGATAATTAAATCAAAAAACTTATGTTTCCAATCTTGAATAATAACAATAACAAATACTATCTTTTGCTTCTGTCTTAAGAAGACATTTTAAAACTGAGGCGCAAACTATCTCCCAAGTAAATGGCACAAGCTATGGAAAAATACACACTTTTCAAATGAATGTATGAGGTCTGCGAAGGTGGCTACATTGTGGCAAAATTGATTCCGGGGAATCCAAGTAAAAAGCCAGGCATGGTGGTGTGAACTTGCAGTTTCAACACTGGAGTGTAGACACAAGAGGATCCTTGAGGATCACCAGACAGACAGTCTAGACTCACCAGCCAACTCCGGTTTCAGTGAGAAACTGTCTCAAAATAACCTGACATTGATCTCTGCCCTCCATGCATGTCTGAAAACACATGTTCATGCATGCACACGCACACTTGTGAACACATGAATGGGTGCAGGAGGGCTGGGAGTATAGCGCTGTGGCAGACCACTTGCTTTCGGGGTAAAACCATGGGTTCAATTTCCAGCACTACCCTACCACCCACCCCAATTATTTTGAAAGACTTCCTTAGTTTTAAAAGATTTCCTTTGTTATTTTTGTGCTAAAAACAATACAAGTGTGTTAACTATGATCATTTTATATCTACATGTTTTAAAATGCATTGATAATGCTACTTAAATTGCATAAAATTATTCTAAGCAGAATGTTGTAGTGGGAACTGGAGTGCTGATATTTACCCAAGGGGCAAGATGCTACAATTATTTTGTAAAATCATTAATTGACATGATTGAAGATATTTTTAGATTGCAAAAAAAATAAAAGCAAAAATCTTTTGTATAATTGATGAATGAAATGAGATGCAAAAACTAGAATGAGGATGAAGTAACAGCCTGGGGCCCTTCTCTCAAATTTTGATCTATTCCTCCATACCACAGGGCTTTTGTCTTGCAGCAGTCTATCCCTAGAATTTAGTTAATCTCATGTTGGTTCTGCTGTTTGGCCTCCACCAAGTACTTCATGACTATAGTCTCTGGTGCAGTTACAAGAATCTGCATTTAGGGATACAATTATCTAAAAGCTTCTTCGTTCAAGTATGATGCCTGGGATAGGTGAAATAGATGGTACAGATTGAGTATCTCTCTTTCCCAGAAGCCATTGCCCATAACTCCCTGTCTCCCTCAAAGCATGTCAACCTCTGGAACCAGCATAATTCTCCTCTGATTGCCGAGTTCCTCCAGAAGCAGAGTTGCAAATGACCCAGATAGAAAGTGATATCTCATGTTGGCCAGGATGTAGAGTAAGGGGACACTCATCCATTGATGGAGAGACTGCAGACCTGTGCAGCCACTATGGAAATCACTATGGCAGTTGGAATTTGGAAACAAATCTACTTCAAAATCCAGGTCTATCACTCTCTTGAACATACACCCACAGGACTCTATATCCCAGAACAGAGACATTTGCTCAACCATATTCATTGCTGCTCTATTCATTTAGCCAGGAATTGGAAACAACCAGGATGTCTGCCAATGGAAGAACAGATTTAAAATGTGGAAGAATAGATAAAGAAGAAACACAATAGAATAATTCTCCACTGTTTCTAAAAAAAATGAAATTTGAAGGCGAGTGGGTAGAGCTAGAAAAGAATCATCCCAAGTGAGGTAACCCAGACCCAAAAAGACAAATATTCCCCCAGCACACACACAGAGGATCTTGCATATATATTATTCCAATGTTATGTTTTATGGGATTTCTGTGTGTAAATGTACGTATGTCTGCATCTATGCATTTCTTGTGATTTTTCTTTGGCTCTTTTTCTCCTGGTAGTCTGTTTGCTTCTTCTATTCAAATTTCTTTTCTATTATCTTATTTTTATTATTATTTTATTAGATAAATACATGTTTTATAATTTATATTTATTATAATATTTTAGATTCCTATTTGTATTCTAATGAGAGAGAGAAAGAAAGGGTGTAGATTTGGGAGGGTAGGGAATCAGGGAAGGAACTGTGAGGACTTGGGGGAGGGGAAACCATTACCAAAATACACTGTATGAAACATCTATTTTCAGTTAAATATATAATAAATTTTAAAAAAATATATTGCTAAGCAAAGATCAGACACTAAATCAATGGTCCTCAACCTGTGCATTGTGACCCCTTTGGGGTTTACATATCAGACATCTGGCATACCAGATTTTTATATTACAATTCATAATATCAGCAAAATTACATTTGTGAAGTAGCAATGAAATAATTACGGTTGGGGTACTATAATATGAGCAACTGTAATAAAGGTCAAAGCATTAGGAAGGTTGATCACAGACTAAGGAAAATTAGACTTTGACAATCAAAGCAGGCATCAGTCTCCATAAAGAAGGAACTGATGATAGCCATATCACAGCACCAAGACGATATGTCTGAAGTACCTGCTGCTGACTCTAAGTCTGAGCTTAACCAGTGTAAAGTATGTGCATCAAAAAACTGACCTCATTCTACATAATGATGAAACTGATCCCTTTCCCTGGTTACTTTGGACAGGGGACCTGACACAGGAACATGTTTGTTGTTTTGTTGTGAATATTACCAGTGAATACTTGCAGGTAATATTCATCAAGTATTTCTACCAGATTGAGTCCCCTTCACTTGAGTCTCTTTACAAACCCTTTGAGGGGTGAGCTGTGTGGTTAAACTCCACAGAGAAGCACTCAGAGTTGTATAACATTTTATAGGTCACTCAGCTTTCCAATACCCAGAATCTTGATGACAGGTCATTATTACAACTGTACTAGAGCCACTTTGAGGATACCAAAATGACAAAACCCAATGATACTGTAACATCTAGGTAGGAGTGATTCTTGGCAAAGCAGAAGTTCACTGAGGTTGGGCTCATAGACAGGCCTCCCCACCCTGTAGGCCCATCTTCATCCTCATTTCCCCAGGTCATTTCAGCCAGTTCTGATCAGCTAGCTGTGCAAACATCTGTAAAGACAAGCTCATCAAATTAAATGTTATTGTAGTTTCCATAAATTACAGGCCTTAATTATTTGTAATTTTTAATGAGTTGGCCTAGTTTATTAAAATAGACCACAAAATAAATTAGGATGTATTGTTTCTAGGATATATCTAAACTATCACAGAGAATGGGAAGGGTGAAAATTCTATTCATATACACACTCAGATTATAAACACAGTGAACATGCAAACCCACACATACCTTATAGCTAAATGCAGGCCATTTAGACTCCATCACACAGTCTTTTTAAAATAATTGTATACAGAATAAATAACTATGTATCTAGAGGATGTTGATATGAGAATTCTTATAATGAACATATTTATATTGTTTTTAGCCACATAATGATGTACTCATAAAGAAAAAGAAAACAAGAGAAGAGAGAATACACTTCTACAAGATTACACGAGGAGCTGTCTCATGAAATTCTCATTGAGGAGTGAGATTTGGGTTTAGTTTCTTGGACAACAAGAACCTATATTCTTTTTTTGTTGGTGGTTTATTATTTTTACCCTCTCTCCCTGCTTCCCTCTTCATCCTCCCCCTTCCCCTGGCTCTCCTCTCTGTCCGCCTTTTCTCCTTCTCCCCTCCTTTTCTTTCTAGCCCTCCCTTCCCTTTCCCTTTTCCTCTGTCCCCACCCTTCCCAGTCCTTTTCTGCCTTGGAGTTGGTCACATGTTTCTGAATTCAAACCTCCACACCTAGGCATGGGGACTCAGCTCTCTGAAGCTAAGCCAGTCAACCCAACCCACATCAGTTGAGTTTCTTTCCAGCCCCGGAAACTCCCCGAGACATCCCTTGCCCCCACCCACACATCCTTTGCTATTCACATGGTGCCCTCCTGGTCTCACACCTGGCCTAGTCACATGTTTTAGGGTCATTTTCCAAATACTCTGATGTGTCTGAATTCTTCCTTCTCTGCCTGCATTGTACAGAACACAAACTAAGACACCATTCAATTTTTCTGTGTAACAAGTAAGCAGGGCCAAGGATAGCTCAGCATTTACAGTGAAAAGAACAGAGAACTGATCCCCAGAGCCAGCTTACATGGTAAGTGTGTGGGACAGCCCACCTGTGTAATTCCAGCACTCAGAAGCAAATGAGAGTATGGAAACTAACTTATCAGCGAACCCAGGATTAGATTGAGAGACCTTGCATTGTGAAATAAGGTGAAGGGGAAGGCAAGGAAGATACCCAGGATCAACCTCTGGCCTCCACATGCTCACACACATGCTCACACACATCTATACACATGCATGTGCACACACAGACACATGGACACACACACACACACACACACACACACACACACACACACATCCATATGACTAGAAAACCAGTCATTAAAATAAACCTAAGTTTGGTAACCAAGGTAGGCATCAATCTCATTATAGGGGAAGGGCATCAGTGGCATCCTCTCCACCACTGCCTGTATTCTTAGTTGGGGTCATCTAACATTTCCCCTGTGCCAGACCTCTCTCCAAACCTGTACTGTCTCCCTCTATCAAGGCATCTCCTTGCCCTCCTCTATTCCTCCCCTGTCTCAGTCCTCTTGTTCTCCTCCCCCTACCCCCTCTCCCCTTCCCACCTCCTCCCCCCCCTGCTCCCAATGTGCTCAGGGTTTCTTGTCCCCCTCCCCTTCTTCGATGGACTTCTTCTCTTGGGGTCCTCCTTGTTTCCTAGCTCCTCTGGTGGTATGGATTGTAGGCTGGTAATCCTTTGCTCTATGTCTAAAAATAATTTACCTTGGTTACCATTCCTAGAGCCTTCATTCAGTAGCTGATTGAAGCAGAAACAGGCATCCACAGCTAAGCACTGAACCATACTCCTGGAATTCAGTTGTAGAGAGGGTGGAGGGAGGAGCAAAGGAGCAAAGATGGTGCTGCAAAAAACTGAAGAAACAGTTGACCTGACCTAGTGAGAGCACAGAGACCCTAGTCATAAAGCTGGGGAACCAGCATTGGACCGAACTAAGCCCTCTGAATGTGGGTGCCAGCTAGGAGGCCAAGACAGTCTGTGGGACCTCTAACAGTGGAGCCAGAGTTTATTCCTAGAGCACAAATGGACTTTGGGTGCCCATTCTCTATGGAGGGACACTGTTGCAGCCCACATACAGCAAGGAGGGCCTAGGCCCTCCCCCAAATAATATGACAGACTTGGAAGGCCCCCCATGGAGGGCCTCGCTATCCCTGGGGAGGAGGTGGGGGTGGGTTGGGGGGGTTGTGGGGAACATGGGAGGATGGGAGGGCTAGGGAATGGGGGGAGAAGAAGAAAAAAGAAAAAATATAAACCTTAGTTTAAGTGAATGGAAAATACAGTCCTTTAAGGCAACCTGGTTTTAATATTTCTATTACTCATATTGGGCTCCATGTCACCCTCGGTCTCTATCAGTGGAAATGAGGACATGTTGAGGGTCACAGAGGTATGTAAAAGAAACAGGGCTCTGACAGGGGTGTCCCCAAGGGGGCCTCACCACCCAGTGCCCTGCAAACAAGTGCTCTGTCTTGCTTTTTTGTTTTCTACACTCTCTGTAGCCGTTTTTAATTTAACTGCTGCATGTTCTTTGTCATGATGATCCTAAAGGATTCTTGCCTCACTCCTGCACAGGGGCTGGGCAGACAGACTCCAGGGATTCATGGTCTGAGCCTGACACGGTGCCCTGGGCCCTGGCCCTGGGGAGCTGAACAAAGTCTTCTTAAGATTACAAGCCATTTCAACACTATCAGGGGTTATGGCCCTTACTTTTTAACATCCTGCTTTTATTTGCAGGCTATGAAGTGTAATAGTTCACCATTTTGGTTTAAGTATCACCATAAAAGTCAGTGAGATGGAACAGGCAATAAGTAGTTCTTTTACATAGTGTGGCTGAGGCTGGAAGCTTACGTCTTCATTAACCCACAGAAACGGCTCTGAAATAAAAGTGGAAATAAAATGCCGGGTGGGCACTCCTCAATGCCAGGTGGGCATTCCTCAATGCCAAGGACCTGTCCATCCCCTGCTGACTCCATGGACCTCACTTTGTCTCTTCTGATCCTGATGCTGAGAAAGATGGAAAAACAGGAAGGAACAGGGAGAGAAGATGAACTTCATCCACCTAATTCTGTGTGTATGACAAGCTGTCAGGTTGAGAACACAACGTATCAAACTCCCAATCTGAATGTAATCTGCCCAAGAAAGACACCTCTGGGTCCCTTCCTCTGAGCTCCAATACTCAAGTTCAAAGTAACATCACATGTTAGTTACTGTTTCCTCCTTGAAAGGTACACCCTTTTGCATATGGGCATCTCTTACTGGTTGTTTGCACTTCAGCAATCCCAGCTTTGGCATCTTGGAATGCTTCCTTCAAAGCAGTTAGCCAATCCTGGAGGCTCACATGTGTGGAGTTTGGATAGTATATTTTTCTCTTGAGATTTTGGACCACTTTTGCCTGTACACATCTTCTGATGATTAATGCAGACTGGCATGTTTCCCCTCCATGTAAACCCTTCTGAAACACGGTGAGTTCTTCCAAGAGATGAACAAGACTCGGCATATCCCCGGTCCTTCTGTATCACAGCACAACCCCTCAGAACTGCTGAGTTTACGGCTGTAATGTGTTACTTGGGTGCAGAACACAGCACAAAATAAACTAAGACTCACAAAACAAGGCTAAGAGCAGCAAGTGTCCAGTACGTCAAACTGTCCCCATAGTCTTCCTCTTGATGCCCTAGAGAGGTGGATTTGAGTCCTAAACCAAAGATGGCTCTCCTTTACTGTGGTCAAATAGGCTTCTCCATCTTCTGTGTGTTTCTTTTCTCTGCATAGGTATGGAAGGAAATATCTCCATTACTGATTTGTGGGCTATCCTCTCTATCTAAGTCTAAGTAAATGGTTCACCTGTGAGCTTTTCCATATGTCTTGGCTTGCTAAAAGTCTGAACTCTGATTTATAGAGTGGGGAGGGGGCTTTTTATTTAGTTCAACATGGCATGGCACACAATCTGTCTATATTTAGAAGTAGCTACTCTCCTCGAATCAGGCAGAACCAGACACAGCCAAGGGCCTTATGTTTCCTGTTTAACTCAGCAACCTGCACAAATGTCTCTTTTACATATTATCAATGTGTCTTTAATAGTCTTGCAATTCTTGAAGCAATCTTGGGCTGAATAAGCAAAACACAGCAGGCTGTGCTCACCCAACCAAGCAGCATTTACACACACACACACACACACACACACACACACACACACACACACACACACACACACTGGCCAAGAACAGCATCTTTTATGCTTCTAGAAGAACACACATCCTTGATTGTTGCATTTGACCAGTGTTCAAAAAGTGTGGTCCAGGAAAGAATCTTTCCACTTTGTTTTTCTGGTTTTGTTTGGTTATGAGATGGGGTTGAACTGTGATTTACAACTTGGTGAAGTACTGAAAAATAGTATTCTTTTCTGTAATCCCTATCAGCAGAATATTTCCTAGGAAGACTTCCCATGTGCACATCCTTATGCCAAATATTAGCTGAGAAAATAACTGTGCTAAAGACACTCTCTAATTATAAGGATGGGCAGAGGGATGCTCTCAGGGTGAAGATAGTAAATTGTGAGTCCCATAAGGATAACCTTGCTGAGCCCTTAGCACTGGGGTTTCAGGCTCCCAATGGGTAGCCTTTGATATCTGCCCAGTGAATGCTCGTCAATGATAGGTGAGAGGTGTGTTGCTTAGATAAGCTGGAGCAAGGAACAATAGGCTCAGAATTATCCCCAAATGAATGCAATTGCCTGTAAAGATCGAATGTCTCCATTCACTGAATAACTTCCCAAGGCCTGACCCAGTTACACATTAACATTGGAGGGAAAAAAGATAACGTAGGAGAAGATCCCTGGTAGTAACCAGAGGTTTATTCATAACTAACATAGAGGAAATTCTGGAAACCGTGTCACTGTTGGCTGCCTAGTTCACCTATGGTTTATGAATTTGGTTACTTCAAGATGTTTCCAGGAGTTTGATCATCAGAACAATCAATCAAGTCAATGTCATGATGGGAAAAATATTAAGTGGCATATGAATCAAGGATCCTTCTTTACTCTTAACCAGTTGAATTCCAGACTTAGTGGAACTGAGTGTCTGGAGACCTTATTTGAGACTTTCCATGTGTTTGCTCCGCTAAGACCTGTCCCATTGCCATGTATACTGTCCTCAAAGCCTGACAGTTCAACTTCGCCTTTGCTCTGTAAGCTATACACTGTATACCTAAAAAAATATTGTTTCCATTAACCAGGTATAGATTCTGGTTCTTGCAACCTGGGAACCCTAAGTTATTCAGCAACGAGAGACCTTTCCATTCTGGTACAAATCAGGGGATAAGAGAGCCACAATGTATTTAACTGGATTTCAGGACCCAGGGACAGGATAATTAACCTTTTATTAGGGGAGGTGTGAAAGCCTGCCTGCACTCCCCAGGCAGACAGAGCTCCACCCAGTCCAACTGAGCCTGTGATTGTCTGCACCACATGTTCAACACAGGCAGGAGCCGCTGGAGCTTGCCCAGGCAGCCCTGGCCAGCATAGAGAGCTGGAGGGCTCAGCCCCAGAGGAGGTTCTCCTGCTGCACCCTGGGCGGTCCAATGGAAATAACTGAGTCTACAGCCTGGTTCTGGCAGCAAAAGCTACCCCAGCACAGGGGAAGTTCGGACTCCAGACCCCCCAAAACCAGGAAATTCCAAACTGCAACTAAAACTGTAGCTGGCCTCTTGGGCTGAGCAACCAGCTCGCTTGCCCTGCAGCCTCAGCTTGAGGGCTGAATGATGGAGGTACAGAACAGCCAAGGCTGCAGCCCTTCATAATGTCTGAATTCCCTGAACCCTGGGGCAAGACCCTTTATTATTGGTTCGCCTTGTTACTTATGGGAGCTGGCTGTGAGTTTTAACCAGGGCATTGGATACAGGAATGTAATGCTTGACATTGTGGGCCAGAAACTGAAAATTATCTGTCTACTCACTCTTTCCAACAAAGCTTGGGTCAAAGTGATACTACTCGCACTGTGCAGAGGCTTTCCAGAATGGTGTGACGTACCTGTTCTGCCTTGTCTCCAAAGATGAGGTGACTGTCAGATATTTTCTAATAGATGGAACAGGAAGAGTTGGGATGGTAGCTCTTTCAGGAACTGTTCAAATGAAAAATCCAGATGAGATTACCAGACTATCCTGTTGGTAGAATCAGGAAATGCTCCCCTCAAGGCCAAGGGTTTCCTGTCAGGTGAGACCCACTGTCATTAGTAGGCATGACCAGCCTTCAAGGAATTCAACTTGAAGAGACCCTGAATTAAGAGTTATGACTACTGGAAGATGGCTCAGTTTGCACAGTGTCTGCCACATAAGCATGAGGACCAGAGCTTGGATCCCAGGCATCCATGTAAAAAGACGGGCATAATAGCTTGTGCTTAGAGGAGGATTCCTGGCTCTTACTGACCAGCTAGCTAGTCTTGCCCAATCAGTGAACTCCAGATTCAGTGAGAGACCTTTTCACAGGAAAATAAGCTAGAAAGATATGAAGAAAGGCATTCAATATCTACCAATAGCTTCCACTAGCACAAGCACACATGTGTGTCTGTACACATCCACACATAATCATGTTCCCCTATACACAACTGAAAAAAAAACCCCTAAGAATTAGAAATCTGGATCTAATAATATCTCATGCCTGGAATTGTAGAACCCAAGAGGATACAACAGGTGAAGATCCATAAGTAGAAGTCCAGCTTGGATTCACAATGAGTTTTGGGAAAGTGGGACCCTACCGCACAGAAACTACACACACACACACACACACACACACACACACACACACACACACACCATGCATGTGTGTGCACAGGAATGCAGGGCTAACCCTTAACTATGTTGGCATAGCATGGGTTCCAACATTCATCTTCACATCTCTAAACTGTCTCCTTACAAGACACAACACAAAAGTCTGCCAGCAATAGCAGAGCTCAGTCTGAACAACATGATTGCCTGCTGGAGAGAAGGGGAGCTGCCTGCCCCAGCCTCAGAGAGGGTTAAGTTTATATTACCAGTTCCATTTAGATCTGGAAAATGAGGAGAGCCTTTAAATTCTCTGTATACCATTCAACCCTATGGCCTACAAAGGGGAACTATTTTATTTGCTCCTATGTCAATAATTTACTAGAAAAGTAAAAGGTGGTTTCTATAAAGGGATTTCTATACCATGGACAAGAAATCTTTCACACACAAATCTAGAAATTGGGGCTTCTTAAGAAATGACTAGCCTGAGATCCTGTAGGGAATGAGAGGTTGAGCCAAAGTTCAGGGCAGTCAGTCTTGACATAAGAAGAATTAGAGCAGAAATGTAAATGAGTTGGTGTGTCTTTATCTAATGGCCATAAGATGACCACAAATAGTCCAAAGAATCCACTCACTTTAGATGCTAGACCTTGAATGGCATTTACTAACACAGAAGGAACACTGAAGGTGGGTTAGGAGACCTGTGCTTAAGTATTGAGATGTAACAGCCTTGAAGAGGACAGAAGACAAGAAATGACAGTTAATTAGCACTGTAAGGTAGGAATGGATGCCCAAAACACAAGTGCAAGAAATTTCAGGGCAAAATTTGAGGAACTGACAAAGTTGTACAACAATAAAGTAATATTCCAAGAATGAAGAAATGAACTACCATCTTGCGTTCTCTGTGAACTTTTCCCACATTGGGTGGTGTCCTTTGGGTCCCTTAAACCCCTACTCAGTAATATAAATGAGTGGCTTGCTTCGTAATTAAATGTTTACGGGAAATGATGTTTGAGGGTAAAAATCTGGTACCATACATATAACTCGAAATAATAAAAATAAATATTTAAAAAGAGTTCTATTTTAGAGGGTACATACACAATGATGTCTAGGTATCAGTTCGTTAATAATTTTTGTACATGGGCAAATGTTCCAAGATTACTACTTCCCTTTGTTAGAATAATACACAAATATAGATGAATATGAAAAGTGGAAAATAAACACTAATTTACTTTCTGTGATAGAATTGTAGAAAATATGGCAAAATACAGCCTAACATAGATCAGATCCAAATAGGAGTTAAAAATCAGTTTAAACAGGAAAAGTTTGGTGGAATGAATTGCTACATTTAACATAGGACTGCTTACTGAGAAGTAAAAATGATTCCCCAAATTATCAATTATTAAAGTGGGAAGTCGCCACTCCCTGTAAGACTAGCATAGAACCTAGGAAAGGGACTCATGGACACCCTCCTAATCTCAGAATCAAGACCCACATCTGATCATGTGTGGTACTCTGGCTCATGGACTATAGAGAAAATCCATGAGGTGTGTACTTCTGGGATGCTGTGGGAACCTGTACACAGACAAATGTCACATTCCTGGTGAGAGAAAGCCACTGGATGCCATAGGGCCACGTCAGGCTGGAGTCCATTGCAGTCTGGTATCTTCAGTGCCCTCTAGTGGCAATGTTTTTCATTGTGTAAACTACCTTCTTAAGGAGAGAGGGTGAGAATACTGCTGAGAAGCATGCATTCCTACAAGGCAAAATATCAAAAATTAAATGAATAAATAAAGTTAACAATAACCCTAGCAACCATAAAAAATCTTCTGAAATTTCAATAAATATTCTTCTTGGATATTTAGTTAAGAGAAGGGGTATCTTTATAACATTAAAAATAAATCTTGACATAATATTTTATACACAATGGGACTATGTTAGCTTGTTATTCAGAAATCATCAAATATGCCATTCGAAATTTCCTTCAACATCATGTTGGTGAGTATTCCACAGTGAAATATTTATTTTGTATATAGTTTATGTTTTAATTTTTGTTTCTCACAGATCACTCATATCTGGTAAGACCCATTATACTTTATGCATTCAACATTTCAAAGCATATTTAATACTCCTACTATATGTTTAAATTATTCCTCCTAATTTTAAAGCAACGTACAATTCCACAAAAGCATAAATGTAAATGCCCAGCTCATCACATCCTCAACAATGGAGCAGTATCATGTTTAACATACATATATAGCTTTCAGATTGAAAAATAACTTGATTTTTACAAATTTGATCCCCAAAGAAGTTAGCAATTTTTTCAGCTTTAAGTTCTACATTTGGTTGTTTGTTTTAGCCAGTGACTTGAATTCTTGAGACTTTTATTTTTAACATGGAAAACAAGCCATGTTTGCCTAGACAAACAAAACATTAAAGAGAGAAAAATAATCTTTAGTATTAATGCTCGTGAGAGATACTTTTATCATTTGCAACAATTAGATAATAGTGACTACTGAAATTAAAAGTTTGGTGTTTTTTATTTTCTAAATTTTCCACATATAAGCATGATTTATGATAATCATAAAAGCTGATTCTTTAAAAGTAAAAATGTATATATTCTTGTTATAACTGTATTTCCTCAACACAAAAGGTATCCTTGCTAAGTAAAAGAAATAACAGAAAATAAACCAAATTCATTATTGTTGTGAGAGTTGTATAATGGGTAAAATGCCTCAGAAAAGAAAAATATGCATACTTTGTTACTGAAGGAGGAAGTTGCTATTATGAGCTGTTTGTGGTACTATTAATAATAACATAGGAGAGGGGTTTATCTTGAAAAAGTTCTGATGTTTGTATGTAAGGATTCCATGGTATGAATGAGAGCTGAGAGAGTAATAAATTAAAACTAATTGTGACAAATAAGAAGAAAAGAAGCAAGAAAAGAAGCTGGTCCCCATGTACACTCGGGTTGGCCTGTGATAACTAAAGCACTCCGCTCTGGGGAGTGAAGAGTTATTCCCTAAGTGATTCTAAGGTGACTGAGCAATTAAACCATCTCTCTTTTCTCATGCCACATACCAAAATATATCTGAAATGGATTGAACAGTCAATATTCAAACAAGTAAATGAAATGTTAGATTAACACCGAGTTGCTGGCTCATTATCAACCAGAAATTAGAAAACTATAAAAGTACTTGAACCAATGAAATATTTCTCTGTATTTCAAATATCTGAATTTCAAAATGTAGAATCTTCTTCTGGACAAAATAACACATGGTAGATAGGCTGGTTTTATATTTACCTTCTTAACAACTTAGATAAATCAGTAAGCAATGCATTGCAATTTGTGGGGTTTTATTTAAGGGGCAAAGGACATACATGCTAACTATGAAGTGGAACCATGAAGCAAAAGGGAGAAAGAAGTGCTCAAGCCAGTTAACAAGCAAAGAAAACTTTGTGAAAACTACGGTGAAGCTGGGTAGGGGTTTGTAGCAGTGCTAGGTTCTGGCTGCTGTTCTGAGAGGCGGCTGGATTGCCCCTTTAATCGGTTTCAGACAATGACAAATTCCTCAAGTACAAAACATGTTTTTCTTCAAATGAGAATAGCTGTACACCATAATTTCTCCTGTGTGTGTGTCTGAGAGTGTGAGTGTGACATGAAGGTTCTAAATAGGCACCCAGACAGATGGGAACCACAGTGTGACCTTCATCTCTCTCAGGGAGCTTCCAACAAAATGGTTTAGAGTTGTTTTGAAATGTCTTCCCTGGAGAAGTATCCCCAAGAGGCCTCTTGCAGACTAAACCTTTGCTGTGCTTGGCAGGAGGCCTGAAGTGGTCAGGTCCTGGGAAATGCTGATGAGTTCTAAAGAAATGCAACTACATTCAAGATGACTAAGACTCAGAGATGACCAGACTTTGGGGATTCCAATCGTTCTTTTATTTTTATCATTTTAATCATGTGTATGTCTGCATGTATGTATGCACATATGTGTAGGTCCCCAAAGAGGCTAGAGGCATCAAATGCCCCTGGAGCTGGAGCTGGAGCTGGAGCTGTAGTGAGTCACCTGACAGGAGCACTAGGAACAGACACAGGGACAAATGCAAGAGCAGGAAGTGTTGATAATTCTTGGGCCATCTCTCCAACCCAGAGCTTCGAATCTTCTTCGTACAGCTTTGCATGCCCGAACAAACTTAACTCACCTCTTGGCTCAAGCTCACTATCTGTAAGGTAGAAAATGTTTCTTGTGGCATTATTATGAAGGACAAATTATATAGTATATAGGGTGCTATAAGAAGCCCTGAAACAATGTCTCCCAGTTTAGACAGTATCACTTTCCTGAATTCTCCTCTTAGTTCAGTCTTGCCCCACACACCATCAGTCATGGTTCCATGAGGCAACATTTTGCATTTTATTTTGTCCTCCACATACCATGCTATCTGGCCGATGAGTATTTGCCAGGATAACTTTCATGTGCTATGGCCCAGGACCACATTCATTCTTTCATTCAAAAACATGTATTGGTATCTACTTTATCCCAGACACATGTCCCAAGTCCTTGAGTATAATCTGAATGTAAACTCAGTGTTGAGTATTTGAATACCAGCTCTCAGGTTCTAATTTCAATGTGAAGAAAGTAAACAGCGGATAACTAGGAAACAAGATCAAGATCAAAGCTCTGAGTGAAATACGGTGAGATCAAATTATATAGCCCTACCTGGGTCTGGTGGTGCAGTTCTGGAATCCCAGATACTAGGGGAACTGAAGCAAGAAGACTGGAAGTTCAGGGCTAGCCTGGGCAAATTAGTAAGAACCTGTCTCAAAATGCAAAGAGAAAGGTGAGATGGAGGACAGTGCTTGTGTTCATATGAGGCCATAGGTTAGATCCCTAGCCCTGTGGTGGGGGAGGAAGATACTCCCCCAGCTTATCTAAGTAAGAATAGAATCAGAACAAAGAGAGAGAGGTTACCCAAGAGTCCAGAAAAGGATGTGCAAAGTCATGGAGATGCAGATCTCTTCCTGGGATTTAGGAAGGTTACTCTGGCCAAAGTATAGAGTTATGTTTGGAGGGATGGTGGCAACAAGATGGACAGACAAAATTGCAGCAACCAAGAAATATTTTATATATGAGGAAGCTTGGAAATCTCCCTAAAAGTCACAGTTTTTAAATGTGTGGGTATTGATCTACCGAGAGTCATGATTTTAGTTTGCACTGACTACCTAGCCATGTTAGCCTACACTGGATGCCTTCCCATATAACACTTATGGATTTGTTTGCAACCTTGTTTATTCTTATTTTTTAAAGAATTAAAATCAGATATTGACCTCATACACCCACTCTGGAGGCTGGGAGAAGATAAGAGTCACAGGGATGTGAAATTCTGGTGGTAGAGAGCTGCTAAAAAGCCACCACAGTGCAATGGGAAAGATAGAAAATGAGCATTTGCAAGGATGGAAAGAAACCAAAACTCTCTCCTACACTATAATTTCTGGAACTCTCAATTGGTACAACAACTTTCAAACCGTTTTGTCAGTATTCATTAAGCTGAACATCTGCAGACCCTATAACCCAGCAGCTCCAATCCCAGAGACATGCTCCATGGCTATGTGTACATGCCCGCACCCAGAGTCACATTCAAGACCATTGAGAGCAGTGTGCCTCATAATAGTGCCCAACCAGAAACTAACCAAATGGACATTAGTGGAGAAATAGATTTATTGTTGAATGCTTAACCTATATACAATCCAAAAAAAGTCTCATGAGAATATTAAGTGAAAAAGAAAGTAAATAAAGGTACATGCTGAATGGATTTGTGGATAAATAAAAGCAGGTAACAATGAAATTTGGGGAGGGTATTTACTCACTTGTTCTTGGGTGAGGGATGCATGAGTCCCAGGGCAGTCATATGAAGATCAGAGAATAAACAGCTTTTGAGAAACCATTCTCACCTTACACTTTGTTAAGGGAGAGTCTCTCTTTTCTTGTCACTGAACGGCAACATTCTGGGTTATCTGGCCTGGGAACATCCAGTTAATTCTCCTGTCTCCTCTTCTATCATGCCACCGAAGTGCCAGTATTACAGATGGACACCACTGAATCTGAAGTGTCATGTTGTTTCTGAAGCTAGAACTCGGGTTATCAGGCTGTCAAGTTAGTGCAGCAAGTGTTGTAACCTGTTGTAATCTTACCAGCCTCTGAAATCTGTTGTTCACTAATGATTTTCCCTCAGCGGAAACATCAGCCTCTCTCTGGAAGAAGGGGCTCAGAAGAAGGGGCCCAAAGAACTTCCGGCTTCTGAGAAGCAGGTCACACTTCTCATGCTCTGTTTTCTAATCTGGGAACTGTTTCACCCCCCCCCATGTCCCCCCCCCTCTCTCTCATGTTTGTGTGTTTTAAATTGTAAAATTTTGATTTTTAGGGAAAAAGTTTCCACTCTATTTCTTTCTGGGGATGGCCTAGAACTTACAGTGTATCCCACGCAGGCCTTAACCTTGCTTCATTCCTCCTGCCTCTGCCTCCTGGGTGTTGGGATTACAGATGTGTACCATCACACCCAGTTATACTTTGCCGAATACTGTTCCACTATAAAAGTTATTGCTAATTTAGTAACTAGTTTAGAGGTCATGGCTAACAATGGTGTAGCAGAGTACCAGCTGAATGTGAGGAGCCTGGAATATAGGAATAACTTCAGCAAATGTTCATTTATACATTGTTCAGATTACATGTGTCAGATGTCTCCTGGGTTTTATGGATGCCAATGCCAGGCAAACACATGGAGGAGGGAAGCAAGCAAACACTCAACTAAACTCTTCCAGTTAGCAAAGGCTGTTGCTGCACAAAACCAATGGGATGAGATAGGTGGTACTACAGAATTTTAGGAGCGGGGTGGGCAGGGGGTGTTGCTTTAGATGGGAGTCCCCTTGTGCTTCCTTCTGGCTTGGTGTGCTGTGATTAAATAATTCACCACAGTCAGTGATGTTGAAACTCATAGGCCTTGCTATATCCAAGGCCAAAGGACTTTTATACTTGTCGCTGGTGAGGTAGCACTTTGACAATGCTTCCATAAAGTGATACCTCACTCAACAGTGGGGAAGGACCAACATTTATAGCATAGAACTCTGTTCAAAATGATTCATGGCTCACAGCATCACCACTGGACACTAGAAAGTTCCTTTGTTGTATCTTAGAAAATATTCAATGGGATGGTTTAAACACAACATGCCCTTCATGCTTTGAACAATTGGTCCCCAGATGGTGGTGCTTTAGGGGGGTGCTGGAAACTTTGGGAGATAGAATCTAGCAGGATGAAGGCGTAAATCACTAGATGAGGACCCTTGCTCTAATCCCAACCCCACACACATACAGTTCCCCTAACTCCATGGCACCTCCGAGCATAATTACTTCCTGAGCTTTTTCAACAAAAGTTTACATTCAAAGGATTTCTTAAAGCCCATTCTTCTATATCTTTAATATCTGAATAATTTTGGATTTCACAGTCCTGCTCACTCTGAGATGAGTTAGAAGGCTCATTGGAAGGAAAGGTACACATGGTTTCTAAGGAGGGCCAACATTAATATTGAAGGCTTGAGCTTTTAATACTATCACCACAGCCTCTAAAAATAAATGTGCAAAAAATGTAAAATTCAAATCACCATTTTTCATGGCAGAACATGCAGAAAAGACAACTTGAAAATATCTCAGCTTCTCCAAATAAATTATTGTAGCTAAGTTTGATTTTATTCCAACACTGGCCTTCAAGCTGGTCCTTTCATCTCAAAGTCTACAGATTTGAACATTTCTTGAAACCTTGTGGTGACTCCCTACCGGGGTTTCTTTGGCCAACTGAATTGCTGCACCTGTTATTTATTTATACCTTTCTCAGAAAAGAAGGGGTGAGAGTATGCCTGTCTCCCAACTTATCTGAGAGTGCCTTCTAAAAAGAGACAGAGTTATTTCTGTATCATCACCAACATTGCTGTCTTCAACACCTTCAACAGTGATACGTTTTGAGCTCCTACCTTGTAGTTAGAGGATGGAGCTTAGTTAATTAAATGAGCCTTATCTCCTTTAATTCTCTCAGCAAGCTTGGGATGGATGCCTCACAAGGCCTCAGTTCTCTGTAGATGATGGCATCATCATTTGGAAGGGCCAAGTAACCTTCTTAGACCTCTTAGTGTTAGAATTCAATTTCCAGAGAGTGTGGCTCCAGGCTGGGCTCATACCTGCTTTACTACCACATCTCCTATTTAACACAGAACTAGGGACCATGAAAATTCGTAAGCACATGTTAATAAATTGACTCCCACAATATGACAGTGGTTATAAATTGGTTTCAACAGAAAAGCAAACTGGAAATAAATTCAGCCTCAAGGTTTTGTCATAACTTTGAGAAAGACAGGTCTCCATTCCAGGGACCCCTTCCTACATTGTTGCATATGCTCTATGTGCACATGAGTGTAACACCCATGATCAAACAGTCTCACAGCCATGGTCTCATTTAATGTCTGTGCAGCTGCTGGTAGGATTCCCCCAGAGGCACACTGTGAGGACAGGTGGGATTCTCTTCGGGTGGAATGGATGCACGATTAAGCAGTTGGCAATGGTGCACTTTTTCCATTCCCTTTATTAACTCCATTGGCTTCCATTATAAAAATGAAGATGCATTCCCAGGGGATAAAACATTTGGCCTCACAACTAGACAAAAATGACCTGTACAAAGGCAGCAAATCCTTTTCAATCAGCTGTTTAAGGGAAGAATGATAATGGATGAGAGAACTTCAAGGAAACATCTTTGCAAAGCAATGCTCAGCTACCTAAAATACTAGACATGGAAAAATATTTAGGTAGGAAGGTTTAGAGAGACCTACCCAAGGAATTAAAGATGACATGCACACTTACTCATTTAATTATCTCACTCATGTATTTCCCTTTGCTGATTTACCCACCTGACCCTGGTCAAAGAAGGATAAACTAGAAGATGCTGAAGCTGTAAGATCGGGAGGACTGTGAGGATGTATGTGAGGAGCGCTTGCCTTGTGAGCGTTTGTGGGATAGTATGGTGTGGACCCTTAGTGAGTAGGAGCCTCAGTTCTAGAACCCAACAACCGTGACTGAGCCCTTTACTCCACATTGGTTCCCATGTGCACAGCAGAGAGTATACTAATGCATGGCAGCTGAAGATGGGCTTAAGGAGCAAATGAATTGTCATTTGTAAATCACATGAAAATTATGTATGAATGCTCTTCTACTTTTTGCTATCAATATGAGTTAGTGAACTGTAGTTGAATTTATTTTTTACTCTTTGTGGGACCACCACCCAGCTCCCAAAAAAATACACAGAAACCTATACTTATGAATGCCCAGCCTTAGCTTGGCTTGTTTCTAGCCACTTTGTTTTTTAACTTAAATTATCCCATTTCTCTTTAACTACGTTTTTGCCTCTGGACTTTTTAACCTTCATTTATTCTATATATCTTTATTTCCTTCTTACTCCATGGCTGGCTGTGTGGCTATGTGGCTGGACCCTGGTGTCCTCTTCTCCTTTTCCTTTTCTCTCTCCTCACCCCTCTTCTAGAGACTAGATTTCTCCTCCTATGTGTTCTTTCTGCCTGGCAGCCACTGCCTATCCCTCTCCTGCCTAGCTATTGATCATTCAGCTCTTTATTAGACCAATCAGGTGTTTTAGGCAGGCAAAGCAACACAGCTTTAAGGAGTTAAACAAATGCAACATAAAAGAATGCAACACATGGGGCTGGAGAGATGCCTCAGAGGTTAAGAGTGCTGGCTGCTCTTCCAGAGGTCATGAGTTCAATTCCCAGCAACCACATGGTGGCTCACAACCATCTGTTATGAGATCTGCTGCCTTTTTCTGGTGTGGAGAAATACATGGAAGCAGAATGTTGTATACATAATAAATAAATAAAATCTTTTTAAAAAGAATGCAACACATCTCTTCATCATTAAACAAACATTCCACAGCATAAACAAATGTAACAATCCTCCAACACTGAACAATGAAAATGTAACTTCATGCCATACACACATAGGTAAACTCACATGCCAACTGATCAGCTCTTAGGTGTTGGGAGATTACAGATACAGGGAAAAAGAAATACATGGGAGGACTAGGCTACAAATGAGGAGAACTGTTAATTTTTCTGGGAATGAGCTGTTTCCTGGAAATTGGTGTCCTCCTCTTCTCTCTCCTTTGATGATTCTTCCCAGTTGTAGCCAGGGTGGTTGTCAACTGTGGGCACAGTCAGGTGTGCCATTTAACATGGAACTGAGATTGTAATCTTAGATCTAACCTGTGTCAGCCAGGCCACCTAAAAAGAGACTTCTAGATATAGGGGGTCTATTTTCAGACATTGGCAAGATCCGGGTATAGTAGAGATTCAGCCAGCTGGAAATGAATTATTACACATTATAAATGGATAATGCAGAGAGTGACAGGGGAAGTGAAAATGACCAAAAAGTCAGTATATACGTCCATGAATTATTTTAAAATAAAATAATGAGTAAAGATGGGGTGGGGACAGAATTACCACACTTTCAGATGCATGAATTTGACTTAGCTGTAATCACATATATTTATACAGATTGATATATATGATATGAAAGTGTGATGAGATTATTTGAGGTGAGAAAGGAACCCACAGGAGGGAGACAGGGAAGGAGGCAGGCAGGGAGGGAGGGGGAAAGATTCAGGAAGGCAATGGGGAGATTAATAGAATATAATAAGTGTGAAACTGTCATAATGAGACCCACTATTTTGAATGTCAACTAAAAACTAATTTAAAACACGCTTTCTGAACCCTTATGATGCACATAGCACTGAGGATTCCATAATGAAAACAAAATGTATAGTCACATGGTTGCTAACCTCAAAGCTATTTCATTTTAGCTAGTCATTCCGGCTTGGGCAAAGGAGGCTCAGAAATGCCCAGATGCAGGCCAATAGGGAGTGAAGGGAGAGATGGTGGAGAAGTTTGTGAGGTCAGTAAAGGGCCTGTGAGGGTTACAAGAAGGCCTGACAGACAGGAAGATATGCAAATTTGATACACGGGAGAGATACATTTTGCTATAGATTTAGGGATTAGAAAGAGTTCATGAAAATGCCCTATAATTAAACCATAGCAAACTAAGGATGGAACTCTAAATTCTTAAGATACAAATAGAAAAGTTTGCAATGCTGGGGGGAAATGGGGACGGGGCAAACAAAGTAATAAAGCCAGGGTCTTATAAAGAATGTGGAGAGAAGAGAGAGAAAGGCAGAGTAAACATGAAGCAGTGGGTATAGCCAAAGGAAAGGTGAAGGTTACACTCACTGTAAACTTAAAATCACCTCAGAGACACACCTCAGAATGTCTTTGGGGGGAACTCTCAGAGAGAATTAACCAACATGCAAAAACAGTAACTCTAATGTGGGTGATACCATCCCATGGGCCAGGGTCCTGAGCCAATAAAAAGGGATGGGGATATGCATCTCAAGGATTTCTGGCATCCCTCTGGCTCTGTTTTCTTGTCTCTGACATGTAAGAAATCCCAGCTGTATGCTCCCAGAACCATGAATGTCAGCACACCTTCACAGTCATGGTGGGCATCACCCTCTGATTCCCTTCCTCCCATAAGTTGACTCATGTCACATCACAGAAATGAGAGAAGTAACTACCAGAGAATTCAAAGATGTAAGCCTAGCAACCAGCAGAGGGGCACAAGTTTTGTTAAGTACAACGTTCTGATGGCAATTTAAAAGGCCAGGCTTTGAGACACTTCCTATGTCACAGGGCTCTTGCTACCCAGCAGAATCTCATTTCCTGCATTTGTTCGCACTCTGCTCATAACTCTTTACTCTATAGTTTACCAAGAGCTCTCTTACATCTTGCTTGAGCCTTGCCAGTGAGCAGCAGGCAAAGCCATGATCATTATCTCCACTTATAGATGAGGAGGAAATGGGTTCAGAGAGGCTAAATAATGTGTCTGAGGTCTTGCAGATTTATTGACATCCTGTAGCATGCTTGCTATTTTCTTCCAGGCTCTGGGATGGGAGGATAGTGAGCTCTGAGATATGTTTTCAGAAATGATGCTCTATGTAGGATCTTGGAGGGGCATTTTGGACCCACATAATCTATGCCATTTTGGAGAGCCATATTTAGTAAATATTTTTGGAAAAGAATTTTTAAAAATGGGTAATTATTGCCCAAACAGGTATTGGGAAGTTTTCCACAGTGATGGATAAACAAAGGCAGATAAACATATTCTAATATATTTATACATTCTAACTCATCCCCAAAGACAAACAGCTGATCTGGGTTTCCAGGGTTGCCTGGCAGTAGTCTGGATGATGCCCCTTCACTATGGGTGTTGTACTTCCTCTGTTCAGTGGCCTAAGACATGTGCCATCTCTTGCATGTTCCCATATTGCTGCTGCTGACTTAGGATCTTTGGTTTGATATGATACCCTCCCCTCCTGCCTTTCAGCTGGACCTTCCCATTTCTAAAGTTGACAGTTTCCCTAAAGCACTGGGACATAGGATTTCAAAACTCAGTTGCCAAACAACAGTAGCTAACTGGGAGGGAGAAAGACATGGGCTCCTCGGAGGCCAAGTGAAGGAGATGTGAATGAAATCCCTGCAGAGGATGGAATAAAGACCTGAGATGGTGTGTCAGCACAACAGTGATTCCGTTGGTGGTCCAGCTGATAACTTCTGTTTAAAGCCAGTGAGTGTGTACAAATGGGGGAGTTTGGAGCTAGATGCCCTGATAGAGGTGGTCAAGAGTTGAGCAGGGGCAAGTTCCACAGGACACACAGACCATGGCCAAAGCAGTTGTGAATGGATGGGGCTCATACAAAGCAGCTTGAAGGATTCACAACTATATCCAGGTGCAAGAGACTGAGCATCTAGGAGCAGACTACTTTTCCATTGCACAACCAGTGGGCCTGCAATCTTAGGACTAGTGAACCTGATCTTGTCATTAGCAACAGTGAGGGCTCAACCTAGTGGAACTTTGAGCTAGGAGGCAGAGTTCCAGAGAACAACAGGAACCATGATGAACCCTGGGCACCACAAGAGGCTGCAGGGCCAATACTCAGATGTCCCAGAGGGGAGTAAAGGAGTAGAGAAAGCTTATGGAACCCAGGTCAGTCTGTTACATGTGCTGAGCTCTCCTAATGCTGATCCACACAGACCTTTAAACCAACATCATAGTTATTTAGCTGACAGCGACTGTAAACTGTTAGTAGCTAATTTCTTGTTTACTGTTGCTGTGTCATTCTTTCCAAGAATCGTTTAAATGCACATATAAGTATCTCATGGAAATATCACAAATGCATACAGGAGGAGGAATGGAACTGGAAGGGAAGGAAGTGGGGGTCCTGGGAGGAGTGGAGGGAGGGGAAACTAGAGTCAGAATGTATTGTATGAGAGAAGAATAAATACAGATGTATCATATGCACACATAATGTGTAACTGTCCCTCAGACTTAGAACACGAACATATCAGAACCTTGGAAACCCCTGCTATTCTTAATTTTTGGTCCTTTGTTTGCATTTTGTTATTGTTTTATTGTCATTGGGACAGGTTCTCTCTATGTATACCAGGCTGCCCTTAAACTTGGAGTTATCCTCCTGTCTCTGACTTCTGGGTGCTAATATTACAAGCTTAGGGCCACATGTGGCTTATTTTGATACTTCAAAAAGTATGTATTATGCAGCTACTCAGGCAGACCCAAATAACACCTTTCTAAAGACATATGACATAATGTGTGGGGCTGTCACTGTCTGGGACACGTTGTAAACAGCTCTCTTCTGCTCTCTTCTGCAAAGGGGATTACACGTCTCCAGCTTGCCCAAGAAAACCCATGGAGATTCACTGTGACCACACAAACAGAAGGTGTAACTATTAACAGTGACTGCCGGATGGCAGCTCAGTCATTAGCCTGTGTCTGAACAAATGTACCAGCCCTTGTCACTGACTGTCATCTTCTGTGCTTTGGGGCAGCATCCAGCATGAAAGAAGCAACTTCCACAACCAGCCCACAGAGCTTTACATAGAGAGTCCCACAGTATGCTCAGCCTCCATTCCTTCATAGAAGACAGGGTCCTTGGAATTCCTAGGAGTCTGCTTTAGGGTATTTGGGCCTTGAGTCCAAAGGATGAGGAAGAGTGGGTGTGCAAATGCTCCCTTGAAACTGTATGCCAGTCTCTTCTGCGGGGATTTTTAAGATCATACAGTATACCTACAACTTGCCTTTACCCCTCAAGATTCAGAACTCTACTTGGTGATGAGTTATTTGAGAGCAGAGGCAGCTATACAGGCTGACTGAGTCCTTGCTGCAGCTAACAAGGTCAGGCTCACTAGTCCTGAGCTCAGCTGCCTTGCAGGATCACTGGTTGTGGAATGGGAAAATTGCTACCAGATCTCTGATGTCATTTGCACCTTGCTGTTGATGTTCATCCTGCAAACTTTGTAGGAGCTCTGTTCATTCAATACCCATCCTGAGATGCTTTCCTGCATTCTCAGATATTAGACTGTGCTATCAGCAAAACTGGAGATTTGCATCAGGACCAGTGCCCACCTATGTGTGACTCTGCCTGCTACACGAACGATTGCTGCAAAGTCCAGTTTAAAGCCCTCTCTTGGATCTCTCTGGAGAAAGCTGAGATGGGAAGAAGGACTGGGCTCAGCATAGTCTTTATTTTTGACATGGGCAGATTGTAGGTCAAGGCTGGCTCCAAGATGATAACGCCACCCAGAGTAGCCAAAGGAAAAAAAAAAAGCAAGTGCAAGGTGCCCTTGTGGGTCTCATCAAATTAACAAATTATCTCATCACCTCCAGCCAAACTCAGCAAACATCCCTCTTCCCCTGGGGATAGCCCACAGCCTTTCAAACGTGTGTGTGTGTGTGTGTGTGTGTGTGTGTGTGTGTGTGTGTGTGTGTGACCCTGGTCACTTCTAGTTTTTATTGTATCAAGTTCTTCGTTTCTAGCCTTAGCATGGCAGTCTCTTGAGAGGGTAAGGTTTGTTCACGTGTACCACTGTAACTGGAGCAACACCATCCCTGGCAAGTATCCAGCAAGTGCCAATTGAACTGAAAGATCCCCATAATGAAATCTATGGCTAGCTTTAGCCTAAAAGTGTAAGTAAAATAGTATGAGCAAATGCTTACATTATCCCTTCTGTCCCTTCAAGGAGCAGTAACCAATAGCTGTCATAAGACCAACAAATGGTAAAAAGTGTTAACTATGCAATAATCAGTGGACCTCTCCCTCAGTCCCCTCTTATGTCCTTGTTTGTTTGTTGTTTTTTCAAGACAAAGTTTTGAGACAGCCCTGACTGTCCAGGAACTCATTATGTAGATCAGGCTGGCCTCAAACTCAGAGAGATCCACATGCCTCTGCCTCCCAGGTGCTGGAATTAAGGCATGCGCCACCACTGCCAAGCCCTCTTTATGCTCTTATGCACACCAAAGACTCTGCACACAGTGCTTCAGGAGATTCTTAGACCCTACTAATCAATGCCTATTGACTAATAAGAGTTAAATGAATGGCAAGTTCAGTAAAATTTTCCAATCCTACTTATTCATCTTCTAACTCAACCACAATCCCAGCCTAAGAGTGAAGGTCTTCCAGGACAAGAACAGTTAGCTAAAGAGTATGAGAGTCTCATTTTAGATTGTCAAAGGTATAACTATCAACTCAGATAAGCAGAGAGAGTAGAAAATATTAACTTACTTTAAATGTGATGGCAATGGTCATAATAATATTAATAATTCATATCACTGATGAATGCATTTACGGGACTGAGTGTGGAATAGATGGAGGATTATGAATAATAGTGATTTTTTTCAAGAAGGCAGTTAAAAACTTTTGTCTTCAGGATGGTTAAACCCACAGAAACAGCTGACCTGAACAAGGGGGAGCTCTTGGCCCCCAGACTCATCACTGGGAAACCAGCATGGAACTGATCCAGACCCCATGAATGTGGGTGTCAGTGAGGAGGCCTCGGAAATCTATGGGGCCTCTTGTAGTAGATCAGTACTTATCCCTAGCATAGGAATGGACTTTGGGAGCCCATTCCACATAGAGGGATACTCCCTGAGCCTAGACACATGGGGGAGGGCCTAGGCCCTATCCCAAAGGATATGACAGACTCTAAAGAACCCCCATGGAAGCCCTCACTCTCCCTGGGGAGCAGAAATGGTATGGGATAGGAAGGGTGTTAGTAGGAGACAGGGAGGAGGGGAAGGAGAGGGAACTGGGATTGACATGTAAAACAATCTTGTTTCTAATTTAAATAAAAAATGGAGAAAAAAAACTTTTGTCTTTATCTCTACTTTCCAAATAAAGAACTATGGGTAGTAAAGGGCAAATAAATTAGCAGAGGACATGGAGACAGAGCCCAAGTTGAGCCTGGACTGCCTGATTTCACAGCCAATACTGTGTACTGGCATGATAAGCCTGACAGAGTCAGGTGCCTGGTCCTGCTGCCTTCAGGAGTAGACTCAACTTTCATCCTTTGAGATGTTCTCTAGTTGTCCTTTTAAATGTTGTAGATTATCCAATCCATGTTCTAAGTCAAATCACCATGGTTGGGTACCCCAAGTCCTGGCAAAGTTTTCATTGTCCACAAGATGACATAAAAAGATGAACCCAAACCCTGAAGGCCTAGATGTCTTGTGAGCACCATTCCACAGGACCACAACTGCGACAGAGTTTCCCAGCAAGATTTGCTACCTGTTTTAAACACTGAAAAAAGAACCTAGATAGACATATCAATTGGCTGCCACATGTCAATTTCTACATTAAGTACTTCTCATTGGTTGTAGCAAGCTGTTCTCTCAGGAATTCACTGGGAGTTTCCAGACAACTTCTGTAGGTACTGACAGTCAGAGCAAAGCAGACTGAATGGGCTTACCCTTCAGTCTGGGAACTCTGGTCATGTTTCCCTACTTTATATCCCATTCAAACTGACACACATTAGATGCTAAAGAATCCATGAGTGATATTACACACAGTGCCTAGAATGACAGCCTTTTTATGCCCAGATGACAGTGTGGTTGAGATTCTGAGGTGGAAAGGGCAACATTACCAGGTAGACACTTGAACCATGGAGACCTGATGTGCAGACAGCTGAGTTCCTTTGAAGAGAGTCATCATGATCATCAACATCCATCTTAAAAAGATGTTTGGTCCTCAACATTTATTTTATTAAAATATACCAAGAAGTATAAGCTACAAGGTAAAACAGTAATGATTCTGAGTATAAAATCCTACCCAGATGAGCAGAATAGTTAATACATTTGAGCAGATGGCACTATACCCAGCTACCTGTTAAGTCACTGGAGTCAGAGCCCAGCCACATCATTTGTTAATGGTATCATCTTAGATAATTCACAGCACTGTATGAGATGCACCTTTACACCTATAAAATGGAAGTAACAATTATACAAGCATTTGAGTTGTGAAAACAGAAGCATAGTATTTAGAAAAACACACAGAACAGAGCATCAAAACCATACTGTCGCTAATATTACGTGTATAATTTTCATCTCTCTGTATTATAAGATATGATGTGCTGGACATGAATCCCTTTTCCTTATAAGTAGCCTGTCTCAGCTATTTTGTTACAGTTATGGAACACTGATTAGTACACAGATTCAGCTGAAGTCTAGTCTCAACCTAATACGGTATGGAGTTTGGAAGCTCTTAATGGACCACAGTGTTCCCACCTTAAAGCAGGGAAGCTCATTTCTCTATTTCCATATTACTGATCACCTTCTGGGGAGACTGCAGCTTCCCAGACTTCTCTGGATAAGATAGTATCTGATCCCAAAGCCACTCTATAGAAGGGTGAGCTGAAAATCTTTAACCTTCAGTCCAGTTGAGACACAGCTCAACAAATAAGATCTGAGCAGGGCAGCAATAACATGTAGGATAGCACAGAGACATTGTAGACATTGAGCTAGAGTAAGATTTGAGGAGCCACATCTACACTGTGTATAATCTAATACAGAAGGGCTATTTATCCATCAACAAATATTTATTGAATGTGAACTCTATTCCTGGTACGAGGACAAACACTGGAGATCTGAAGAGTGAGTGTAATTGGACATGGGGTCCCTACACTAAAGGAGTTTACATTCCAGAGATGGAGACAGACATTAACAAAATGCACCCACAAATAAACACAATTTTACAACTGTGTGGTTATTGTGAAAGGGGAGAAAAACACAATACTCTTGACTGGAAAGAGGAGGATTTGATGGACAAGAAAGCCCCCCAGCCCCCCAAATAAAAAGCGGCAATGAAATATAAATGTAAATTGTGAGCTAGATAGAGCTCAAACCAATCAGAAGGCACCCTTGGGTCAGTTCTAGAATCAGGGGCTTGGGTGTGAGGTTAATCACTGAGGCCCCAGAAGTAGGGATGGCTCTTGCAAAGAAAGGGAGGTCAGGGCCAGAGCAGGCAGGGAGTCACCTTTGCTCTTTTGAGAACACTACTAAGAAAGCAGGCCACCTCATCACTGTTTTGACGGAGACTCTAGAAATCTCTCTCTTGAAAACAAGGCTATTTTTATGCTTTTCATATTTCCTCAGATTGCTACTTTCTGTTTTGCTTTGATGTCTTTGTTTTTTAAGCCTTTGAAAACCCCTACTTGGTTTAGTTGTGCCAAGCAAGGAAGGGGAGTGGGGTGCCCTAAGTCCTGTAGCTAAACAGAGGGAAAGTGATGGTTGTGGATATTGTATATGTGTGTGATTCTAGGAATCATGGTGTGTGTGTGTGTGTGTGTGTGTGTGGGTGGGTGTGGGTGTGGGTGTGGGTGTGGGTGTGGGTGTGGGTGTGGGTGTGTGTGTATGTGTAGAGGGATGCTTACATCCATGAGAATTCTGTGTGTGCGTTGTTTGTATGTGCATGCCTGGGTGAGCAGGAGTGTGTTTGCGCCTCTGCTTTGGAGGTGGAGAGTGGAGGTGGGGGAGAAAAATGCACAGGGCAAGTGAGGGAGGAGGAGGGGGCAGTGCTCATTGCTGCTGCTCGGCCCATTATTAAAGAGAAACAACATTCCCAGCAGGAGGCAGAAGGGTAATAAAACCAGTGGCTCCACAATTTATGATGCTAACTGAGATTCCATAGTTTGAAGCAAGACTATCCCCTGAGCATCAAGGTCAACAAGCCAGCAATGCCCTGGCTTTCAAAGAGCTCCCCGGTGCCCACCTATTAATCAGCCCATTGCTGAAAATGCACCAATGAGCTCTGTTCTGGAAACATCATTAATAAGCAGGGACAGGCCAAATTGCTAAGAATTCCAGGATAAGGGCAGGAAGGCAAGGAAAAAAAATATTTATATACACATATGTGTATGTTTGTATATACAGTATAGCCTATTATGTGTACTTGGGCCATCCATTACAGAGGTCATATATAAGTATGTCTATTCATTTTCCATATATTTTATTTTCTATGAGAAATTTTCAGGCTTTAGAACCTTGCCAGATGGAATTACAGCAATTGTTCTTCTGCAGAGACTCTGGGAAATTAATGAGGTTCGCACGGAAAGCCATGAGAAAAGAGAATTTTTTTAAAGTGCTCAGTTTCCAAAAATACAACAGCCACAATCCCAGGGAGAGCGATCAGTTTAGTGGCTAATCTTAAGGCCCATCAGTGGCCCCAGCATAGCTTTTGGGTTATTGCAATTCTGAATGGAGCTTTAATCAGCTTAGCCTGGCCTGGGCTCCAAGGGCCTGCAGGCAAAGGGCATTTCCCTGCAGATCTTCTGGCAAGTGTCTCCTCTACTCTAAATAAATGGATCATTCTCTCCCCAGCTCCATCCTGGAGTTCTGAACTAACTTGCTTTTGTGTTTAAGAACGCAAGCAGTAACAGCAAGAAAATTCTACTGTCTCAGCCCCAAAGGGAAGGACAAGGCATTTTCTTTGCACAAATCCTATAATATTCTGTGTTTGGACTCTGAATTGGAAATCTCAGTCCCCAAAATATGGTTCTGTTTTAATGTTCTTTCATCAAAACTTTTCCTAGATTCTCCCATTCCCGTCAGAGACCACCCTGGAAAGGAACTCTGTGCCACCCCTGTCATCCTGAAAGCCCCAGGAGACACATCGTTGGCCAATATGGCAACCTTCCATCCTGATGGCTTTCCTCACAGAATTCACAGAGAGAGAAGGGCCTGCCATTGGGTCCCCACCTCAGTCAGCTGAGCCATCTCATCCCAAATAAAAACTGCTGTTGGCTGGCTCCTTCCCTCTGGTTTGGAGTGGGAAGGACTCCCTTGTCAGCAGTCACTCACCAAGGATGTTTTCCTATTGCTTAACAAATCTTAGGACCAGAAAGGCTTCCTGCTTCCTAGCTCCCAATCCCCTCAGCCTGTCTTCTGCTGGAGATGCCTTGAGGAGAACTCCGTGGCATATACAGTCTCTGAAATTGGCCAGAAATAGAGACATTCAAGGGGGATTTTCTCATTAGGAAGGTGGATCTGAGAGAATTAAAATGACTTGCAAAGAATTTCCTAACTGGTATTTATTGAGTGTACATTATACACCCACAGTATATAAACCAACAGTGCAAGGGCAGTATTTAGATCAACTGTATAATGTGCCGTGCTGAAATGTAGACTCACAATGTGCTTTCCCCAGGTCAAAGAGCTGAAGGAACTGAAAAAACTGGGGGTTTGATCTAGTTATGTCTGACCACAGCTGGTTCTGTGTCCCCAAGAATCTAGGATCATCAAAATTCAGGGTGTCCATTAGTCAAAAAAAAGTCACTAAACTTCTGTTTATGGACAACTGGTCCTCTCAGTTGCTAAGATAAGAAACGTGACTAGACACAAAGGCAATAGAGGGAAGTTCACTGTGTGTCTAAGTAACAGAAAGATGTTGCTGAGGAAGGCTTCCCCATTTTGCCCCAGGCTTTGCAGAGTGTCTTCATAGTCTCAACCCAAAAGGCACTACATGTTCAGCCACCAGGTCAACTCAATTATTAGGTTACCTCAGACACATGTTGGACAAATGTCATCATTTGAACTAGAAGGACAGAAATGAGAGTTAAAGGCAGCCTTCAGCCAGTACCAAGCCCAGTACCTGGCCTACAGCCAAATGCTTCATCCTGGAAGCCCCTAAGTAGACCTGATGCCCTGAAATATAGGCCAGCTGAATGCAGCTAAGGCACCCCCAAGAATTTACTCATAGACTAGTCAAAGAGAAAGAGACCCAAGAGTTGACTCCAAGAGGGCAGAGTGGATCGGAACTGCCATTGCTACTTTCTTTTTCTTTTCAATTTTTTATTTATTTAAAAGGGTTTATGTTTTCATTTTACATACCAACCAAAGTTCCCTCTCTCTATCCTTCTCCTACTCCTCCCCCACTTTTCCCCCACCCAAATCCCCATCCACTCCTCAGTAAGGGTTAGGCCTCCCATGGGGAGTCAAGAAAGTCTGGCATATCAAGTTGAAGCAGGACCAAGCCCCTTCCCCTTGTATTGAGGCTGAGCGCGGTATCCCCACCACAGAGAATGGGCTCCAAAAAGTCAGTTCATGCACCCAGGTTAGGTCCTGGTCCCACTGCCAGGAGCCCCAGAGACTGCCCAAGCCACAGAACTTCTTTCTCACTGGGACTAAGAGCCCATTGTATCCCTGTAGTTGCTCAGACTTGAGTTGTGTTCACAAATAGAGGCTTTGGATTTTCATTAAAAATTAATTTTTGATTTTAGCTAGATGAGCTGAAGGAGGAGTCCAGAGTTACCTCTAAAAGAGCTCTGGAGAGCCTGAATACACACTTCATGGCACACTCTATGGCCTTGAACAACTATGTTCTTGGCCGAGCTTTGGTATTACCACTTTGTGCCACTAAATTATCCTTGTTGATCTGTTCTTAATATTGCATGTCCCCAACTAACTCCAAGCACAGGCCTTGGTATCTTCATCACTCACCCTATTCCTTAAAACAAGAGAAAGAAAATGGATGATAGAAGGAGAACATTCACTCTGCATGGTGTCTCCTGTGCTCTCAGGCTCCATAAAAGACACTTGACAGGCAACATTCTGGTTTCATCCCCATCTTACTTATTGTTAGAGTTCCAGGGATCCTTCAAACGTTCTCTGATAGCACTCAACATTGCTCTGAAAAGGTGTATGCTGACCCGAGTGTGACCACAAACCCTGTCTGAGCCAAACTCTCACTGAGCCTTGGTCTCATTGCATACATTTTTACAATATCACCCAAAAGGAGCTGGTTCCTCCTACACACGTGGGTGGACACTCTGCCTTTCCCGCTCTATATCACTGTTCTATGCAATGGGCTCTTACTCGAATAACTGGGCCACTTATGTGAGCTACTTATTCGCAATCTTCATATCTTAAAACTCACTCAGCCAAGTCTAAAGGACTGCAAGGCAGGTACTTCTGCAGTCTCCTCGCTTGATACCAAATGTCCCAGGTACAATTTGGCTTTGACCTTATTACTAATCCATGGGGCATCCAATGGTAGCTTGGAGAACAAATAAATATCCCTCACCCCAGGCTCCCAATCCATTTCCCCTTCTGATTTCCCATTTTTCTGTAGTGGGACGATTTTCTGACTGTCAGATAGGGGTCTGGTCAGTGGTATATAAGGCCTCTCCTCAGGACTTAGACTCGGGAGCTTTCCTAAGGACCCTTGGGTTCTCAATGGAGGGAGCTTAGCAGGTGTGACAACTCAGAGGTACAGCAATTTCAGGAAGGGAAAATTAACTAAGTGGTTGTACATCAGAAGGCAAGTGGCCATTCATCAATAGAAAGGCATTAGTTACCTGGCCTTTCGAGATAAACGAGCCACCAGTACCTTAGAAGACTAAGAAAAAATAACGTCCAAGTCCAAAAGGACCACTCCATCATTCAGCCTTGCCCTTCTACTCGTAGATTTTTCATTGGTTTCTGCTGCTTTTATTGCCTCGACTCAAACTTATTTTCATGTGATGGAGAGTCAAGGCTTCAGGGTTTCAGGGCCATGTGTCTATTACTTTCCTACCTCCTGAGAGACACCATAGCTCAAGGAACTCTGGAGCCTTAGAACTTGAGTTCTCTTTTGCTTTCAGAGTAGGGCCTGCTCTGCTTGACTCTGTCCAGTTCTTTCTGGCCTTGCTCAGTCCTCGGTTCTCTGCAGAAACTTCCCCTTTCCAGAGTTCAGTGGCCGGTCTGTGGAGTCCCATGATGTCTGCTCCAGCTGTTCATAATTACCTCCTGCAGGCTGCTTGGGTTAAGTGACTCAGCACTCTGTCTTGTTTTCATTGTTGGGTGTGATTTTTTTCCCACCTAAAAGCACCAGATATTTCTCTATCATAGCCCATGGACCACCCCAGCCAAACACGATACTCCTTTGTTTTACATGTACAGGGTGTGCCTGTTGTTCTCTAATCACATTATAAGTCATATTTTTATTGGTTTTGTATGCTTGGGTGTTTTGTTTTGTTTTGTTTTTGAAAACAGTCCTCACTATGTAGCCTTGGCTGGTCTCAAACTAGTTATGTAGACCAGGTTGGCCTCAAAGAGCCCACCTGTCTCTGCCTCTGAGTGTTGGGATTAAAAGCATGTGGCACCATGCCTGGCTGTCGGTAAGATTTTTGAAGCCAGATGTAAATAGACTTGAAGTCTGATCTATATGCCTATGCTAGCCACTTGGCCTCACTGAGCCTCAGGGGTTGGTTTGTTTGTTTGTTTGTTTGTTTGTTTGTTTTGTTTAATTTTTCTTCCGTGAATGGAGGCCATGTCATGTGCTGCATTTTTATTATAAAGATAAAGTTAGAAAATAGATTTAAAAGAGCTAATGAAAGACGTGCTCACTTGATTTTATTTTTATCTTATTCTAACTCCACTACACTTGTTCTCTCGTCTACCCTATTAGCAACAAAACCACGCAAATGTTTCTTTCCAAACAGCTCTGAGATGCTCCCATTTATACTTTCAAATCCTTTAGAATCAGGGCCATTGCTTATTTCTAAACATTTGCAGTCACCTCTAGCTCACTTTTCAGCTTTGATCTTCACTGCTTTGATGGGAAGAGAATTTTCTTTGCTCCAGTGTTAGCTCTCAGCCCATCCTCATCACTCTCAACTCCAGGTATGAATGTCACTGGGGATTCTGTATAGCTCATCCATTCTCCTGAATTAGCAAGGATGAAAGCAGGGAGTCTATGGTTAATTGTGGTAAAGCCCATTCAACTCACCAACAGTGTTTTCCCTGGTCTCTGGACTTCTCCCAAGTCCGAACGTCTTTATTCATGCCTCCTTTCTTCCTAGTCTACCAAATCTTCTTGTTATTCTCTGCAACATACTCCATCTCAAAACAGTGACATGTCAACAACAACATGCAGGGGAGAAAGAGAGAGAGAGAGAGAGAGAGAGAGAGAGAGAGAGAGAGAGACGTGGCCCATCAATATACTTTTCAATATAGGTAGTACAGCATAAGTAAAATGAAAGCTGGGAGCTGCAGAGATGATTTAGCAGTGAAGAACACTTGCTGCTCTTGCAAAGGAAGAGTTCCAAGCACCCACATTGGGTGGCTCAGAATTCCAAGGCAACCTTCTGATCTCTGCACATATTGGCACTTACATGCCATATACCCACAGGCGCATACACAAATTAAAATTAAAACCAAATCTTTAAAAAAGAGAAAAATGGAGGCAAAGTACACAACAATCAGCACAAGGACTCAGTAGTACCCATACCGTCCTTTCCTGGCCTTGCTATATTGGCCATCATAGCTGCCCTAGTTTCCTGCTTGTTTCTTTGGCTGTGTGTTGTGCCTTTGCTTCACCATCTGCCTTTGTCATGTTCCTTGTTTGCCTACTGACTGTATATGGACCCAGTCAACTCTGTAGTGACAATGGGCACAAACAAAATACAAGGCAAATGCTCATGTATCTTTATACACCAAATAGCATAGCATCGCACTGAATAATGAAAACAACTACAGAAATAACAAGGCATCAACAGAAAGGTGGCGATGTGAACACACCTCCTTCAGCTCAATCTGTCCTTCAAGGACATATGCACAGACCCAACACAGAAAGTGTCACTTTTTTATAACAGCCATGTAGCATCTACAAACATCATACAAATGCACTCCACGCAGCAAAACCCCAGTAACTTCTATTAAACAACCAATTGTCCAGGTTTTTCAGGATCTGCCTCATTCAAAGAACCTTGTTGTAGAGCTTGTAAAAAGTGGGCATTAAGAATTCTCTAAAATCCAGTTGACTTACCCTTCATTTAGAGGGCTTCTGTGGTTCCTATACACTCTCCTTCTTAATTCCCCATCTTTAAATAGGATCCCAAAGTTTTGTTTCAGATGTTCATTGACCCATCTGTCCATGGAGTCATTCCCTAATCCATTCATCCATGAATGCAATCACACAGTTAAGATAAATGACCATCCAAAGGCATTCCTGATCACTAATTTTTAAACCAGAAATAATCTTGTATTCTCCCATGGATGCAACTTGTAGTTCAGCAACTCTTTGTAAGCCATCCAATACCAACAAATCTCTTTGTTGTATAAGAATTGAAAGGGCTGTGAAAAGCAACTTAGGACACATGCTTTGGGAAGTAAGTTGGGAATGGCATTTCTGTCCTATCTGCCATCTATGTGGTTGTATAAAGACTAAATTCACTCTCAGTTCCTTTTCTATAGCAACAGGGACACATAGCCCCTCTATAGTCTCATATGGCTTGCTGAACAATCTTTGCCAGCCCAGGAGACTCAGGCTCTTCTTTGTTTTTCTATGATTCCATTATATCTCTACTCCTGCCTGCCTCCTGTCCTCTAAGTACCCTTACCACCAACCATGTCTGGAGAGAACCAATGGTCTGGGACTCTGGAACAGTCCTCTGTGTCTGATCATCTCAGCCCCTTCTGGCTGTATCCTGAAAGTTACTTTCCTGGTTAGTTTCCTCTCAACACAGGTTAAAGTCATTTTGGAGGTGGGGACCTGATATAAGAAAATGCCCGCCCACAGACCGGCTACGGGGCCATTTTCTTCATTGGTGATTGATGTGGGAGGGTCCAACTCTGTATGCTAAGAAAGCAGGCTGAACAAGCCACGAGGAACAAGCCAATAAGCACCGCTTCTCCATGGCTTCTGCTTCACTCCCGGCCTTAAGGTCCTTCCTTGAGTTCCTTCCCTGTCTTTCCCTGGAGATGGAGTGTGACCTGAGAGTTGTAAGATGAAATAATCCCTGTCCTCCCCAAATTGATTTGGCCATGGTGTTTCATCATAGCAATGGAAACCCTAACCAAACAGTTACCATTTGCAAATAAAGCCTTGCCTTCTATCTGTTGGTCCTAAACAATGAATCCTCAACCCCAACAGTACTTGAGCTCTCAAATGAGTTTCAGGCTATTAGGCTTTGCTTTAGTCACTTCAATATAGTGTATAGCTTAGGCAGGCAACCACCACCTACTTCAGCTGACATTAAGAAACTTGAGTTTAGAGATGACCAACAAACAACATATTCTCCATAAGGAGTTACTAGATTTATGGGAAAAATAAACTTCCCTAACAATTATAATAGGTGCCACTGAACGTGATGAGGACTAGTTTAATGAGAGAGAAGCATATTCATCATCTCTACTCTTTGGTGATACCTCTCCACTTCTAATTCTTCATCACCTCAGTTACCTGTTGGTTGAGCATCCAATATAGGCTAGGAGTTGAGCAAACCGAAACAAAAGCATAGACATGGTCTTCACTCTCACGGAGCTCAGTCAATGGTAGAAAGAGGCAATAAATGATCAAAAGCATAATTACAACTCATGGCAAGTTAATTCATTAATCCAACAGATATTTATTGAGTGTGGCTGGGTGCTGTTGACTATGAACACTGTCCTAAATACGGTGTGTATACTAATAAAGCTACATTTCCTGACTTCCCAGAGAGCCGTCAAGAAACAAGATAACAAGGTAACCCATTTTGTAGGTTAATGGTGCATGCTAAGGAGAAAAAAAACTGTAAAGCAAGAAAAGAGACTAATAAAATATTAGAGGAGAGAGGAAGCTTGGAAATATGAATGGGATAGCCAAGGAATACCCTTGAGCAGGACACTTCTGTGTTAAAGAAATGAGGGGAAGGCATAGGATGTCTGGGAAATGAGCATTCCAGAATGGGAAGTGCAGGAGTCTTGAAGTCTGGGTAAATTACATTTTAACCTTAGAATTTAGATGAACAGGATCATCTGGTAGAGTGTATGGCCACAGCCTCCTTAAGAGCATGACCTTGATACTGAAGAGTCAAAGCTATTTCTAACTGGGTCTATGGGACTGTGTATCCCATTTGGAACTCCTGTTTCTCACTCTGTCTGCTTTCTCTGTCTCAAAGAGTAGCCAAACCTTTTTACCTCCTTCCTCCTAAGAAACCCTGATCAGTATCTATACCAAACTTGAATGCTCCCTCACCGAATCATGGCTGGGGAATTCTTGACTCTCAAGCCCAGGAGACTAACCTGAAACCTCAACAGTTGCAGCACTGAGAGCCCTGCTTCCTTTGACCAATAGCCAGCCTTCCAGGTAGTCCAGTTCCACTCAATGTTATTTCTGGTGCCTTCTCCTCTTTCAGATGCCTCCTGAGCCAGAGGTCCCAGCATGCCTTGCAGCTAGTCTCAGCCAAGTTATGACACATTCACACTTCCCTGAAAAAGAAAAAGGGCAGCAATATAGCTTCTGGAGACGTGAGTATTTATGGGGCTTCAGTCTACTTGGAAAGCCTACAGAGAAAAACGACAAAGGAACTTGAATGATGTCGTGTTGTGTTCAATTCTCTTTTGCCATTTACTAGCTGGATGTCTGTAGGAAAGTGAACCTCACTAAGCCTCTGTTCCCTCATTTATAAACTGGGAATTCCTTTTCTACTTCACAGCTTTTGAAGGGTTCAATAAACTAAATTAATTGAGGCACCTGACACATAATAAGTGTTCCTATGAATGTTTGTTGAATCCCACTCTGCAATCTCCTCTTTGGTTTATGCCAAGTGTCAGCAAACTCCTGTAGAGGGGTCAAACCCATCAGATGGCTTCTATTCATAAGGCAAGCTTTTTGAGACCCAGCCACAGCATTAATTTCCATACTGTCAGAGAACTTTTAGGTATTGCAACTCCAAAGTTGAGTGGTGGCCATGGAGACTAAACGGCCACAAAGCTTTCAACATTTATTATGCAGGCTTCACACAAATAATATGCAGATCCTGGAATATAGCATCAGGAGACATGATAGTACAATGATTGAACACAGGGTCTAGGAACAAGGAGCTCAGGGTTCAAATTCTTGTTTTGTGACTTACTAGGTCTGGACCTCTGAACAGGTTATTTTACTCATCTGTTCTCTAGTTTTCTCATATGTAAGAAAGGACTACTAATTTGTTCTATCAAGCTTATGAAAATAATTAAATTAGCCAATCTAGTTAAGTGTATAATACTTTACTAGGCAAACAGTATTAATCAACAATAATATTATTGTGAATATTACATAGTTTTATTACATATGCTGGCCAAATAGTCTACCCATTAGGCAGGGACTACAGAAAATTTGAAAAGTCAACCTGAAACACACAGTAACTTGTATCTGGCTCATTGCTCCATGATCGTGTTCCAACCTGTGTTCTTCCTATGGTAGCTTCCCATCACTTCCCCATCCACAGACTTGTTTATAATCTGTCCTGAGAATTAAAGCTTCTAGACGAAGCTTTCTCTGCCATGCCCTTAGCAGGTGTAGCTATGAGTCATTGCTAAGTCTAGAAGCTTTGACTTTAAGGAAGTACTCCCTCCAGTCTGCCATGGAACTTACCTGAATCATTCATTGGCATTCCCTGAACACTCTCACTGGCCTTGAGGTAGACAGTGCATGCTCATGTGGCCCTTGTGTGATGTTGAAGAGATATTGAACAGAATTTATAGCTCAAGATCGAGGGCTCACCTGAGAACGCAGACACAGAGAATATTCAGGAGAGTTAGGCTAGAATGGAACAAGTTTCTGATGCCCTAGATGAGGCTACTTTCTTGGAATTAAACACATCCAGCATTGGGTGCCCTAAGGTTAAAACACGGAACTCTTGTAAAACAACAGACAAGGTGTGAGTCTATAGAGCCAAAATGATCAGGAGTCTCTCTCTCTCTCTCTCTCTCTCTCTCTCTCTCTCTCTCTCTCTCACACACACACACACACACACACACACACACACACACTTTGGAAAAGACAATAGATAGCTGTCCAAAAAGAGTAAAAAATTAGTATGTATGTGAGTGTATGTTTATATGTGTGCATTAAGTGTACTCTAGCCATTAGGAAATAGGACAGAGCAAGTAGCATGTGGCCATTAGATTTACCTACGGTGTAAAATTTCTAACGCTTTTAAAATCAATTTTGTTCAACTTGCCTTCCACAATAATACCATCTCCTAAATTGATGTAATCTAACAAAATGTCTTCTTTAATTTTGGAATGCTGTTTATACAAGAAGCTTTATAAAGCCATTAAATCAATTACACCGCCTTTCATATTCTATGGCTGGCAAAATCACAGCCTCATGGAATCTTCTGATTCACATGATAGCCACATGGACAGGACAGGCACTTTAGAGCAACTGTCAGTAATTCCAGAAGACTTTCCATTCGGATCAAAGGGAGTTTGATCGAGAGCCAAGCCACCTGTGGGGAGTGTTGCTGAGGCTGCCACCACCTCACCCTGAGTGGATAAAGATATTCATGCTTCACGTCAAAGGCCCCCTGGACACACCCAGGTGTGGCAATGTTCTGCAGCAACAACCCTGTCAAGTGACACAGGTGACTGTTGAGTTGTTTTGTCTGAGCCAAGAACTTGTCTTTACCAAGTGAAAACATCTCCTTGAAAAATATGAAGATCTGAGTTCCAAATGCCTAAAAGACTTTTGCGCCCAGACTCAGCTAATGTTCAACCTTAAATAGGCAGCTTTACCCTATGAGCTTTACAACCATATAACTAATATATTCATAGAGTGGGGAAGAATTTGTTTCTCATGCTGGCACAGTTCTTCCTTGGTTGTATCATCACTCCAGATGCACAATGAAGACAAAGGTACAAAGTCACAAGTAGAGGGCTTCGTTCTGGAACAGGCTCAAATGTGTAATGGATTTGCAATAAATTCACCAGGCTTTTCTGAGTGACTGTGTTTTCGTGTCAGGCAAATAAATTCCAAGACATTTATCATCATCTAATACCCTCTACTATCAAAAAAACCCAGCACCCTCTCTAATATTCTACAACATTCTCTTTGCTAATAGAGTTGAGAATATCAAGTACAGGAGTCTTAGGATCTTCCTTGTTGTAGTATAATATAAGTAAAATACCCATTCCAGCTTAAAGACCAATTATACTTCCACCTTCATTCTAGCCTATCTGTATGTGCTGGATGAACTACTGCATATTTCTCTCATACCAGTCAGTTTGCAACCCTCATCATGGCCATAAACAGGGTTTAGTATGCTCAGACATATGGACTGAGAAGCTTGGGATGAGCATGATGGAAAGGAAGAAACCAAAGCAAAGGAGAATTTTAGAAGCTGTCAGGTGATGGGGGAAGTACTTCTGTGTATGTTTATCTTATTGATTGTTTAATAAAGTTCTGCTTGCCAATGAAATGGCAAGTTAGGCAGGAATAGAAGTCAAAGAGGATTCTGGGAAATGTAGTAGAAAAGTGGTGATCCAGGAAGGAATTGACATAGCAAGGAGACTCATTTAAAGAAGGAGAAACAGGAAGCATCCCTCTTTTTTCCCCTCCGCTCCTGCTCCAGCGGCACAATGTGATCCACCAGCAAGGAGGGACGCCAATAAGGCGTCTGATAAGATAAGTCTTATTACATATATAGATTTATGATAATTAAGACTGAGCTAGCAGATGAGAAGTCCTAGTCATTGGCCAAGCAGCTTTGTACCTAATACAAGTTTCTGTGTATTCATTTGGGCCCTAACTCAGGCGGGCAGCTGGCGTCAAGCTCACACATGGCAGTGGGGCTCAGGCGGCTTTTGGCAGAAAGATTTATCCTAACAGTCAGGCATGGTATTCATTGGCCTAGCGATGGGATGCCCAGCATGTCTTTGCACACACACCATAGACACATGTGTGACTACTTTGCTACTAGCAGCAGACATGGGCAGCTCCAGGGAATGAAGGGGTTCCCGGATGTGTCCAGCTAGCACCTGTCACTCAGCTCCTCTCATCCATCAGCTCTGAAAGCACAGAGGCTGGAAGAAGGAGAACACACAGCCTATGGCCAGGCTCCTTTTTCCTTGAGGTCATTTAATCATTTGACACCAGAGATTTTTCCACTTTAGACCTGAAGTGAAGGTGAGTTTGGATGCTTAGAAGATGATCTCTGGGTAGAAGAGCCAGTCCTCTTTCTGTCTCCTCCTTGAGATTATTGGGTAGGGACTTAGGAAGCTGCCTCCCTGGTGAGGGAAAAGTTATATGGTATCTAATCTGCATGCTTTTGTGGATGAGCCCAATGGAGGCCTCCAATGACTGCTATGTGGAGAGTTTCCATGCATGGTTGATCCTGCAGGTCTGAAGGATTACTAGAAAGGAGGTCATTCACCACCCCATGGCTGCCTTGAATGCAAATATATCACAGGTATTCACTGTGAGCCCACAGCAGGAACAGAAAATTTCCTAAGGAGCCACTTGTTATTTCAAATTCTTTGTTGTGGTCTTCTGGAAAGTATCTCATATGTAAACTCAAGGGAAATCCTTACCAAGTGCAGAGAGAGAGGATAAGGTGGTGAGTAAAAGCAAGACAGGTAGCTCAGAATACAGGACATGGACATTGATCAAAGGCTTGAGTCAGCTAATGTGCTATTCCAAAGTGAGGTAAATGCTTAGGTGCTGAGGATCCCAGAAAAGTTCAAGAAGTAAAACACAGTGGCTAGAAACATTGGAGTCATCGATTCAGACTCTGAGCTTAGCTTTGCTATGAGACATTGGCCTAGTCCTTTGGTCTCTCTGTGCTTCATCTGTGAAGCCAGGGTAAAAATAGCACCTGCCTAATGCTGTCATCATGGGATTAAGTGAAAGCAACTTTGTAGAGTACCCAGAATAGTGTCACACGCAATGGAGGAATGTGCAACAAGGAAATGGATCCAAGAGAGGTAGACCACTCTCGCCATTTGGCTGATGAGGGAAATGGAGGTCAGGGAGACATGAGTCTGCTCCAATGGCACATCCTCTGTGGACAGTTATTTCTGCCTCTCCTGTCCCTCAAATCTGGAACCTCCTGCTTCTGCTACTGCCTCTTGACTTGGCAAAGGCACCTGCCAGGGAGCCCCAGCCTTACACAGGGCTGGGCTATCACTGCCACAGAAGCAGCCTTGCTATCATAACACATTTTTGTTTAAGAAACATAAACCACCCCTTGGCAGCTTCTCAAGCATATGTCAGAGTCATTAAAGGGCTCCCTTCTCTCACCCAACTTTTCTGCCTGACTGTAAGAATAGCCTTACAGGGAAATACACAGGAGCCTACCCAACAGGTTTTCCTGACAGCCAGGCTGGAATGGGCAGGCCCAAGAAGCCCAGGCTTGGGAGGGCCTGCTCTACTGCCTGCCAATGTCCCCTCTGACCTGGGTGAGGGTGGCTTCCTGATCCTCCTGTCTGAACCTGCTGCCTGGGCAGGGCTGGCATAAGTAATCCTTCCCTCCTAGCTACAGGCCATCTCAGGCTCCTGGCAGGCATCACCCCCATAAGCTCTGCACATCACCACCTCCATCTCAGTAGCATCCCTCCAGTGTAGCCAAGAGCCCAGTTCAGTGGGAGGGTGGCCTGACCCAGCGTTAAGTGTCCTGGCTGAGCAATTTGACCCAGGTCTGACAAGGAGCATCTGTACTTGTCTAGCTTGGCAGAAAGAGCCAGGTCAACGAGGCAAGTTCCCAAGCTAGACCTTCAGCAGCCAGAGAGGATTTTAGAAATGAGGATAAGATCAGAACAAATGATAAGTTTCCAAGGGTTTATTCTAAGAAGAAATCACACCCAGTTCCCAAACTACCCTTGAGTATAAATGGCTACCTGGAAAACCATTAGCTGTACCCAGCCTTCCATTTCCAATTAGCAGCCACCTTGCACCCCTGGACTATATCAGGAACATATCATGTTCACATACTCCTACTGTGGGAGTAAGGTTCAAGAATTGCCCAAGGACTCCTGAGGACAACCAAAGGTGTTGAGAGATCAGGTGCCTGGCCCAGAATTGATAGTGTGAGCTGGGGACTACAGAGGGCAAACAGATTTAGCACAAGAAAAAAATAATAGCTGAGGTTTTGTAAGCTCTCATCTATCTCAGGACTGTACAGTGTATCTGATGCATTAAAGATCATGAAAACGTCACAACTACACAGGGAGGTAGATCGCTGATATTTTCTACTCTACAGATAAAGATGTGGGAAAAATGTCATACTTGAGGTTCAAACCCTGATTTATCTAACTCCAGGACAGAACCTCCAATGAATAGTGCTAGGCAGAGTCTCCCTGCTTCCAACTGTGAGCCAAAGTATGGTGGCTTTAAGACAGCAGGAGTTGGTCTAAAATAGGTGGTTCAGTCTTTAAAAGTTTTGTTGAGAAAATACAAGAACCCAAGTTTGATTCCTGGAACTTCCATTAAAAGCCAGGCATGGTGGCATGTGCCTATAATCCCAACTTAGGGGAGGCAGAGATAGTCAAAGTGGCACTCAGAGGACAAACAGCCTAGTTAAATGAGTTAGCCTTAGGCCCAGTGAGAGAGCCTTTTTCATAAAACAAGGTAGATAGTGCCTAAAGAACAAGGTTCTTCTCTGATGTCCATGTAAAGATACATACACCTACATATTCACATCCACTCACCCAGACACTCACACACACACACACACACACACACACACACACACACACACACACACACACACAATCATTAGCAATCACCTTCTTTGCTGTGTTATCTTTGGTGGACTACTGGTGCTTTCGGAAAGTCCAATATCCTATAGGTAAATTTGATACATTTGACTTGGGTGGGTTGGAGCTACCAAGTACTAGTCATTGAAAGGGTAGCAAGCAGTGTGGGAATTTGGGAGCTAGACATGGGACAGTTCCTCAGCTATGAAAACAAGAGTCTGGGTGGTCTTGTTCATGTCCATATCCTTCCTTGAGCCACTAGCTTATCTATAAGTCATTAGGGAGAGTGTACATATGAAATGCAATGGTGACTAAATTGCAAACTCTAGGAGGCAAAAAGCAATTATTTCTCATTCCTACTGTGATCACATCTAGGCCCTTGCATGACAGACAGAGACCTTACTCAAAATCCAAGTATGCTGAAATGTTATTTTTCAAAATTAATTGCAATTTCTTATGAATATTCGGATGCTGAAGCCACATGTAAGGCTGGCAAGAAGCAGAGGGTGTGGTGTCGCTAAACACTATGAAGGGTTGCATGGAATAGAATGCTGGGCAGCCATTTATAAGAATTAAGCATGAACATCATGGTAATAACCAACCACTTTGTGATTGGATTCAAGTCCTGCTCTACAAAATGAAATCCATTCCTGGCATCATTACTGGGCTACGAACCTGTGAATAGACATGTCATAGGCCCTAGGGAGAACCAACTACTATTGTTCTGACAAATGGACACTGCAGTAAACTGATTCTTAATGACTTGTCATTCTACCAATAGATTAATGCATCTCTCAGCCCGCATCGGAGAAGCTTCTATTTGCAGTAGGTGGTGACTACCCACAATTGGCCTATGTGTGGAGAACATGAGACCACAGAATGTTCAGCCTTAACTAGGACATCTATATCACCCCCTCCTCTGAAGGCTCACTGATCACTGTGGAAGAGGGTGGGGAAAGAGTGTGAGAGCCAGAAGAGACAAGAAAACAGTGTCTTTTGGAAACGGCAGGACAACTACACATAGGAACTCACAGTGGTCATGAGAGCACATGCACAAGACCTGTGCAAACTCATCTTAGACAAAATCCCAGCATGGATTCGGGGAGGTGGGCACAAAGCCGTGCTCCTAGCCCAGGAGCTGTTGGCAATTATTAGCTGCAGAGAGAGAGAGAGAGAGAGAGAGAGAGAGAGAGAGAGAGAGAGAGAGAAATGGTGTTCTGTAAGTGTATAGCTCTGGTAAATTAACCACACCCCAGTGGTAGGTCACACATCCAAGACTATATCGGCAACACAAATTGGACTTGGTTGGTGTAAAGGTAGATTGCTGTAAAGTAGGGTGGGTCGGGAAAAGATATAGATCTGGGAGAAATTGTGGGAGTGAAAGGTAATATGAGCAAACCATATATGAAATTCTCAAAGAACTTATAAAATGAAAGTAAAAGTAAATTGTATGTACACACACACACACAAATGTACATGGAAGGGTTTGGAGGGAGAAGGGGGAAGGTAGAAATGATACAATTACATTGTAGTCTCAAAAAATTAAAAATATGTATTTTAAAATATATATTTTAAATATAGATTACATGATGAAGATTGATAGAGGAAGATGTGCAGTATTGACTTCTGGCCCCACAGACACACTCACACATGAGTGTGAAATTGTATACACACACATATACCACACACACCCCAGAAATGAAAAGAATATTCATCATACTGCTGTTTCTCTTGGTTCAGAACAAGGCATTCACAGATAAGCGATGACATTACTAGATATATCTAGAGTTGGTTTTGACCATCAATGTGTGTCATCCAAAATCATGCCCAGCTTTGCCAGGGATTCCTGGCTGTGACTTACAGGGCAAATAGACCAAAGGCAAGCCACTGCCTTGCTGCAAAGCAGCAGCAAAAACTTAGATTCTTAGAGTAAATGTGAAATTAAAAGGGGTGAGTGGGTTCCAGGGGCATCTGACTTAGGACTACTTCTCATCTATCATTCCTGCCATCTCTTCATGCCAAGGAATATTCATTTTCATGGACCCGGTGTCTCATCAGAGTCCTTACTGCCACTAACAAACCCTTCAGACCAAAGACAAAAGCAAAGACGGGTGAGAGGCAAGGCAGGAAAAACATTTCCAGAGTCAGTTAACAGTCACTCAGCACAGCAGGGTTCTCTTACAAGCTAAATAGCCTGGGCTGGCTACATTTGTGTCTAATTACCCAGAGAATTGGACAACTTCCATTTGAGCCTCTACTACCTAGATCCAGTCATAGACAAACAAATCTTGAACTTGGTAGAGGAGGTTATAAAGAGAATGGAAGTCAGAAACACACATTAAGGAAGCAGCTACTTTGATTCTAGAACTAGTCAAGATTGTAGCATAGAGGATCTCCTAGAACTTCAGAAGATGTCCTCATCCCAGAGATGCTCAGAAGAGCTAAATTGTGATCCCACAAGGACTTCCTGAAATAGAAGAAACTGAGGTGTGTGTGTGTGTGTGTGTGTGTGTGTGTGTGTGTGTGTGTGTGTGTATTACTGTATCTGTGTGTTTATGTCTCTGTATGTCTGTCTGTGAGCGTGTGATGTCTGAGTGCCTGTGTGGGTGTCTGTATTGCATGTGTCGGTATTGTATGTCATGTCTCTGTGTACTTGTATGTCTGTATGTTTGTGTGTTCTCTCTCTCTCTCTCTCTCTCTCTCTCTCTCTCTCTTTATCTCTCAGGGTGTGTGTGTGTGTGTGTGTGTGTGTGTGTGTGTGTGTGTGTGTGTGTGTGTATTTATGTGTGTTTCAATTCTAGAGCACATTCTCACCAATACAACATAACACATTGAGCGCACACACATGTACAACCTCACTGTTACTACTTACTTAGATACAATAATGGTGAGAAATAGCCCCCAGTGCTTCATATCCTCTGGGAATACTAAAGGACAGGTATTATAGTGGGAATGCCACCACACCAATACTAAATTATTATATATATATATATATATATATATATATATATATATATATGGATGCCCAGAAATAAATATTTATATCTAGAATAGTATATTAATAACCAAGCATTAATGATGTTCTGTGTGGGGTTTTGGGCCAGGTACAGGCAGGAAAATGAATCCTTACTAATCTGTCCCTCTCTCCCAAAAGTCACAATCTCAGGAGTAATTATGCCACATGATAGCAGGAACTGATTTCTTTGTTTGGCATTGTGGAACATGATGTTACTGAGAATGTATCAGCATAGAGGCCCCTGCTTCCAGAGAAAGACACTGCAGAGAAGTCTTCCCCAAAGTGTTATAGGTAACTTGTCCTTTAGGCTTTTCTGATTCCAGGGTATTAAGCATCTTGATAAACAATCATACTACTGTGTTCTTTGTAAATAGCATCATTGAGGCATAATTTACATAAAACCAAGTTCATTTGTTTGAAATATACAACTTCAATGGTTTCTGTATATGTGAAACTGTGTGCATCCCTAGCAACACCCTGTAATCACAGAGCATCTCTAATATTCCCTCTAACAAATTTTGAGCTCACTTGTAATTGGTCCTTGTACCCATCCCCATCCCCAGAAATCTGTGCACCTAACTGCTGTTGGCCTATACTTGCCCTTTCTGAACATTCCCTATAGAACACTCAGGCAACACTTGGCCTTCTGTATCTGGGTTGTTTTGTTTAGTATAATTTTGTGGCTCATTTGGATTGCTATGTGCATCTACATTCCATCTTTCATTTAACTGCCAAATAGTTTCCCATTTGGTGGGTATTTAGCCTATTTTTCACTTAATTAATATTTGGGTTGTTTTCACTTTTGACAGACTGGATTTTGACAAACTTCCCAACTTCAGATGAGTAGCAATGGATGTCACATATACCCAGATTTGTGACTCAAAGATAAGAGTGCCCTTAATAATCAGCTATTTCTGTCGTGGGAGAGGGATGGAAACAGTGATATGCTATGTGACCGGATCACTTCCAAAGAAATGTCTTTTGTCTCTATTCACTATTTTTATATCACTGTGACCAAACTACCTGAGGGAAACAGAGTAAGAGGAGAGGGCCAGGCCATAACTTTCATAGGCGAGTCCCCAGTGTCTCACTTCCACCAAACAGGCCCAGTCTCCAAAAGGCTCCACAGTCTCCCAAAATAGCACCACTGACTGGGGATCAATTGCTCAACACATGAGACTGTGGAGACATGATAGATGCAAACAGCACTGCCCTAAGGAAAGTAGACATGCTTCTCATTGGAAACCAGTAATAAGAAGACACATGGCTAGAAGGATGCCTCAGCAGTTAAGAGCATGTAATGTTCTTGTATAGAATCCAACTTCATTACCTAGCACCCAAGTTAGGTGGTTCACGAACACCTGTAGCTCCAGCTCCAGAGGACCAATGCCTCTAGCCTGTATGAGCATTTTTATCTGTGTATACATTTCCCCACACAGTACACACATTTATACACATAATTAAAAATAAATTTTTATTCAAAGAAGGTAAGTGGTTGCAAGCAGGAAGAGCCCTGGGTGTTTTGAATGAAGACATGCCTTTTACAGTATAGTCATTAAATCCTCAGCGGTTGGAGCTTCTTTAGCATATTTTTCTGGAAAGGCAATGGAACCACAGCTGTTATGTCTCTTTTTATGCCAGCTCCTTACCATGATCAGCAGTAGTATCAATTGTGGGGCCCAGGACTGGTAACCCCAAGATGTTGGCAAGTCTGCATTCCTAATGATGGCATCGGCAACCACAAGGGATTGGTTTCTTTAAATTTATTTTAGATTGTTTTTTTTCAAGCAAAAATAAGGAGGTTTATTCTGTTTTCCTCCTAGGGATACAGTATAGGATGAACTGTCCTAAATCCAGTGGACTTGGTACCATTTCAATATTGTTGGACATGAGAAAGACGATGAGAATCTGAGTGAGGCTGAAGCAGGAAAACTGTGGTTTATGAAAGAAAACTGTGGTCCCAAGCAAGGAATGTGGTTTTACATTTAAGGTAATGATAAAGAAAAAGATACTGTTACTGTTGTGTGGGGGGCGGAGAAAGGGAAAAGAAACCCCAAAGTAGTCTGTGATACAGAGGAAAAAGAAGGTAGCAGAAATTGGTTAAAAGGGGAGAGAGAGAATTGGGAGAGAGGGAGAGAGGGAGTGAGAGATAGAAAAGGGAGGAAAGAGAGGGAGGGGAGAAAAGAAAGGGAAAAGAACAATGGGGAGGGGCAGAGGGAAAGAGGGAAAGAAGAGAGGAAGGGAGAAAGATAAAGAGTGAAGGAGAAAGAGTGAGAAAGAGGGAGGGGAGAGAGAAGGGGAGGGGGAGAAGGGAAGGGGGAGAGAGAGATAGATCAAATAAAACCATAAGCCCTAAACCAGTTCGCCAGACCCAGCCTACACCCATGGTTTAATATGCCTACTCTTTTCAAAGAAAATGAATTAATTGCACTATTTTATAAACCAGGAAACTTTGTCCACACATTTCTGGGTTTCCTGTTTGTTTTGACAAAAGAAAGGAAGCAAATAGATTCCTTTTAGGTTTTTGCCTTTGTTTGAAAAAATAAAGGGGTCTATGGATACATATGTGTCTCCTTGTGACTGGGGTGAATGCTGGGTTTGCCGCAGTCGCTACTGTACTGTATTGGAATACATTCATGGTTTAAGCTACACTCTGTGCCTGAAATCACTGTGATCACTTGACTCCACTGCCCAACAATCCTATCAAGAACTATACTGTATCTCTGTCTCCCCCAGACAGTGAAATGAAGTTTGGAGGGGTCTAAGTGACTTACCCAAGATTACCATCAGTAAGAATCAAAGTCATCCTTATCTCAAAATATCTGCTATTTCCCTCATCTGTCATGTTGTCTTGACAAGCAGAGCAAAGGACTGCCTAAACGCAATGCAAGGAACAGAAGTAATGGAAACAAAACCAGAACATGGGGACAGATGGAAGCTTTTAAACAAGCAGTTTCTTAATGAATTGGAAATTAAGATATAGCTTGGACTCTTCCAATGGGGAGCCAATCACAGCCTTGGTCAGATAGATGTACATGATCTTTGACTATGTCCAAGAAACAAGTTCAGGCTTCTTAAATGCAAAGCAGCCTTGACTCATCAAGACAGCCCTGAAAAGCATTTGGGAGCTGGCTTGCAAAGGAAATACCATGTTCAAACTCATACTCATTTCCCGAGGACTTCTTAGAGGACAAGTCTCTCCCTCTCACTCTTGGATCTCAGTGAACTAGCAAGACCTCCAGGTAGTGTCAGTTCAGGCAAACTTCCATGTGATGGCCTAACCATCTTTAGCTTGGTTTCCAGAGAACACCTAGCTGATGTTTTTCTGAATGGGTTATGGGACGGCATTAGACCCTATTGTCCACTTCCTTGACTATTGTTAGGAATTCTGAGGTCTCTGAAAGCTGCTATATGTGCAGACACACAGAAGAGAGCAAAGAAGCAAACGAGCGTTTCTTTTAGCAACTCCATGATCTATTTCTGGGGTTGAACAGAAGCCATTAAAACATTCCCATGACTCTGTGCCAAGCCCCCAAATTACTAATGACAGACATGCTGGCTCAAAGGGAGGCACTGCTGGCAAATATCCTCTGGTATCTTGTTAACAATAATAACCCTGAGCCTTTCATTGAAAGATCTCAAAGCACAATACAAGCCTTAATTGACTCTCCCCCTAACTCTGTCCCTGGAAAAGGTAATTATCATTATATTCCTCAGACAGTTTACACAGGGGTTAAATGGATGGCAAAGGTTGAATGATTTATCCTTGTTTCATATTCTAAGTTGAAAGGAAAAGTCTAAATAATGTCATAACTTAGTGGGTGAACTCAGCCGTCGATTTTCTGTAACCAGTGTGACAGAAGAAGCAGAAAGAACCAGGGTCTAATGAGGCCTGTGCCCACAAGGGTGTCTCTAACAAGAAGCCACAAGCCAAGCACCATGGCAGAATTACTAACCTGAGCTTGCTTTAGCCTGAGGACTGTATTCGTAAGAACCCAGTCCAGGTCAATCGTACCAGAGAGGCAGAGCCAAAGTTCAAGAGTGGGAGACCCTCAACATCATATAAATGGAGTCTAAGATGAGAATATATTCTCAGTAGTTTGCAGGAAAACAGATAATGCTCCCTTTGATGAGTGGGCAGCATGGAAGAGCTGGCAATGCATCATATTTTCCAATAGAGAAGCAGTACATCCCAGTGGAGAACTTGAACTCCAGGCAGTGCATCTGAGCGGGCAGTGTTCAACTCTAGGGCCTAAGCCATCATGGAAATGGTCCCCACTGACCTCACAAGTGGCTGTGTCTGTAAATTCTCACCTTGATAAACAGAGCCTAACCTCATTCATAAGTCATAACCAAGGTACAGAGAATTCACATCTGCATTTACATTCCACCCCAAGTTCTGATGGGAAATTCATTATCCCAGCCTACTTGTCTCATCCTTAGTTCCCTGTTGACTCATTGGAAACCTCATTATATCTACTCTGGGTAGTGATGGTGGTAGTGATGATGATGGTGGTGGTGATGATGATGATTATGGTAATGGTGATTATGGTGATGATGATTGGTTCTTTGAGATAGGATCTCACTATCAATCCCAGGCTTGCCTTGATCTTAGGATCTTCCTGCCTCTGCTTTCTAGGTATGAAGATTATAGATGTATGACACCATAACCAGTTCTTTGAATCAACAGCTTCCTTATTGTTTCAGTCACTTTCAAACTTTTCATAAGACAAATAATCCTTCTTAAAACTTACCAAAGGATAGATCTGAAACACAAATATAGTCACAGCCCACAAACTCCTTTAAGTAAAAGCCTTTCAAGTTCTTTCCATTGGAAAAAAATGCAAAATAAAATTGCCATCTTAGAATTTGAAATCAATGGAATTAAATTTCTAAAATGAGAGTTGAATGTTGTCCCAGATGAAAACCTGTGAAAATAATTCATCAATAGCAGACCTGCCTGGTGGAAATTAACTGGTAGTCTTCAAGAAGAATGAAGATGCCAGTTGAGAGCATTTACCTGCATAAGAAGAATAAAAGCACTGGTAATATTTGTGAATACATGTGAGCATATGTATACATGTATATCACACATTTGTCTTATTTAAAAGATACAAAATGATACTATGTACAAGATGCATTCATAAACTTAGAGTACAACAAAATATGCCAAAGTTTAAATGAGAGTTCATGGGTATAGGATATTTATACTGTGAAGTGATCAGACTTGACTTAAAGATAGTATAAGATTAATTTAAAATGTCTGTGTTATTCCCAATAGAAATACAAGAATGACAGCAAGACATTTCTAGTAGCTCGATGGTGGAAATAAGTGAACAATAAATAATTAATACAAAAAAGCAAAAAAAAAAGAAGAAAACGAAAGCAAATAACAAGTTACAGATTTAATCTGTAATGTGAATGAGTGCACTAAAATTTTGCCCATCTTAACATTCAATGCAAAGAGAAGTTGCTAAATCAAATTAAAGGGCAATATCCAAATTTAAATCAACTGTACAAAGTCCATTCTAAATGTAAGTCATAGATGGGTCAAAATTGTAACAGGGTAAAAAGTGATATAACATGTAACCATTTTACCGATGCTAGAAGTTCTGTATTAATACTATTTGATGGAGACATCAGGATTAGAAATATCACTAGTGATAAAATGAGAAATTCCATAATGTAAAAACTGGTGCATGAAGTAAAGGTGTATAGAATTACTAACACATAAGCCATACCTAATAACAGAAATTCAGCAATGCAAAAAGAAAAAAAAAATGTTTACACTAGAAGGCAAATGAGATAAATTCATAATTATAGTCTGACATCTCAACAATATATATACATATATATATATATGTATATATATATATATATATATATATATCCCATAATTATCACAATAAGCATTAAGGATATAGCTGATTTGGGTAACACAATAAAACAACTAGAATCCAGTGAAATCTTCCTCTAAGTGTTCCTCTAAGTTAGGAGAATAAATATTCTTTTCAGGTACACATGGAAGATGACAAGGTGTTAAATTTTGTGGAATATAGAAGGGGTTTAAATCAGTTCAAAAGACAAAGAGTTGGTGACAGAAATTAGCTGATATAACATCACACACATACACACACACACACACACACACACACACACACACACACATCTATTCACCTCAGGAAGAAAAGAGATATTATGCCAAATACCAAATTAATGGTTGCACCAAAGCCCAACTTTAGGAAATACATATACATTTATATGTATAAACATATATATGTATAAATGTATATGTATATGTTTCCTAGTAAGCTATTTTCCACAGAAATTCTCAAAACAATTTTAAAAATGAATGAGGTCAGTCATTTAAAGTTATATACTCTCTTAGTTTCTTTCCCTGTTTCTGTGATTAAAAACCCTTTGACAAAAGCAATTTAAAGAAGAAAGGATTTATTTTAGCTACAGTTCAAGCTACAGCTTCTTACCATGGGTGGGAATCAAGGCAGCAGAAGCCTGAAGCAGCTGGTCACATGACATCTGCAGACAGTAGAAGAGAGCAATTAATGGATGTTACTGCTCACTTCCCCTACCTACTCACCTAGTGCAGAATCCCCTGCCTGGGGAATAGTTCCACCCAGAGTTAAGCTGGGTCTTCTCACATCAGTTAACATAATGTAGATAATTCCCCACAGACTTACCTAGAAGCTCTTCCTGAGTGATTCTGGATTCTGTCCAATGGACAATTGCTAATAACCATCACAGACACCAAGACATTTGATTTTGTTAAAGTATATAACAAAAGCAAACACATCAGGAAGTCAAAAAAACTTCTAAGCAATGATGAGAAGATAGGTCAAAAACATTACAAATATAAGTGCTTAGTTACAGGAAAGTAAACTTTGAAAAGCAAATGCTGGTTTCCCCAGGTTAGCAGGTAGAAACAGAGGCAATATCAAAATTAAAGTCTAAATTCACACCTGTGTGCTACACCTATAGGAATTATTACATAGCCCTTGTTTGTTAGTAGGACAGCTATCCTTACCCTTGAGAAAGGTCATTATGTTCTTGGAAGACAGGCTTCCTGGGAAGACTACTTATATGGCTATGTGAAGACCTGGAGTTCAGAATCAGGACTAAATTCTGATGTAGCATACTGGTGCTTGCAAGGATCTGGAAGGTCATTGCTGTCTCTGAACTACATGAAGTTCCTGGCAGAGCACACTAAGCTGGAGCTCAACTTTTTTAATGGAAACTGTTGAGGCTCATAAAGATGGGTCTTCATGAGGTAAGGCTTCATCTTACCTCAAGGTCAGAGAGTTCAAAACTGTCCTTAGTCAGACTAAAGACCTAAAGGTCTAAGGCTTGACTACTGTGGAATGTCTTATCTAAATAACAACAGACTTGGACTCAGGTGTGTTTACTCTTGACCCTGAAGGCTGGTTAACAGGTGTGGGACCAAATGCCCAGAGGATTAAGGGAAGAAAGTCTGTTTGCTCCTTAAACATTATAATAGAAGTCTTCTGCCATGTCCCCCCTTTTTGGCTGGGTACTTAAGAATGTTGAAAAATAAACTAGAGGTGTTCAATATTCACTAGATTGCCCTCCTGCCTCAATCCTGTGTCTCTGTTTTTCCCTTAACATCTTTACCTATCCTTCCTCAGTCCACACTCCTCCTCTCAGGTACAAACCGAGAAAGTTGGCTAGCTCCAACTGAAGCCCCACAAACACACTTTCCCACAGGAAACCTACTCCATTCTCAGTGTGCTTTCCCCACAAACTTGCAGTGCTGAGAAATGAACCTATATATCAAAATTTGATTTCACATTGTATTGCTCCATTGCTATATGTCCAAGAAGACCACAGAGATTCTCAGGTGTGCTTTCAAATACGAGTCAGTGCAAGTACATGTGTGTCATATATGTGTGGAAATATCACTTGTATGCATGACTATATATAAAGTATATGTGTACCTAAATACCATACTACTACATGGGTTTGTTATGTGGAAGGACAGCTTTTGAGTCAGCGAATGTGATGACTTACAAACAATGGTTCCAGCTGGTAGTTAGTGTAGACAACACAGACAGTCCTGAGAAGCACGAATGTAGAGATGAAAATCTTGAGTGAGGACCCAAGAGGTGGGTACGATCTTTACTAGTGAGGTCATGTGAAGCTGAAGTGTGGAGGTACAGGGAGGCTTCTAGAAAAAGCTGGCCTTTGACATGATGACTAAACAGAGAAATACTACCCAGGATGACTTATTTCATAGGTAGAAATAGAGAAACCTGTTTCTGACAGATGGGAGAGAGGAAGCCTAGGAGACTGAGGACATGTTCTTATTTGCTGGGCCTGGAATTGTGGGAAATGTGAGTGAAAGCTAAGACAGGGGATTTTGTTAAGGCATACCTTAGGCAACTGGGACACAAGGTGTGAATTCTAAGTATAAGTCTTCAGTGGTGGTGGCCACTAAGGACAATGACTCTGAACCCAAATAAACCTATATTTCTTTAAGTTGTTTCTGTCTGATATTTTTGCCATGGTCATGAGGAGAGTGACTAATACATAGATTGAAGGGCAGGCTGAATAGTAAGAGAGCAGAGGGGTAAATTAGCCTCCTTAATTATTGAGAATACAAAGCCAGCAAGTCTAAGTACAGTTTAGAGGCAAGCTGTGTCTGTAAATTTGCTTCTCAACAGGGAAGGAAGTGGAATTTGCCCATCTTACATTTTCAGACATATGTTGAATGCATTTTAAACACTGTGTAAAAATTCCTTGTAGCTTTTTAACCTCTCCTGTTAGCTTCTCCAGTCACCTCAAGTCAAAGCCTAGAAGAACTTAAAGGCTATTTCTAGGAGAAGTTAAAAAATGTTACTGTCTTAGTTGTCTTAGGTCAAAGAAATACTATGACCAAGGCACTTAGAGACAAGCTTGCTTACCAGTTTCAGAGGATGAGTCTATGACCATCATAATGGGGAGCATGCCAGCAAGCAGGAAGGCATGGAGCTGGAGCAATAACTGAGCAATAACATCCTGATGCTGAGGAAGAAGAGAGAGCGTGACACCGGGCCTGGCATGGGGTTTTGAAACCTCAAAGCCCACCCCTACTGACTCTAACAAGGCCACACCTCCTAATCCTTCCTGAACTGTTCCACCAACTGAGGACCAAGCATTCAAATATTGTTGTATTATTTTGTTGTAGGGGTCATTCTCATTCAAACCACCATAGTCACCCAATCTTCTTCAGCACAGACATGTAGAATCCTTACTGGAAAGTCAAGTCAGTAGCTTCAATCTCCTGAGCTTGACAAAAAGTGAGGCTGACATGAAATCCACACATATGAAGTCAAGCAAAGGCCTCCTAAGGTTTACATGCTTTCCCACATTGGTTTCTACTCTCCTCTTCCAACCCATGGCTTCTTCTCCTGGAGTCTTCTCTGGTGTGGTCTCAATCAAAAGTCTAGATATTGCCATATTTTTATCTTGACTAAAAATAACTTAGTTGGTTAATTAAACAACTCTCTGTTAGCCCATTGGTTTATAAACCAGAGACCCAAAACTAGCCTGTGCATGGGTTCACACAGATTACACACTTAGAATAGATAGCAACATAGTGAACACTCACCATGCAGGCTATTGTAATTTCTATCTGTATTAATATTGAAACACTAATCTTAGTTCTAACATCCCATTCTAGCTTCTCCGACCTTCCATATTAGACTCTGTGATGTCTTTGCCCTGAGAAGGCAGATAATCCTGGATGTTTTCTGCCCTAGATAGAGCAACCCCAGCATCCAGAGTCCCATCAGTGGCCACACCAGCAGTGCTGGGTCCACTAGGTGGTTGGGCTCTGCCTCGGGCCTGCTTTGTACTCTGGCACTGTTTTTAGAACTGAAGCCCCATCCTGACCTCCAGTCCACTTGGCTGCAGCTCAAGCACCTGTTCAGCCAGAAGATATTCTCCTTACACACTGATAGCATTCTCAAACTGAGGCAGCTTGCCTAGAACCTGACCCTGTGTGACTGACTGCCCCTTGTAGGACACTCCACTGTCATCCCTGGGCCCCAGATCAGATCCTTGTACATTTCTTTCCGGATTGACTAGAGTCATGGTCACTTGTCCCAGTTTTTAAGCACCTAAATACAAGCCCTGTCCCACCCTGACAGCCTCCATTTCTTTTACACAGTCTTTGAATTCACAGCTTAGGCTGTTTACAGCATAAGGAGGGGAGCGATCTCAGAAATCCAAACTCTGCAGTCTATAAATGAGGAACTGTGGTTTAGGGAGGGGAGGCACATTCCCCCTTGTCACACCCAGAGCCGTGTAACAGATGTGAGATAAAATCCCAGTGACTGAGCAACAAGTGGCTTTGGAATATTGTTAGAATGTCAGAGTTGGGGCCTTTCTTTGGCTGTTCTTTCACAACCTACAGAAAAATTTCTTTCTGAGACCACACATTTAGCAGGTGATTTCTTTTTATACAAGAGGTCAGAGTCTTCTATTTGAAAATCCATCTCTTTTTCCAGCATCCAAGAATGGTCAGGGGATTATGGTCTTTTGGTAGTTTGTGATGGCTGCAACATGGGTTGAGCAAAATCACTGGAACTCTTGACATAAGAAAAGAGTGGGCACTTCTCTTCCCCCCACTTTTGTGAGCTACAAAAAGAAGGCTTAGGACCAAAGCGTCCATGTAGTTATTTCTATTCACCACAGCTTCTGGCTCTTTGACAAAATCTATGCATTGATTCAATGATTCGCTTGGATTGTTCATAGCAATCCTTACATCTATATCCAGAATGGTGCAGAGACAGAAGGACAAACACATGCAGAGCCTGACCAGGCAAGTCTGGGCCCTGTGAAATCTGGCATGTATTATAAATTGTCATTATTCTCATCTGAGCTGCTGGAGTCTCTACCCTGACCACTTCCATACATGACCAAATTCTGAAGTTAGGAATTAGTCCAGGGTTGAGGTCATCTTGAATTCCATCTCTTTCATCCTCCATGTATTGACATGTAATTTCTGAAAGACCAAACAAAGCTTATAGACTGCTCCTAACATTGAGCAAACAGCTCTGCCTTGCTTTTTGTACACACACACACACACACACAGAGAGAGAGAGAGAGAGAGAGAGAGAGAGAGAGAGAGAGAGAGAAATGTTACCATCAAGCTAGACCAGTAATATGCAAGTACTTTGCATGTTGTAAAAGCATTCAAATCTCCTTTTGAGGGAACACTGCATATCCGTTAGCCCCCACGGAGCCTGGGCAGTTTCAATACAGATAGGCATGCCCCATCTCAGATGTTCAGTCTTCTCTATCATATGGGGTAGTGCCTGATGATGAGAGGGCTTTAGATCCAGAAAATAATTAACCTTTATCGAAAAAGAGCTTTTATAAATAACAAAATGAAACCAATGATGGACACGTGGAAACTATTTAAAACTACTAGTCATGCTTCCAGATATGAATTCTAGAACATTCCTTGCTTCACTGGCTGATTCAGGGAGAGGTGTTTTTACTTCTTTAACTGTGTTCAGAATGAGGAGGGTATATCCCTGCATTCAGCATGGTGCTAAGATCAGTTTCTAAGGTTCTAAAGAGACTTCGAGGCAGGCAGTTGAATAGATGAACACTAAGAAATAAGTAGCCATGCTCCCATGCAAGATGTGAGAGTCTGGACAAGTTTGTTATGGTAAATGCTGCTAGAGCCAATGCCTATTTGCCTTAAGGAAATCCACCCCCAAATTCTGCATCATCACCAAAACATCAAATCTCAAAGTGTAAAACTGAAATGGGGAAGTGAGGAGGGCCCTTGACAAAACATGAATAAGACACAATTTTCTTATTAAGCACGGGTTCCCTGCCTAGACAATTAACACAGGGTATGCCTCTCTCCTGTGCTGGGTAGGAAACCCAAGCACACTGACAAGAGTATAGATGTATAGAACAATCCACCATGGATATTTACCAATGACAACATTGAATGGAGACCCACACAGTGGAGAAGAAAGCGAAGAGTAGGCCCCCAGAGAAGCACTCTGCTGGTGTGGGGGACCAAGACAGAAGTGCTAGCCCACAGGTATTTATTCATTTCCCCATGCAAGAAACAAGAGTAGCTGAAAATGCATCCAACGTGGTGGGGTGTCCACAAACCTCAAACAGACAAGTGAGAAAGAAGGATGTCAAATATCTGGGAAAGTAGAACCAGTCTTCAATTCGGAATTAAGCAAAATTCCTACCCCTTCAAAGTAGAAGGTCATCTTCCAGAAAGATGAGAGCCTAGAAAGTCAGTAATCATGCAAAGATTGATCCAGAATGTGTAAGAAATCCATCTCTCTAGCTTTATTCCTCTCATTTAGCCAGGTCTATGCCCCAGGATACACACACACACATACACACACACACACACACACACACACACACACACGTCTATATATGTGTGTCTTTATAACTAAGAAAAGATGAATGGAGGAAAGCCCTCGTGCCACAGGACTTCACAGGCAACCCAGCATCACATTCTTAATAATGACCCTGTCACTCATCAGAGAAGTTCTGCAGACCGGGCCTCTCCAGGCCTCAGCAACTCTCTGATCCCACAGCCAGCTCAGCCCATAATTGCAAACACCCTGCCCTGGGGAAATGGTGGGTTCTGTGAAGGCACTCGGGCTTTGCTGGTGTCTGTAAAAATGCGAGTTCAAGGGGACCTTTTAACATCAGAAGCAAAAATCTGAGAGGCAAGAGAGACAAGTCCCCTGTGCCCTGTAGAGGATCACAGTCAAGATAAGAAGAGGAAGTCAATTGTTCTGAGCTGGGGAAATGATTTGAAGGCAGCAGAACAGACACAAGGTAATTACCGCTCAGACTCAACCTGGGCAAGGAGGACCTCACAGTTAGAAGTAAGAAGGATGGCAAACATAGTGAGGAGAGGCTGGCTCTTCTGAGGAGTGGGGACAGTCACTCTCCACTAGAAAGAACAGGAGGAGGGTGAAGAGAGATGTGAGATGACAGTGACGAGCCTTGCACAGTTAGAGACTTTGCAAAACAAGTTAGCTATAAGCTTCCTCTGCCAGGCTTTTTTTCTATTTGATGACCAACCAACACCCAAATCATGACACACAGACTTACTATCAGTTTTGAATGATCGGCCTTAGCTTAACTCTTTTCTTGCTAGTTCTTATAACTTCACCTGTTTCTGTTTTACATCGGGGCTTTTACCTTCTTTCTTTCTTGCTTTCTTGCTGTCTCTATGTCTGGCTGACTTCTGCCTGGCTTTTTGCCCTAGACCTATCCCTCATTCTCTCCTCCTTTTTCTCTCATTCTTCCTTTACTCCCCTCTCCAGCCTAGATTTCTCTATTTATTCTCTTTTCCTGCTATCTCTGCCCCCTCCCCATCCTTCCTCTGCCATTGGCCATTCAGCTCTTTATTAGACCAACAGGAGCCTTTGGCAAGCAAGATGAAACAGACACAACGTATCTTTACATAATTAAATACACACCCTTATATCATTAAACAAATGCAGCATAAACAAATGTAACACACCTTTACGGAGTTAAGGTAATATTCCACAGCATAAACAAAAGTAACACATCCTTACATAGTTAAAAAAAAAGTATTCCATCTACTTTTCTCTTGCATTTGGAGGGAATGTACATGTATGCATTTAAATGTAGTGACATGAAAAACACAAGAAGACACGGGGAAAAGCACAAGGAAAAGACATAAAATGCTAAAGATTGTCTGATGCCCATCGTGCAACACTGGAAAAGTCAAAAACATGGAGATCAGAAAAACATGAGAAGTCACCGGGGGTTGGGAACCTAAGAGAATCATTACACATAAAACAGGGCTGGAAGTTTGTAGCTCTCCTATAGAGGACCTGAGTTAGATTCCCAGGTAAAATCTCTCTCTCTCTCTCTCTCTCTCTCTCTCTCTCTCTCTCTCTCTCTCTCTCTCTCTCTCACACACACACACACACACACACACACACACACACACACACACACACTGATAAATAATAAAATAAATCTTTAAAAAGCACATAGACTATACAGCACACTAGGTAAGCCCGAACATAACCTATGCACTCTAATTAATGAAAGCCACTAACATTGGATCATCAGATGTACACATTGGTAACCAGTCGATCCAAGTCTGCAAGAACTTAAGGGCAGGGAGAACTGTGCATGGCTGGCGGAAGGAGAAATAGAGGAAGTCTCCGTACTTCCCATTCAACTTTTCTATAAACCTAAAACTTCCGCAAAATACAGTCTATATTTTTAGGAGACAGAGAAGGAAAGATGTTCATGGTAAAGTGGGATTAAGCACTTAAATTGTCCTCCTCTTCCAGAAAACAAAACAAACAAACACTGGCATCAGAGGGCAGTTAGGTAATGTGGCCCACAGCACACCCTGAGCACAAAAATTTACAAGTCTCTGACACTCAAGTCAGTACAGCCTAATTTTACCAACAGTCAGGAGAACAACAGAAGTTCTCCTACCCCCCAGGAGAGCGGTGAGAGGCGCGTCCACTGTGACACTTCAGCAGGGCACTGACTGAGGAAGGGGCTGCTTTTGCGTCACCCTGATTGCTCTACACAGTCCACTAGTATCCTGTCAATACATTACAGAATGGCACTTCAATGCGCCACTAGAAAAAAATGATAATGTGCCTGGATATCAAATTCTTGTGTAATTGTGTGAACATCTGTTCTCATGAGTAGCACAGCTCTGGAAGAGAATGAATGTAAGACAGTGCACTGAGCAAAAAAAATCACAGCGAAGTATTTGCCAGAATGTTTCTTGAAAAACAAGGGCACCATCTCTTGTCCAAACAGTCAGTTCTACAGCTTTGCTGTCTTCCAGCACTTTCTCCTCACAGCACAGAGAAAACAGACGAAAATGCATATACACATTTTCTTACCTGACCTGGGGTAGTTCCATAATACCTCAGGGTGGCTTGGGCATAATTTTGCATCTCACTGATAGAAAGCAGTTTGCTGTGGTTCTGGATATGTTAGTGAAAGTCCTGAGTGGACCATCATAAGCAGAAGGCTGTGGCTAACCTTAATCATCGCCACAGAATCAGCTACCCGGTCTATCACATATGTGTGTGAGGTTAGCCTGACTGAACACCTCAGAGCCAAGAACACAGAACTAAAGCAGGGGCAGCATGGTGGGGAAGATCTGGGGCCATCAGCAAAGGGACATATTAGAGAAAACTAAGGCATCCCAGATTGAAGGAAGGACACTAGAAAAAGTCTGGAAACCTGGGCTAGCAGGGGATGCCCAGGAACACTCAAAGCATCTAGTTCTTAGTTAGAGAAGAACCCAAGTTTCCACAGTGCCTTTCCTTGAGGCATGAAAATGGGTTCTTCTTGCCTCAAATTGGACGATTTAGAATATACTTCACTCCCAAGCACTCACAGGAGCCAGAGAGGAGCGAGAATCTACGAAGAAAGAGAAGTCTAATGTTCTGAGTTTTAGTCTTCACTTCAGACTTTCTTCCCATTTTGTAGACAAGGAAACTGAGATTCAGAGAGGAACAGTGATCTCAGACAGCTGTAGCTGGATAGCACAACTGAGTTTCAAGCTGAAATCCCCTTGGCACTAAAAGCAACCTATTTTGCCTGTGTACACTACTGTTCTCAATCACAGGCATATAGCCAAGGTGGTTACTGGGGTCAGAGAACATAGAAGAAAATATATATCAAATTTTAGTCATATGTTTGCATATATGTAAAAATTAAAATTGAGCTGTTTCATAGGCATTAGGCTTTCCAGAGTGTTTGTTGTGTTGACCGTTAGGTGCTTTGTTGGTATTATCCAATGCATTCCTGAAGCTATTCTGCTTCTACCTCTCTCTCTGGATCTTTCCTTTACCTTACAAACAGCACAGCACATGGCATGGCTACAGGTTGGCTCCAGGGATAAGAAAAGCATGTGGGGCAGAGCTATAGCAGGCAACCTGCAGATCAGCAACAAATGCAAATTTTTTATTTGCCAATGTGATCTTGAGAATGTTTGTTACTGAAGCTAAGCTAACTGATACAATTGAAATCTTCAAAATGAGGTGCTGAAGCTAAAGCAGACACTTCAACAACTCATGTAGCTTGCAAGTACTAAAGCTTCAAATGAGACCCCCTTTCTATTTGTCTTAGATGCCTGTGCCCTTTTTTAAATTATAGTTTTCAAACCCCTCCTGAAAAGTTTAGATTGTTGAACACAGATGATGTGAGGCCACTTTCCATGCAGGACACTAGGTTATTTATGGATTCTTTAGTTGTAACGTGATTCCAGGAAGTCCTGTCTCCAGCTTAAAATATCATTATGTTGCCTTAATGAGTTACAAATGTAACCCTTTGACTCTACCTACTGCCCTGAGACACTGCCACTGGTTGCATCTTTAGCATCTTGCACCAGTCTCCTTGTTATCAATACACATACATGCAAATACAAATGCACACTTCTCCATCCTGCTATTTGGGAATGTATCCACACATTATTATGACACAGCCTGGCTTATAATTTCAAGGAGGCCTCTCATGATATTCAAATCCAAAGTCTAATTGTCCTGACTTGTCAGCATCTCCTAATTGATCACATTGGTGGCCCCTCCTTCTGGCTCATCAGGTGCCTGAAGTAATGCTATTCTTTTCACCACAGAATGAGCTAAGTCCTCCTCTACGTCCCCAGCTAATCCACATAGGATTCTTTCTGTCTTGAAAATACTTGCCTCTCACAGCTGTAGCCTCAACTCAAAGGGCAGAAGGGTTGCCGTCTGTCATGCTTCCTGGATATATTAGTGTATTTCAGAAACACTAAGTATCCATTACACAAAGTCTTTCCAATGGGCAGTGTGTGTTTCCTGCGATGATACCACCAGAAAGCATTCTAGGCAAAGGGAACAGCATGGGCAAGCCTTGAGGAGATGAAACTGACTTCAAAAATCTTGGAGTGGGTGGTTATAGTGATTGAGCATTCAGTCTTTCATACTAGTATGTCTGGGTTGGGTTGCTGAATTTAAACAATATAGAAGGAGTGTTTTGCAGATGAGAAATCAATCTGTTGATTAAAAAATAGTTTTTGAATAGTGACTTTGCTGTTATATTCTTTATTCAAGCTGAAAAGAAAGATTTCTGAGCTCCTATCACCTTTCAGGTTCTTTTTATAGTGTGGTGCTTGAGCACAGTTATACAAACCATTCAGAAAGCTCAGATTACAGGGAAAAACTCATAACATCACCAGCCAAACAATCATGTGTTCCTATCCCTATGTTCTTCCAAGGCTCTAACTTGACCAACCCATCCCTTCTCGGGATATTGAATAAGTGGCAATGGGAATTGACAGCATTCTAACCAGGGCAGAGCACTACAGAGGACTCTGGAGGAAAAGGCATGGGATGCTTGTCCCTGGAGAACTTGAACTAGACAGTGATTATTATAAACTTGCCTGGGAGGAGTCTGCCTGCTGCCCACTCTGGTTGCTGTATTATTTCTAGAATGTGGGGAATCAATGCTTCTGGTTTACAAAACTTTAAATCTGAGGCCCTCCCCCACCAAGCACAGGGCCCTCCTAGCCCACTGAGAGTGACTCTTGGTATATGTACATGGAGGGACTTCAGGTATCTCAGAGTCACCTGAATTGTGTGCTAAGTTTTATAGCTGTGCACATGCATTCTCCAGGAAGAAGGGGGCTCCGTTCTCATCACAGATTTGGATAAGATTTAAGCTTTGGAGTTTCCAAAGGCTTACTGTTTATTCATGGGATCATGTTGGAGCAAAATGTTTCCAGGGCCTGATTGCTGAGCAAGATCAGTTTAGGGTTCTGGGAAAAGTTTGGTACTCTTTCCTGTTCAGTCCCAAGGAAAGTCCTGCTGCTTTGGCTTCCAAAAACACACCTCAGATTGGTCGCCTGCCTCCATGCTCATCACCACAGCCAATGAACAGACCATCTTCACTCTCCATAGAAAGATTAGAGCCTTCAAGTAGCTCTCTTTCATCCACACTTTCTCTACATATGTGTGTGTGTGTGTATGTGCTCCTACATTTGTATGTAAATCTGTGCATTCATATGCTATGATACAAATTCAGAGAACAATCATAAGTGTCAGTCCCTGCCTTCCACCTTTACTGAGACAAGATATCTTTGCTACTGTATATTTCTAGCTGACCCACAAGCTTCCATGGGTTTGCCAGTCTTCACTTCTCGTCTTCCCATAGAAGCACTATGATTACAGGTACTTTCTCTACATATCTGGCTTTTACATAATGTATGTAGATTTGATTTCAGGTCCTTAAACTTGTGCAACAAGCATGTTTTCCCTCTAAGCCATCACCCCATGCCTCAGTCTCCGTTTCACAGAGCATCTTAAGTGAATCACTTTAAATCATGAGTTATCTTGCGCCACTACACTAAACATTCTCCAGTGGTTTCCTTTTTGCTTTTGTTGTTGCTGTTGTTTGAGATAGGGACTTGCTACACAGCCCAGGAGAGCCTTGATCTTACAATCTTCCTACCTATCCTCCAGAATACTATTATTACAGGTGTATACCTCCACGTCCAGCTTCCAGTGGGTTCATATAATACCTTCACCATGGCACAAGCTGTCCAGTGAGATTCAAGAAGCCCTTTCATGGCCTGTTTTCTTCTAACTTTACAACCCCATCTGATGTCACCTCTCTACTCCTTGTCCGTTTGTCACCAGCCACCCTGGTTTCTGCTCCCTTCATTCACTCCTTCCTCAGCTCTGGCTGGCTGGCCTCTAGTTGCACACCCTCACTGTTCTAGCTCACAAAATGCCCTTCCTACCTCTAAACCTGGTTAGCTGCTTACTGTAGATCAGATAGGTCCCAGTTTTTTGTTTTTTTTTTTTTTTTAAAATTGTCTCAGCCATGGTGAGTGCTTGTGTGCTGCAGCCCTGGTGTCTGGAAAACATCATTTTGCAGCAGTTCTCCGGGACCTCTGACTCTTACAGTCTTTCTGAACACTCTTCCTCGATGAACCCTGAGCCTTGGGAAGAAGGTGTATGATATAGATATCTAATTAGAACTGAGCATGGTAGTCTCTTATTCTCTATACTCTTAACTACTTTTCCTTCTCTATATTCATCTTATCTGCTGCAGAGAGAAACAAGAGACTCTGAATTCAAAAATTCGGAAGACATATGTTGTTGGGCTGGACACTGTTGTGATTCACATTTTCAACAGCTGGGTAGGGCTTCTTATACCATTGCTCCCCTGGGAGCCTGTGTAGTGCCTTCTGACACTATGAGAGTTAGACCTCAGGAAGGAGGCTTCCAGGGCATTGCCAGTTTGCGTTCTCCAAGTCCTATGAAGAAATTCTTAAGTTCCTATCTCTAGATGCAGAGCACAGGAAGTCAATGGCTGTAGTGGAGAATCAGTCTTCTTCAGGGACAATCTTCCTTTAGATTGCCTATTCTTGAATGGCCACCCTGAAACACACGTACATAGAAACAACACTAACTGGACTCAGTGTAATCATGAAAAAGAGATCATGAATTCCTGGAGCACTGGAGAAGTTGGAGAGGAGATGGAGGGATGGAAGTGGTATAAATACAATATATTATATATGAAATTCTCAAAAAGCTAAAATGAAAAGGTAAAAAGGGTGTATGAGGAGGCTGGAAATGACTCAGCTCTTAAGGTACCTGCTGCTCTTTCGGAGGACCTAGGATTGATTCCCAGCACCCACATGGTGGCTCACAAGCATCAGCAACTCCAGTTTCAGGGAATCCAGCACCCTCATCTGGCCCCTATAGGCCCTGTGTGTATAAGGTGCACAGATGTACGTGCAGGGGAAACACCCATATACACAAAATAATGTAAATAAAAATTATTTAAAATCACATGAAATTTAAAGGTAAAGATAATTGCAATATGGGAGGAGTTGGAAAGGAGGGAGTGCAGGTGGATTTAATCAAAACATATTTTATAGATGTATGAAATTATCAATAAAAAGAATTCCTTCCATGCTATAATTTGGGGGTGCAGGCACTGAATAGCTTGTCCACTCTCCATACCTGTCACAATATCTGTTGTGTTGTAGGTTTAATGGTATGATGACTAGAACAGTACACAAACAATGTGCCAAAAAAGATGATAGATAGATAGATAGATAGATAGATAGATAGATAGATAGATAGACAGATAGATGTAAAGGGAGAAACGAAGGCATGAAAAGGGGAGCAAAAACCTTTACAAGTAACCTTTGTAGCCTTTCCTTACGCAGAGAACTAAGTACCCCACCACCACCCACCCACCCACCCCCCACCCACCCCACCCCCACCCCCCACCCCACCCCACCCCACCACCCCCCACCCCACCCCGCATCCCCCCGCCTCACCGAGGCCATGTGATATGATGGAATGTGAGTCATAGGAGCTGAGGCGCATGTACTGAGAGCACTTAGAGGCCATCATTAGATCATGTGTCTGTAGTCCTCAAGGGTTTCGAGCTTCCCACTTACTCCAGAGGCAGGGCCAGGAAGGAGGGACTTTAGGTAAAGTATAGCACAGGAAGCGAAGTGCCTAGAATAAAATATTGATAGGGCTTCAGGGGTATTTCCTTGATCAACCTGAATAGTTTTAAAGTACAAAGACTCCGAGTTGATGAGAGGTGATCATGGTCTGATGTTCAACTGGTACTCACCACAAACAGCCCGGGGGTAGGAAGGACAGAAAGTCACCTTCTGTTCTCTCTAGATTGCCTGATGAACCCTCATGACTCTCTTCAGGAACCCTGAGGATCTCCCCTTCCTTATCTTCTTCCCGCCAGTCCGTTCAATGCCTGAATCGGATCCCAACCTCCTCTGTCTCTCACTCTGGTTCTTGTTGGCAAAATAGTAGGACTTGCTTGTACCTGGCTTCATGTGGGTCTATTTCTTTTTTTTCCTCTCTTTTTTTTTTTTTGGGGGGGGGGTCTCAAGACAGTGTTTCTCTGTGACTTTGGAGGCTGTCCTGGAACTAGCTCTTGTAGACCAGGCTGGTCTCAAACTCACAGAGATCTGCCTCCTCTGCCTCCCGTGTGCTGGGATTAAAGGTGTGCGCCGCCGCCGCCGCCGCCACCACCACCACCTGGGTGTGGCTCTATTTCTAATGTCACATATTTGGAAGGCCTCCTTAACCCAGACTCTGCTCTGAGAGATAACAGTGCTCCTCCCTCTTTTGGCCTGAATTCTTCTGCTCAGCCCAGGTAGGAGGAGCTTGTGGACCCTTGGCTATTAGCAGCAATAATGTAGTGCTTTGAGGGAGTAGGCCCTGAGCTCATAGCTCACAGTTCATACTTGTCCTTCAAACCCCAGTAATTCCACTGAGGATTGTCTTTAACCAAAGTGACTTCTCTCTGAACCTCCATGTCCTCAACAATCACATTGGTATCAAATAATCCTTTTCTCAAGCAGCTGTAATGAAGAGAAACTGGGGTGGGATGATGCTGTTGATCCATGTCCCACCAGCCTTGTGAAGTCTCCAAGAAGCCCCACCTGGTTCCCATTTATGTAACCCATCTTATTGTGAAAAAAAAAAAATACTTTCAGCCCAAATTACAGAAAGCACAATCTTCCATCTGAAAACCCCTTGCATTTACTGAAACAATTGTATCCATTCTAGTAAGTGGTGTGATCATTTGTTATGCAGCCACAGCTGACTAGAGTATTCCCTAGACTTCAATTTGTTTATCTGTAAAATGGTGCTGTTAATGGTACATGTCTTGTATAGTGTTATGAGGAATAAATGGTCACTCTGTGCTTAGCACACTGCAAGCTCTCAATGC